>NC_133328.1:59927487-60271515 GCF_042186555.1 Aquarana catesbeiana | reverse complement strand
TGCAATCACGAAGACTTCCTTCCAGAAGGTTTGGATTACTGGGCACGTCCACCATATGTGTAAATATGTGCCTATTTCTGGGCATCCTCGAAAACAAAGAGCTGAGGTATTAGGTGAATATTTTGCCACTCTAGCGGGTACAAGGTACCAGCGAGTTAGGACTTTATAATTTGTCTCCAGTGCTAAGATGTTGGGTGAAGATGACTTAGATGTGAGCCATATGTTAGACCAGTCCGTGTCTTCTAAAGTTCGTCCCAGGTCCTCCTCCCACCTCTGAACGTAAGAGGGTCTATTAAGATTTGCTACTCCATATAATTGATTATAAAGTGATGAAATTGTACCTTTAGCAAATGGATCTTTTGTACAGATTGATTCAAAAATGGATAATTGGGATAATGGTGTATCCCCCTTTAGGAATGGTGTATAGAAATTTTTGATTTGGAGATATCTAAATATCTCAGAGTTTGGTAGATCATATTTTTCTCTAAGCGATGGGAATGAAAGGAATGAATTAGATGCTATGAAGTCATTTAGTGTCTGAATGCCTGATGTTGTCCAAGCTTTAAAAGAATTTGGGTAGATCCATGCCGGGTAAAAGGCCAGATTTCTGGTAAAAGAAAGGAGAGGATTGTGTGGAGATTGTAACTGATATTTGGTTTTTAGTTTATCCCAGAGAGATAGTGTTTAGTTATGGGATTATGAATTTTAAAGCGGTCTTTAGGATCAAGCCATAATAAATTTGATATTAATAGAGGGTCATTTTCTGAAGCCTCTATAAATACCCATAATGGGATTTCCTGTTTTGCATGGTATTTGGACAGACTGGCCAAATGTGCTGCTCTGTAGTAGTTAGTAAAATTAGGGTATCCCAGGCCTCCTTTATTTTTGGGAAGATGTAGTGTGTGTATAGGTATACGTGGTTTAGAAGAGCCCCATATAAACGAAGTTGCTCTTTTTTGTACTATTCTCAAAAAATAGGAAGGAATTGGGATAGGGAGGACTCTGAATAGATAAAGCAATTTGGGTAGAATAGTCATTTTGATTGCATTAATCTTCCCTATCCAGGATAAAGGAAGTTGCGACCATTGTTTTATTAGATTTGTGATCTGTCTTAATACAGGAGGATAATTGGTTGAGAATAAGTCAGAATGAGATGCTGTTAAATGAATTCCAAGATATGGGATTGATTTTTCTGCCCATGTGAATGGGAGTGCAGCCCTAGCCGGGATCAATTCCATGTTTGTGAGTGAAATATTAAGCACTAGGCATTTCTTAGGATTAATCATAAGGCCGGATAGGGCTGCAAATCCATCAAGAGCTGGTATTAAGTTAGGACCAGAGACCTGTGGTGATGATAGAAAAAGTAATATATCGTCTGCAAATATACATAATTTGTGTGTAATACCTCCTACTTCAATGCCAGTTATAGTTTGGTTTGTTCTGATGTATTGGGCCATGGGTTCGAGTATAAGGGCAAATAATAAGGGAGATAATGGGCAACCCTGTCGGGTACCTCTTTCGATATTAAAGGCTTCAGATTTGTATCCAGCATATTTTATATAGGCTTTGGGTTTATTATATAATGCTTTGATCCATGTTAAAAAGTGGGGTCCAAAACCCCATTTTTGTAATGAATATTGCATATATTGCCAGGATACTGTGTCAAATGCCCTCTTAATATCGAGAGATAGAAAACATAAAGGGATTTTCCGTTTTTTAGCAATATGTGCCAATAACACTGCCCTGCGTATTTTATCGCCTGCCTGTCTATTTGTCATGAAGCCTACTTGATCTCTATGTATTAATTTTCCTATAATGCTATTGAGACGTTTTGCTATTATTTTTGCTAATAATTTAATATCTAGGTTTAACAGAGAGATAGGCCGATAATTCACACAGGAAGTATCATCAGAAAGGGGTTTTGGGATCATACAAACAATTGCCATTAGCGTTTCTTGCCGAAAAGAATGTCCATCTAGAAGTTTGTTAAAAGTTTCAGTGAGAATGGGAGAGAGTATTTCTGAGAATGTTTTATAGTATAAAGCCGAGTAGCCGTCTGGGCCTGGTCTTTTGTTAAGTTTTAGGTCTTTTATGGCGTTAGCAACTTCATCTATAGTTATAGGCTCATCCAAACTGCTTTTTTGATTCTGAGATAACTCAGGTAAGGTTATTTTTGAGAAGAAGGATTCAGCCTCTGTAGGATTAAATTCATTGTTTGTCTTGTATAAAGTTGCGAGATGTGAGTGAAATTTATGGACTATTTTAACTGGATTACAAGTGTAAACATTTTTTGATCATTTCAAACGTATTGGTTTGAAAGATTTGTTAGTTGAATTTAATGCCCGAGCCAAATATGTACCTGGTTTGTTTGTATTCATGTAGAAATTGTGTTTGGAGCGTTTGAGGGATTTATCAACTGACTCAGTGAGAAATAGATCGTATTCCAATCTAGATTTTTCCAGATGAGATTTTGTACTCTGAGATGGATTATCTTGAAATGATATGTAGGCTGCATTAAAATTGAGTTCTAGTTTTTTTGCTAGATTTTTGCGTTCCCGTTTAAATAGTGCCATTTGTCTTTGTATTGTACCACGCAAGACAGGCTTATGAGCTTCCCACAGTGTTATTGGGGAGATGTCTGTTGTATTATTAATTGATATGTATTCCTTTAAAGCTTGTTCAATGGCCATCTGATGTAGTGGGTGTTTGAGCATTATGTCCGGTAAGTACCACGTTGGGTCATGCGCTTTTGGTATGGCTGAGGCTATAGTAGTGTATACTGCATTATGGTCAGACCACGGAATCGGAATTATATCTGATGCAATAATTTCTGGTATCATTCCTATTGTTAGAAAAATATGATCTATTCTGGTGAAGGTTTGATGAGGGTGCGAGAAATAAGTGAATTTCTTTTTCATTGGGTTACTTTCTCTCCACGAATCTACCAGATTGTATTTGGAAAGAAGTTGAGAAAAAGGTAATCTAGAGGTTATTTTGGATGGTGTAAAAGGTGATTTATCTAGAAATGGGAGGAGGACCTGGTTCGAATCCCCACACATTATCACTGTTCCTATTTTGTGTGTATTAATCACTTGTAATATATGTGAGAGGAATGGTGTAGGTTGTTTGTTAGGAGCGTAGTAGGAAATCACCGTGATTGCTGTATCCATTATATAACCCATGAGTATCAGGTATCTACCTTCTGGGTCTTTAATTTCTGATGATAAGGTGAATGGTGTGGATCGGTGAAATGCAATTAGAGTTCCCCATTGCTTGGTACAGGCAGAAGCCGTGTAAATTTGTTGATAAAAAGGAGAAATATATTTTGGAGTAGAATCTTTGGTGAAGTGTGTTTCTTGGAGGCATACTATGTGAGTCTTCTTGTTATGGAAAGTACGGAAGGCTTTGGTCCTTTTTTGAGGGACATTTATTCCCTGAACATTCAGGGAAAGTATATTCAGTGGTGCCATGGCAACAGATCAAATGGTTTTGACTTATTTTTTGCTATGCAGAGCTGACTGCGCAGATCAACCTGTGTGGACTGAAGAGATGAATAGATAGAAAAGAAACCAGTGAATTCTGGAGTAAAGAGTAAACAAAAAACATATGAGATTAGATGATACATTGTATAAATTATTTTTTGCAAGTAATCACAATTTACCCGTGAAAGAGAATAAATATCTCTCTCAGGGGAATAAGTGCCTTCGTCACACTCCCACATAATATGGTTGGGAGAATGAGGAGGGCTAATGGGGGTACACGGATCTTCCGCTTACAGGAGAGAAGTGCTATGTCAAAAGACATCAAAATGATGTTTCATTAATTGGAGTGCAGAATATAGTTTTTGTTGAAATTATTTATTCCAGGGTGGTTGTATATGGTTAGTCTTGCCCTAGGCTAAATAATTCAGTTAGAAAGGTACTGTTAATAACTTTGGTATTGATGAAGATAGTTTGAATTATTTTAACCCTTTTAGAGTAAACAATTACATATTTTATTCATATGCAACTGATTAGATATGTTAACTCATAAAATTGAGGTTGTATTGCTTCAGATTAGAATAAACAAAAACATAATTCTAGGAACTAGTTAGGTAATAATATATTTGTTTTAAGAAAAGAAAGAAAAAGCTTCCATTACTTCTGGATTATTGAACATATTTGTCCTAAAAAGTAATAAATCTATTGTTATTACCTGATAATATATAACTGAACAAGTATTTCCTTATTTCACTTATATATTCTAAGGCTATATGAATCAGAAGTAATAAGAAATATAACTGGAATGTAACATGATCCCACACAGTGTGTGACTATCAGAATGCAGTTACATTCAATTATAAATACAGGTTTTTTTTATAGAGAACCATCTCTTAGTATAATAAATGGAGAGATATCAGGAATTAGGATGTCAGTCCATTGAATCTTCTTGGTCCATGGATGATGTGGCATAACGGCCTCTTTTGTGAGAATGATGATTCCCATTTTGTTCTGAAATTTTCTGAGTGCTGCCTGAAGGTGAAGATGATGCCATTCTTCTGCGTGTGGGAGAGTTGCTGCTTGTGGGTTCTGTCAGATTTAATTTTAAAAGGGTTTGTTGTAGTTCATCTGCTGATCTGCTTCTGTAAATTGTACCTTGGTAGTTAAATCTGACTGAAAAGGAGAAGCCCCATTGATACATAATGTTGTGGCGTTGCAGTTCCATTAGTTGGGGTTTCATGGATCGTCTTTTAGTAATAGTAAGTTGGGATAGGTCAGCAAAAATGTGATAATTGTGTCCTTGAAAATTAAGTTCCTTTTTTTCTCTTGCAGCAAATAGTATTTGTTCTTTCGTTCTGTAATAATGAAATTTTGTGATTATATCACGTGGGGGTCCATCTTTCTTTTTGGCTGTGAGGGCTCTGTGTACTCTGTCCAGTTCTAAACGTTCAATAGGGATATCTGGCTTTAGTTCTAGTAATAGAGCAGTAATAGTAGATTGCAGGTCTGTCACAGTTTCAGGTATTCCCCTTATGCGCAAGTTTGAACGGCTGGCTCTATTTTCGTAATCTTCGAGCTTAGTTTGAAGTATTAAATTCTCTTCTTTTAATTGTTCCAATTCTGTTATATTTACCGTATTTATCGGCGTATAACACGCGCCGGCGTATAACACGCACCCCAAGTTTAGGAGAGAATTTTAAGGAAAAAAAATTTTTAGGAGGGAAGTTTAAGGAAAAAAAAACTTACATTAAAATGCCCATCAATGCAGCCTTATCTGTCCATGTGCAGCCTTTTCAGTGTCAGTGCAGCTTTGTCAGTGCAGCCTTGTCAGTGCAGCTTTGCCCCAGTGCAGCCTTGTCAGTGAAGCTTTGCCCCAGTGCAGCCTTGTCAGTGAAGCTTTGCCCCAGTGCAGCCTTGCCTCAGTGCAGCCTTGCCCCAGTGCAGCTTCGTTAGTGCAGGTCTGCCCCAGTCCAGCCATGTCAGTGCAGCTTTGTGCACTCGGTGTAGATTCAAAAAATGGCGCCGAGACTGCAGGGAGCCGAGATACACATACTCGAGTGTTCTCCGCTTTTTCCGGCGCTGCCGTCACGCCAAGTCCCGCTCCTGGACCTGTGTTATGTCCATCATAGGGCGGGACTGGGCGTGACTGTGAGCGGCGCCGAAAAAAGCCGAGAACACTCAGGTATGTGTATCTCGGATCCGACAAGAGCCGAGATACACATACCCGAGTGTTCTCGGCTTTTTTCGGCGCCGCTCACAGTCACGCCCAGTCCCGCCCTATGATGGACATAACACAGGTCCAGGGGCGGGACTGGGCGTGACGGCGGCGCCGGAAAAAGCCGAGAACACTCGAGTATGTGTATCTCGGCTCCCTGCAGTCTCGGCGCCATTTTTGAATCTACCCACGGCTGTGTATGTCGGCGGCGACCGCGGCAATTGCCGCGATCGCTCCGATGACACAGAAATCGGCGGGGATCGGCCTATAACACGCACCCACGATTTTCCCCTGATTTTCAGGGGAAAAAAGTGCGTGTTATAGGCCGATAAATACGGTACTTGGGTTGTAATTTCAATTTCATCCATTTTTATTTCTAGGGCTGCGGTGCGGTTTCCCAGCTCTCTTATTTCTTTGGTTAGGCTTTTTGTTATTTGGTCTGAGGTTTGTTTTAAAGCCTTATGAAGCATCTTTTCAAATTGTAATAATTTTACTGGGGATGCTGAGGAGGCTTGTGGAGAAGTTTGTGAGAGGATTTGTTCTGTATCTGACTCAAATGGAGAGTCTTGCTGTGATATTTTCTGTCTGTGAGAGCGCCTGATGCTGTATCTTGTGAGGTGACTGGAGCTGCTTTAGTTGCAGTGAGTGCCTGTGAGCTCTTTGTGAGGTGATTTTTATTTCTGCCATGGTTTCCTCCCAGTACCATATTTCCTGCCCAAACTTTCACAGTTTGTTCCCTGGGGCAAAAAGGTTCAAATGGATACCTTTTGAGCCTGCAGGCTCCGCTTTGTCCTTCTCTTCTCTCCTCAGCGGTGTGGAGCTCTAACAATGCATGTCTGCTCCGCTAGGCTCCGCCCATCTCCCCCCTAGTCATAGTCTTTTGACTAAAATGCCATTTTAGTTTTAGTAGTATTTTAGTTATTTGAATTGTTTTAGTTTTAGTTGTATTTTAGTCAACTAAAATCTCCAGTACATTTTAGTCAAATAAAATCTCTATTACCCACCTGAACTTCCACTTTCCTCAGTGCTCCACCTGTCTGTTAAAGCCCCAGACCCCTGACCTCTTCAGCAAGCTGTATTGGCTCCCTCTGTCTTCCTGCACTCCCTCACTCCTATTTACTTCCCCATCCCCACTTGCAGGTCACCTCTCCATCCCCAAAGTATAATGCACCCTGCCCTGTGCACTCCCATTTACTTCCCTGTCCCCACTTGCAGGTCACCTCCTCATCCCCAATCCCCAAAGTATAATGCACCCTGCCCTGTGCACTCCCTCACTCCCATTTACTTCCCCATCCCCACTTGCAGCCTGGCATTACAGCCAAAAGAGTTTACAGTTTTTGTATTTTTTATAGTTTAAAGTTGCACTTCTGTTTTTCTCAAAAAGCATCATCTTTGTTTGTATATGAAACTTGGTTTTATTTATAAGGACCTTATATTTCACAATGGGTAAATCTGTGTCTGTAGTTCATGTTCAAACCTTAATACCATAAAATTTAATATATTATTAGATTTTTACTCCAGGAGTATATAATGAGTTTGGAAATTCTAGAGAAATGCTTAAATAATGCATTACAATTTAACTAAACCCATTAGATTTTAGTTGACTGAAATGCACTGGAGATTTTAGTAGACTAAATGATAATTGGAATTGATAGTTTTAGTCAATTGACTTAATTCTAGTTTTGTTTAGTTTTCGTTACTGAAAACTAGAGCTGCACGACTAATCTTTAAAAATTTGGGATCTCCATTTAACCCCCCTCACGATCTTAATCCAGCATTTCCATGATTCTATATAACAAGTGCAGAGCCGTTCTCTGCTCACAGCTGTCAAAAAACAAAAAAGCAGGCAAAGTTTATCACAACATTGCTCAGCGCTGAGATAAAAAGAAACATTGTATCATTTGGTTCTTTACATCAAAGAGGTGAACTTCGGTCTGTAAGTTAGGTCAGTTTAACCACTTAAAAGGAGAAGTCCAGCGTGAGCTTTTTAAGCTGGGCTTCTCCTAAGGGTCTCAGGAGTGCAATTCCTTTTGCACTCCTGTGACCCATTTTCAGCAGGGAGCGGTCTGAAGTCTGCTCTTCGATGACGTCACTGCCATCAGTCGAGGCAGCGCGTCATCCCAACTTCCGAAGTCTGAATCCGCCAGCTGCCTTGACTGATGGCAGTCTCAGCGTCTCAGCGAGATGCTAAGACAGCAGCTCCCCGCCTCTCCACAGCTCAGCGCTCCAATAAGCGTGGAGGATCAGAGAGGAGAGCTGCTGACTGAGAGTCAGCAGCTCTCCTCTCGAGAAGGAGTGAGATCCAAGCCATCTGCGATGTTCGGTGGCTCGGTTCTCAGTGCAGAGGTGCTGGGGGACAGCTGCAGCATCAGTCTGATGCTGCATCCACCTAGGTAAGTATAAATATAAAAAAAAAAATACTTCTCTTTTAAAGACTACGCCTTTTTCTGACACTTGCTGCTTCCAAGTTAAAAATCAGTATTTTTTGCTAGAAAATTACTTAGAACCCCCAAACATTATATATATATATATATATATATATATATATATATATATATATATATATATATATATATTGTAATGTTTGGGGGACCAGCTAGATCGCAGGACACAGGCTTTTCACTCAAAAGGAGATTTATTGAACTTAAATAGCTTTACAGCAGCAAAAACAAAAGAAAAAGGTTTTAGTCTCACCGACTTGCAAAGTCCAGAACTGCTATCGCAGTTAAACAGTCCTTAATTTCTGTTGCAGCTAGCTTCCCCTGGCAGGAGACTTCCAGGCAGGACACTGCTATTCACTTTTGTTGCTGCACAACAAACACCATCCACCATCCACATTCTCCTTTACACTCCTCCACACCCTCTCCAACTTCCTGTCTTGTTTTAAACCCACTTCCTCTGACAGGTGAGTTAACCCTTTTTGTTCCCTTAAAGGGACCACAGTCCAAACAGAGGGGAAACATAGCGTCCTTCCAGGACCCAGCCACGGCGTCCTGTACATATCCCCCCCTGTGCCCCAACGCCATGGAGGTGGAGGCAACAGTAGAGCTCAAACAATGGACTCGGGAGAGGGCATCTGCATTTTGATGCAGTCTCCCGGGCCTATGCTCCACTACAAATTTAAATTCCTGGAGTGCCAGGAACCACCGAGTAACCCTGGCATTATTCCCTTTACCCTGTCTCAACCATGTTAAAGGGGCATGGTCAGAAATCAGCCTAAACTTCCTCCCCAAAAGGTAATATCTGAGGGATTCCAGAGCCCACTTAATGGCCAGACACTCTCGTTCAATTATAGCGTAGTTTTTTTCCGCTGGTGTTAACTTCCTACTGAGGAAGACTACCGGGTGCTCCTCTCCATTAATAACCTGTGACAACACCGCTCCCAATCCTACATCAGAAGCATCAGTTTGGACAACAAACTCTTTTGAAAAATTGGGTGCTACCAGGACAGGGTGTTGGCACAGTGCCGACTTGAGCTCCAAAAAGGCCTTCTCAGCGTCTGCATTCCACTCCACCATGACCGATTTCCGACCCTTAGTCAGATCGGTCAATGGAGCCGCCAACGTGGCAAAGTTGGGTACAAACCTCCTGTAGTATCCCACCATGCCCAAGAATGCACGTACCTGCTTTTTTGTGAGGGGACGGGGCCAACTCTGTATAGCCTCTACCTTGCTGACCTGAGGTTTCACCACCCCTCTACCCACGATATAGCCCAGGTATTTCACCTCCTCCATTCCCAAAGCACATTTTTCAGGGTTTATTGTAAACCCCTCCTTCCAAAGAGAGTCCAGCACTGCCTGGACTTTGGGCAAGTGTGATTCCCAGTCTCTGCTAAAAATGACTATGTCGTCCAAGTACACTGAGGCATATTTCTGGTGAGGTCATAAAATCCTATCCATTGCTCGCTGGAATGTGGCTGGAGCAGTTTGCAATCCAAAAGGCATCCTTTTGTACTGAAAACTCCCCTCTGGGGTAGAAAAAGCAGTTTTCTCTCTAGCAGCCTTAGTCAACGGGATTTGCCAATATCCCTTGGTAAGGTCTAATGTAGTGATATACCTGGCTGGACCTAGTCTCTCAATAAGCTCATCTACCCGGGGCATGGGGTAGGCATCAAACCGTGAAACTTCATTAAGTTTCCGAAAATCATTGCAGAATCGCAGAGTCCCGTTGGGCTTCGGTACCAACACAATCGGGCTCGACCACTCACTCTGCGATTCCTCAATAATCTCCAGGTCTAACATCTTCTTCACTTCCTCTGAAACAGCCTTCCTTTGGGCCTCTGGGATGCGGTAGGGCCGGACAAAAACTTTGACTCCTGGTTCCGTGATGATATCATGCTCTATGGTACTCGTGAGCCCTGGCAAGTCTGAAAATTTTTCTTTATTTCTCTGCAAGAACTCCTTTGCCTGCTGGCTTTGGGTTTTAGACAGGGTATTTGCTACTTGGACACTCTCCACCCCAACCCGAGGCTCCAATCTTGCACTAGCCAGGGAGGTCACTGGTTCCCTCTCTGTCCAGGGCTTTAACAAGTTTACATGATATATTTGATAGGGTTTCCTCTTACCCGGTTGGTGGATTTTATAATTCACCTCTCCCACTTTTTCTACAACTTCAAAGGGGCCTTGCCACCTGGCTAAGAATTTACTTTCCACAGTGGGAATCAACACCGCTACTCGATCCCCCACTTGGAAATTCCTTATTTTAGCAGCCCTATTATAGACTCGTCGTTGAGCCTCCTGAGCTTTTTGTAAATGTTCCTTGACTAGTGGCAACACAGTTCGGATCCTCTCCTGCATTTGGGAAACATATTCAAGAACACTCTTATGCTGACTAGGTTCACTTTCCCATTCCTCCTTAACAAAATCCAGTAGTCCGCGAGGTCTCCGCCCATATACCAACTCGAAGGGCGAAAACCCAGTGGAGGCCTGGGGCACTTCCCGGATAGCAAACAGGAGAGCTGGTAACAGACAGTCCCAGTCTTTCCCGTCCCTTTGTACAACTCTCTTAAGCATAGATTTAAGGGTCTTATTAAAGCGTTCCACTAACCCATCCGTTTGGGGATGGTAGACCGATGTGCGCAGCTGTTTAATCCGGAAGAGCTTACACACGTCGGCCATAACTCTCGACATAAACGGGGTGCCCTGGTCCGTTAGTATTTCCTTGGGAAAACCAGTCCGTGTAAACAACTGGAATAATTCCCGGGCAATAGCCTTAGAGGAGGTATTTCGCAGGGGTAGCGCCTCAGGATATCGGGTGGCATAGTCGAGAATCACCAGTATGTAGGAGTGACCTCGAGCCGACTTCACCAAGGGACCTACTATATCCATGGCTATCCTTTCAAATGGGACCTCAATTATGGGCAGAGGGACCAAAGGATTCCGGAAGTGGGTCACCGGAGCGGTCAACTGACAGGTGGGACAAGAGGTACAGTATCTCCTTACCTCTGCTTTCAGACCTGGCCAGTAAAACCGGTCGGTGATCCGTGCCTCCGTCTTTTCAACTCCCAGGTGTCCCCCTAAAACATCATCATGGGCCAGGTCCAGGACCTTGCGTCTATACTGTTGGGGTACCAATAATTGCTCTACCACATTTTCTCTCACTTTGGTAACCCGATAAAGCAATTCATTACATATTGCAAAGTGTGGCCACCGCTCATTCGCACCTGGCTCTTGGGGAACCCCATTTAATACTACCACCTGTTCCCGTGCATGGGCCAAAGTGGGGTCCTGCATCTGGGCAGTACCAAATGCCCCCTGCGGAACACCCAAATCCGGCAGGGCAGGGGTAACGGCCACTTCCTCATCCTCTTCCCCCAGCATTACCTGAAGTGGGAAAGGTTCCCCCCCCTCTTCAGTGTTCAGGTAGGTCTGTGAACCACACATTTTGACACCCTTAATAACATCAGCACTACTTTCATCACCATTAACCAAATCATTAGCATTTTCAAGAACATTCGGCATTTCAGGGTTATTTCTCTCAACCGCAGGAACAGAGGGACTAGTTTCTCCCCAGTCTCTGGACCGTTCAGGTAGTTCTCCTTGTCCCCACAGTTTTGCAAATAACGGACAGTCTCGTCCTATGATAACATCATGTACCAAGTTTTTTACCACCCCCACCTCTTGAGTACCAGTGCCACATGCTGCGGAGATGGTCACCGAGATGAGAGGGTACTCTCTAGTGTCCCCGTGAATGCACACCACCCGTAAAGTTTTTCTTACCGGACCGATCTTCCCAATCACTCTAGGATGGATCAGGGTTACCATGCTTCCGGAGTCCAGCAAAGCCCGGGCAGGGAGGTGGTTCACTTGGACTTCACACTCGAATTTCTCTTCTCCAAGATCGATATGTGTTGTACATGCTTTATGGGCATAAAAAGACCCCCTCCGAAGAACCCCGCATTCCATGGGCTCCTCTTGCAGTGGGCAGTGGGCCCGGGTATGGCCCCAGGAATGACATCGCCAACATTGTACATCCCCTCCTCTCCGAACAGGAACAGGTCGCTGAGAAGGTATCGGGAGTGACTCTTGACCTTCTGGGGTGTTGGTTCCAGGGCTCCGGGGAACGTCCTTTCGAAGGGCAGCAGTCGAACGAATAGGCCATGGCAGACTGGGTCCTTGGCGCTTGGTAGGGCCAAGCAGATCCTCCACCACTGTGTATCGTTCTACCATCTCGACAAGGAGGTTCACTGTTTTGGGGTCTCCATGGCTGACCCACCGTTGAAGGTCGTCTGGCAGTGACCTTAGGTATCGGTCCAGCACGACCCGCTCCACGATTTGGAGGCCAGACAACATTTCGGGCTGCAGCCATTTTTTTACCAGTTGCACCAGGTCATGCATTTGAGACCGTGGTGGACGATCTGGACGATACTTCCATTGGTGCACTCGTTGGGCCCGAACAGCTGTAGTTACCCCCAAACGAGCCAATATTTCTGCCTTTAATTTTTGATAGTCTTTAGCGTGATCTGGTGGCAGGTCGAAGTAGGCTTTTTGCGGATCTCCGGTTAGGAAAGGAGCAATTAGGCCGGCCCACTGGTCCTGGGGCCACCCTTCTCTCTCTGCCGTCCTCTCAAATGTAGCAAGAAATGCCTCTACATCATCACTCAGGGACAATTTCTGCAAAAAATGGCTTGCCCTCACGGTCACCTGGTTGCCAGGGGCAACAGCCGCTTGCTCACGGCCCTGAGAAAGCTGCTGCACTACTTCTTTTAAGGCAGTCACTTGAGCCTGCATAACCTCTTGCTGGGTCGCTTGCTGGGCTGCCAACTGGGCCACCAACAGGCGAGTGTTTTCTTGCTGTACCTCATGGCGAGTCTGCGCTTGTATATTAGCCAAGGACAGCTGTTTAATTAGCTCCTCCATTGCTTCAGCTTTCAGGGTTTGTGCGGCTTTAACCCAGGACATAAATCCACTGTACTGTCCCTTTAAATGTCAGTTTTAAGTCCAATACACAAAAAAAAAAAAAACAGCAAGAAAAATGCCTGTTACTCTGTCCTGCCCGCATTCGAGCACCACTTGTAATGTTTGGGGGACCAGCTAGATCGCAGGACACAGGCTTTTCACTCAAAAGGAGATTTATTGAACTTAAATAGCTTTACAGCAGCAAAAACAAAAGAAAAAGGTTTTAGTCTCACCGACTTGCAAAGTCCAGAACTGCTATCGCAGTTAAACAGTCCTTAATTTCTGTTGCAGCTAGCTTCCCCTGGCAGGAGACTTCCAGGCAGGACACTGCTATTCACTTTTGTTGCTGCACAACAAACACCATCCACCATCCACATTCTCCTTTACACTCCTCCACACCCTCTCCAACTTCCTGTCTTGTTTTAAACCCACTTCCTCTGACAGGTGAGTTAACCCTTTTTGTTCCCTTAAAGGGACCACAGTCCAAACAGAGGGGAAACATAGCGTCCTTCCAGGACCCAGCCACGGCGTCCTGTACAATATATATATATATATATATATATATATATATATATATATATATATATATATATATTAGCAGAGACTCTAGAGAATAAAATGGTGGTCGTTGAAATGTTTTATGTCACACTATTTGTCACACCGTCTTTCAAACGCAATTGTTTGGGGAAATAATACACTTATTTAAAAAAAAATCGAAACAGTAAAGTTAGCCCAGTTTTTTGTATAATGTGAAAGATGATGTTACGCCGAGAATCGTGATCTTTATTCTAAGCAAAAAAATCGTGACTCTCCTTTTATCCAGAATCGTGCAACTCTAAACATGCAGTTGATGTAAACTATGACAGAAATATTTTCGTAGACGAGATTAACACTGACCCCTATACTCCCCGCATTAACCACTTGCCGACAGGGCCATAGCCGAAAGAGGGCTACAGCGCGGTTGGCCTATTCTGGGAGGGCGTCCATGGACGTCCTCTCAGAATGTTGCTCTTGCGTGCCCCCTGGGGCGTGCTCCCGCAAACATCACTTGTAAACAAACCGGCATCATGCGTTCCTCCCTCCCCTCTCTGTACCAATTTGTACAGTGCGAGGGGAGAGGGGGAGGGATCGTTTTTAGCAGCGCTGTCAGCTGGATCTGTAGTGCCCACAGTGCTGCTCTGTGCAATACTCTGCAATAATGTGCAATACTCTGCAGTACTCTGCAATAATGTGCAATACTCTGCCAATACTCTGCAATACTCTGCCAATACTCTCTAATACTCTGCCAATACTCTGCAATACTCGCCAATACTCTGCCAATACTCTGCAATACCCTGCAATACTCTGCCAATACTCTGCCAATACTCACCAATACTCGCCAATACTCTGCAATAAATTTTAACAGAAACAAAGATTTTTTTTTTTTTTTTTTAGCGAATTTTCAGTCTTCTTTGATTTATAGCGCAAAAAATAAAAAACCCAGCGGTGATTAAATACCACCAAAAGAAAGCTCTATTTGTGTGAAAAAAGGACAGAAATTTCATATGGGTACAGTGTTGTATGACTGAGTAATTGTCATTCAAAATGTAAGAGCACCGAAAGCTGAAAATTGGTCTGGTTAGGAAGGGGGTTTAAGTGCCCAGTTGTCAAGTGGTTAATCTCCCTGTAACCCTAACCAAACACCCCTCCTAAACCTTCCTGTAAACTCCACACTAGGGATCAGCAAGCTCCAACACCTCTAGGTGCCTGCACATTATATATAGTATACAGTATCTGCAGCAAGTCTTTTTTTTTTCTTTTTTCTTTATTACAAATTTTCCTGAAGTACACTTAGGGTGTACCTCAGCCTTGGTGAGAGTTTGAAGACTCATTGTGAAGTGTTTCTGTTGGTAAAGCTTCAAGGTTTTCCTTGTTCCCATCTGCAATATTCATTAATGCAAAGAATATCAGTTGATTTTGTCACATTTCTTTGTTGGATATGACAAAACGCCTGGCCATGTATAGCTGGAGGAAGCAAAATGCTGTATGAGGCTCAACTCAAAATATAGTACAATATGGACATTTTAAATGAAAACTCAGCTGCTTTGCAGAATAAAGAACTGCACCGAGCAGCACAATTTGTACCTCAGCCACATGACACAATTCATATACATTTTTAGTGAAACTATAATTCTGTATATGAAAAGCGTTTAATGCTGGCCATATATTTGGCAACTTTGTTTTACCACGTTTTGACTGAAAAAATTACTTATTGAATGGTCCTTCTTTTCAGCAGAGATCATTGCTTTGTGCACTGGTGTGCAGTAATGTTGTAACAGGAAGGAGCCATCCCTAAACTGTTCCCACATAGCTGGGAGCATGAAATTGTCCAAAATGTCTTGGCATGCTGACACCTTAAGAGATCCCTTCACTTGAACTAAGAGGCCAAGCTCAACCCCTGGAAAACAACCCCAAGTTATAATCCCCCCTCCACCAAATGATTTTGGACCAGTGTACAAAGCAAGGTCCATAAAGACATGGATGAGTGAGTTTGGGGTGGAGGAACTTGACTGGCCTGCACCTCAACTCATAGGAATACCTTTGGAATGAATTAGAGTGGAGGAATGGAAGAATGGTCAAACATTCCCATAGACACACTCCTAAACCTTGTGGACAGCCTTCAAAGAAGAGTTGAAGCTGTTATAGCTGCAAAGGGTGGTCCAACTCAATACTGAACTCTACAGACTAAGATTGGGATGCCATTAAAGTTCATGTACGTGTAAAGAAGGCAGGCACTCCAATACTTTAGGTAATATAGTGTATAAAGGTACCAGGCACAGGAAGTGCTCTGCTAGACAAAAGGTAGATTTTATCAGGGTATTACTTAGGGACAATTAACATTTCTAGATGTCCCTTATAGCACAGCAAATTCACTTTTTTAAATCAGGTCCACTTTAGGTTGACATTACAATTATAAGTCTAAATACATTGTAGGTGAAAATACCCTGGTGTTTTTCCTTAACAAGCTGCAGAGGTTCTCTTTTATCAGAGGAGGCAAATGGATGAGTAAGGAATCAGACACTTTAAAATGGCTGACCTTGCAGTGAGAGTATTTTGCAGGTATAGCTCCAAGATTGCTATTCAGCTCTTGGTATCAACTCTCCAGCTGGCTTTGGGGATATTTACAGCGCAAGCTCATTTGCAAACATGTCCCTTGCTCTGAAAATCTAATTAAATAACTGGAACCCCCTGTTGATCTTGACAGAAGAAATCAATCAACGGAGAAAGGGAAGTGTCTTCTGTGTGTTCTAATAACTATGCAGAGAGAGAGCTGCCCATTGTTTACCTCTCAAGGTGTCACTGTCACAGAGAAGAACAGAAACAAATACACAAGTGACACTGTATCCTGACATGCAGAATTACCTTGTCCCAGGCATAGGGTCTCCTTCTTCCCAGTATAACCTTGTTCAGTTTCTAATATTGCTGAAGAGAGGTTTTTGACTTTATATACAATCTTTCATTTTATAGACAGCTTTTCCTTAAATAGGGGAGACCACATTCTGTTACGTTGGCTGCAAGCAGTAGATTGAGGATGGGCATGAAACATTACCAAAATGCCAACTGCTTACTTATAGCAGTTGTAACAACCCCCCCCCCCGGAAGTTAAAGCCATAATGTCCTAGTATGAACCACTGCCGGCGCTCCCATCTTCACCCAGTCATCCTTCTGGGTTCATGGTCTCTGGCCACTTTTCATCATTGCGGCATGGCCCTCTAGTTTCAGGAAACACTCAGCTAGAGCTCATGTGAATATCTCCTAAATTAAGTTTAAGAGATATTCACTGTACCGAGGGGTAAGCCTTATTAGATGCTTACCTAGACAATTGAGTACTGTAGATGCTTAACTGTAGGTACAAGTCAAAACACTGACTTTACTACTGCCTTAAATTATTTTGGCATTAAGATGCATGCTTATATTCCCCAAGCAAGCCTGTTTATGTACTAGAGCATTGATAACAGACATCCCCAACTCTAGCCATTGTTTGGGAAAAAAAATAATGATTGCTTGAAAATGATACACACTGCAGACTTTCAGAATTCGTCATTTTGGGCATTCAGAAAGGAGGGAGAAATTAGGGCGCTCTGGTGAGGCTGGGTATCCGGTCCTTAGTAGCAGTGGAGAGATGGCACTGAAGGCAGCACTTTGTAGAGAAGAAGTAGCTCTGGAGGGTGATAAAGGAAAGAGAAAGGCGCCTCTAAGTGCAGTGGTCTGAAGAAGGAGCTGTGCATGTTCCGAAACGCGTTACCGCCCACCACCTTCACCTGATGTCACATCAGCTGCATGAGTTCCAGCTTCGTTCCAGAGCCCGCGCCGCCTCAATGTATCTTCACCTCCTCGCCAAAAAAAAACGTCACCAGGGATTCTGACAGCTACAGGATGGCTCTCTCTCCCCCAGACAGACAAGGATTACAGGGATCCGCATGAGGACAAATCATTATATGTCTATGACCTCTTACCATCTTGTAAGTGTTTTTAATCCCATTGTGCCTGTAATAAATCTTTTAACCACTGCACTTTCTCTTTTCATCATTTCATGAATTGTTGCATGCCTGTGTTTCCCAACTCGTTGTGCTTCCAACCTCCAACCCCTATATCACTGCTGAGTTCTGTAGTGATGCAGGGGTCAGAAGAAGAAACTACAGCACTAGGCATGAGCCACAGTATCCACACTCTTGAAAATGTTGATGTAATGATCCTGTATAGTCCAAGGCCAGGCGTGAGCCAAGGTGCAGCAAATAGCACTAGTTCCCACCAGCTATTTGGAAGACAGGCTCTCAACATTGATCTTCGGCAAGGCCCCTGACAAATCATAAATCCAAAGAGAAGTAGGAGACACGGTAAATAAGGAGAGTAGTCGGGAACAGGCTAGATTGAGACAAACCAGAGAAGGGGTATCAAGGAGCAATTGTAAGCATGAGAGTAGTCAGAAAGAAAAGCTGAGGGTCAGGTCTGGCAGCAAATTGGCTGAGGGGGAGACTTTGGCCAGCCTAAAATTCCAGAGTAACAATCAGGAGGTACATGCATAGGGCAAAGCTGAGGACCTGTGTCAATGGGCTTAAACTCATGACAACGGCATTAGTTGGAAATTAGTTTGAGATGCTTATAAAATTATTCAGAAATTACTGACAAGTGCATTTGGCCTTAAGTTGACTTTAAATGGCTTTTGCATTGCCATAGACTGATTTGGGAATGTAAGCAAACAAAACCCACCAATACAGGCCCTAAGGCCTTCTGCACACTGGGCATTAAAAATACCACTTTTTTAGGAGTATTTGACTTTTTCTTTTCTGCCTCTAAACCAGGGCTTGACAAATTTGCTTAGAATCTAGGAGCCAGCTAAAAAAAGTTAGGAGCCAGTTTTTTAAATCCGCTGCACAGCGCCCAGAACTGCATTTCCAGGGTATCAAGCAATAAGAATTGCTCACGCCTGATGCTAAGTAAAAATAGACCTAAAAACAAAACAAAAAAAACGTAGTAAGTCATAATTTCTCCTTCACTGATGTGCGTTGATGAGACTGCACTAATGGGCACTGATAGGCTGCACTAATGGGCCCTGATGGGCATTGATAAGGCAGCACTGATGAGGCTGCGTTGATGGGCACTGATAGGCGACACTGATGAGGGTGCACTGATGGGCAATGATAGGCGACACCGATGAGGGTGCACTGATGGGCAATGATAGGCGACACTGATGAGGGTGCACTGATGGGCAATGATAGGCGACACTGATGAGGGTGCACTGATGGGCAATAATAGGCGACACTGATGAGGCTGTACTGATGGGCACTGATGGGGCTGCGCTGATGGACACTAAAGGGCTGCACTGATAAGGCGGCACTGATGAGGCTGTGCTGATAAGCACTGATAGGCTGCACTGATGGGCACTGACAGGTGGCACTGATAGGTGGTACTGATGGGCACTGACAAATGGCACTGACAGTTGAAACTGATGGGCACTGACAGGTGGCAATGATGGGCACTGACAGGCGGAACTGATGGGTACTGACAGGCAGCACTGATGGGCACAAGCAGGTAGAACTGATGGGCACTGACAGGTGGCACTGATAGGCAGCACTGATGGGCACCGACAGGTGTAACTAATGGGCACTTACAGTAGGGTTGCCACCTCATCCCTTTAAAACTGAACACATATGAATTACCTAGGTTGCGAGGCTAATTTAATGCAGGTAAAGCACTAAGTGAATTTACTTACCACCTTAATCAGCCACAGAACCTGTGTAATTAATATGTGTTTGGTTTTAAAGGGATGAGGTGGCAACCCTAACTGACAGGTGGCACTGATGGGCACTGACAGGTGGCACTGACAGGAGGAACTGATGGGCACTGATAGGTGGCACTGATGGACACTGACAGGTGGCACTGATAGGCGGCACTTCCGTAAAAAATCACAACCGATCAAGCCCGCAACCTCAACCCCAGCTGTCAAACTGGGAAGATGATGTTGGAGATGGGCGGGCAGTGAGAGCAAGCCGTGCTCATCACAGCACTGCCCACCAGGGGACGGTGGTTCGCACAAAGAAGCATGTATCTTGCTCAAGCAGGCCGCGGCCTCAATTATTGGCCAGCCCGACGGTAGTCATTGCACCGTGGGGGGGGGGCCACATGGGAGCAATACCCAGTCGCCATTGTGGTCTGGTGCCTGGGTTTTGTCAAGCCCTGCTCTAAACACCCCTCAATGTTAGCCTGTGTCCATGCACAGAGGCGTTTAAAGGCAGGAAAAAAAATTGCCAGCGTGTTTTGTAACAGCAGCGTTTTGGCGGAAAAAATGCTTGACGTGCCGAAACCCATTTACAATATGCGGCTTTAGGCTCCTTTTTGACCCTGATTTTCTCCTGCCAGGTAAAAGACGTTTGGGCAGATGCCCAGTGTGCATGAGGCCTTATTTGTACCATGGGCAGGAAGGGAAAAAACAAGATCCCTTTAAACAGGACAGGCAATACATCAGAAGTCAGGAACAAAGGTCACTCCCAGGAAGTGGAGCAAAGGTCTCAGCTCAAAAGAGAACAAATACAAAACAAAGCAGGCCATAAGGCACATCGTATTAGTTTATGACAAAGAAAACACTACAAGTTCACAATGGTGAAGAGTGAGCTACAGAATAGGAGTACGCCCTGCCATGGGCACAAATGCATACAGTATGTCATTGTGCACATGGGACATGATGGGAGTGGGAACAGGATACCACCAAAGAAGGTAAGTTCTTTACAGTTGAATGCTGGAGAGCCTTACCAAGGCTGCAGTGCTGGAACGGGGAGACAAAAGCTGCTGGACAGTTGAGTGTAAAAACGCTTCCTAAGCAGGGACCTTTCATATAAATGATTTTTTTAATCTGACACAGTCACTTGTCAGCTAACTATACACTTTACAATCTTTTTATTCACCTTTAGATCTACCAACAACTATTGTACATAGTCAAAAGCAAGAGTCTGTGTGATTGGACACAAATTAAATGTATTGTGTCAGCAGGCCCTTATGTGGCATGGTTTTACTAATGCCATGTACACACGGTTGGACATTGATCGGACATTCCGACAACAAAATCCATGGATTTTTTCCGTCGGATGTTGGCTCAAACTTGTCTTGCATACACACGGTCGCACAAAGTTGTCGGAAAATCTGATCGTTCTGAACGTGGTTCCGTAAAACACGTACGTCGGGACTATAAACGGGGCAGTAGCCAATAGCTTTCATCTCTTAATTTATTCTGAGCATGCGTGGCACTTTGTGTGCGTCGGATTTGTGTACACACGATCGGAATTTAAACGATCGGATTTTGTTGTCGGAAAATTTTATATCCTGCTCTCAAACTTTGTGTGTCGGAAATTCCGACGGAAAAAGGAGCCCACACACGATCGGAATTTCCGACAACACAATCCGATCGCACTTTTTCCGTCGGAAAATCCGACCGTGTGTACAGGGCATTAGTCTTAAGGAAACCGATTTATCACACTGATTTTGCATAAACTTTACTATGTATAGAGCTTTGTACAAGAACAGGCAGACCACCCTTAGGCCTCTCTGTCTGTTGACAGCTCCATACTCTCAGAAACCATGAAATCAGACCGAGACAGAAGTACAGTTAAATCATACTTATTTAACAATAAAAGTAAAATGAACAAACGTAGTCAAAACATAGCCAAAGTTCAGTAGCCGGAATGGATAGTCAGCCAAGCCAGAAGTCAGGGATCAATGCAATGGAACAGCAAGCAGGATCTTAAGCCAGAAGGGATGTCAGCAAAGCAAGTCTTTAAACAGGAACGCAGGAGAATGTCTCTGTGATGTTGACCAAGGCAAAGGCAGAGATCCTCTGGACTGGACGGCTTACGTAGGCAGGACTGATGAGCAGGAAATCATCAACAGCTGATTAGAGATAGGAGCTGGCAATAAGTTGACAGCTGAGTGGCCACCTCTGTGAAGGAAGGGCTGAGCCCAGCCCTGACACACACACATGCACACTCAACTGGGCCAAGCCTACATGTTTATGATATGGAGGCAAGAAGGGGAGCTGCTATCAAAAACCTTTAGCTTATCAATTCTGTAACTTGATTTGAGCCTCCTATAAAGCTGGCCATACATGGGTCAGTTTTTTTCATTCAATCAGAGGGTGGAACAAAAAAACTGACCAGATTCCCCCATCCACACACTTGATGATGAATCCTCCTTGGTGTGTCATTGTATTCTCCTTGGTTTGTCATTGTAATCTGACAGTGAGGAGACTTCCCTGCCATCAGAATAAACAGATCAGCTCTGAAGTCTATAGCCTGTAGCGATGATCGAGTGAAAAAATACCTATAGGGTGGCTGAACAGAAGTAAATTGGTAGATCAACTTCTGTTCAAACAATGTGGCCACACCTGGATCAAAATTCAGCCAGTCGTTGATGAATCGGCCAAACTTTGATCCATGTACATAAGAGCCTCTTATAGACCAATGCAATTTTCGCATGGATGACTGTTCTTAGCATGTGTTTTACTGTTTGTAATACAATGCTTTACTTTATATGCCTTGAAAAATGAGGTAATATCAGTTATTGTATAATACTGTATGTTTGTATGTAACTACAATATATCTCCTGTTGGAGATAAATTAAAACTTTTCTGTTAAAAAAACTTTGATCCGTGTATGGCCAGCTTAATTCCTTATACAGCAGCACTCAGACTATGAGAGGGAGGTGCAACAAAAGGGGTCAATCAGGTATGCTGCATGACAAGGAACTTATTGACAGGAGAGGGTAGTGAGGTACAATCATCAGTCTATGTGCCTTAATATCCGAAAAAATCGAGAGTGGTATTCTAGAATCGGTAAGGAACAAATATATACAAATGAACTACGTACGAACATTATGCACCAATGCATATTGTGAGGGGTTGATTGATCAAAAAACCAAGAACCCAAAAAACCCTCCAGGGAGGCTAATCATTTCTGGGAACAAATCACTTACCGAAAAAGTAAGTAGATATGTCAATTCCTTTTTGATGCTCCATGTCACCTGCCTTCCCTCCTATATCCGCGATACACAGGACCTTTTGAAACATATAGAGGGGACTCATGTTCCCCCGGGTGCCCTGCTCGTAGCTGTGGATATAGAGGCCTTGTACTCTAGTATCCCTCATGAGCAGGGTATCCGGGTGATCGGGTTCTTCTTGATGGAACAAGATCAGACAACTTGGTCCCACAATGGCTTTGTTCTGGATCTACTTAAGTTTATACTCACTAGAAATCATTTCACTTTCATGAACCAGGCATATTTACAAGTGCAAGGAGTTGCAATGGGCACTTTATATCTGGGTGGTTGGGAAAGGTGTATCTTTGCTAATGAGAAGTTCATGTTTTGGTTAACGAAGGTTCAATACTGGTTCCGCTACATTGGTGATCTTTTGATCGTCTGGACTGGGTCCAGGGATGAACTCCTAAACTTTTTAGAAGCTCTCAACACAAATGATTTTAACCTGAGATTCACACATATATTTAGTATCCATCAAGCGGCCTTTCTGGATCTTACACTTTTTGTTGACAAGACTGGCTATATTGTGACTGACCTTTATCGCAAGCCCAGTTCAGGGAACACTATTTTGCATGCTTCTAGCTCGCACCTGCTCCACTGATCGGGAGCATACCCTATGTGCAATATTTGCGCCTGCGCAGGAACTGTTCCTCTGATAAAGATTGTTTTCATCATTCTGGTCTACTAAGACTACTTGATAGGGGATATTCCAAAACTTTGTTGAGAAAGGCATTCAATAAAGTTAGAGCAAGATCTAGATCGGAACTCCTATAAAAGTGCTCCCAAAACCATGACTAACACAGTCAAGTTTCATACCCGTTTTTCCGCTCATGAACAATCTCTTCGCTCATCTATCTCTAACCACTGGCATTTATTGGCCGAAGACCACACATTATCTAAATATGTACATCCTACACCTGAACTGGTGTTTAGGCAGGCTGTTTCCTTGTGAGATACCCTCACTACTAGTCATTATCAAAGTGGATCCGATCTTTCCTCTCGACCCCCCTAGGGGGACCTATCGTTGCTGCAAATGTAGCCGTTGTCCTTGCATTACTGAAGGGAGTGGTATTTATTTGCCTGATGGTCATTGGCATCAGTCATGACAATATGCAGATTGCACAACTCGGGCGGGGGGGGGGGGGGGGGGGGCATATATTTGATGATGTGCCATTGTCACGTGTTTTATGTAGGAGAAACTATACGCGAACTGGGCCATAGGATAGGAATTATTACCCCCGTTACCAGACATATAGGCCTTCTCCATTAATTTGAAAATTCTTCAGTTTCCTTTTTTGTACTATAAATTATTCCTTTTAACCCTAGAGGAGGTGACTGGGACAATGGCATTTTGAGATCTGAAACACTCTGGCTTGAGAAATTATCTGCTTTCAACCCACCAGGAATTAACTAAATTAATTCATGCAAACCTTTTCTGAAGATGTCCATTTGATTAACATCGTTATTTCTGTCTGTTTGTGATTCAACATTGTCTTGTTTATTTTTCTTACTAACCCTGTGATGAATTCTTGGCCCATTGTTCCTTGAGGTCCTAATTTTCCCTTGGATCCTTTATCCACGTGTCCTTGCTTTGACAATGCAATTAAGGTAATATAAGCATTGAAATAAATTTATTATGGCACTTTGTGATTTATTTACTTACATTTAAGTGTATATACATGTATATATAAGTATAAGTGTAATGTGTATATATACTTTGCGTACCAAGGTTTAACTCAACATTTTATATGGTATGATGTGTCTGTTTGGAGTTCCCCAGTGGTCATTGTGGCCATTACAATGGGAGCAATTTGTCCTGACTGTCGTTTCCTCCTGCTTGGGTGTTTAATCTCTCCAAGCGAGTGTGTGGTCTCCTATCCTTATTATCATCCTGGGGTTGTCCACTACATGGTGCCCTTGGATGCCCTTTCTATTAAGATGGACAGACGGCGCTCTTCAGGTTCCCCTCTGTTGAGTGCTGTTTTGCAGTACTGCGCATGCACCCGACGACGCATGCGCAGTCCGAGACCGTGTCCGGTGATGTCATTCGGTGGCGCCTCGGCGCCTACTGGTGTCATCAGCCGGATAGGAACCAGGTGTATTTAATGGGAGCGGGTCTCCCTATGCTTGCATTGTGGCAGGGTGCATAGCGGTGGAGGTGTTTGTTGGAGCAGGCTCACTGGTCAGTATCCCTTTGACTCTTGCCGCGTACACACGGTCAGATTTTCCGTCGAGAAATGTTGGATGTGAGCTTGTTGGCTGAAAGTCCGACCGTGTGTATGCTCCATCGGACATTTGTTGTCGGACTTTCCACCAACAAATGTTGGCTAGCAGGTTCTCAAATTTTCCGCCAACAAAACTTTGTTGTCGGACTTTCCGATCGTGTGTACACAAGTCCGTCGCACAAAAATTCACGCATGCTTGGAATCAAGTACGAGCCGGAAGCACTCGTTCTTGTAAAAATAGCGTTCGTATTGGAGATATCACATGACTATTGAACTTCCTTTTTATCGGCTCGCCATACGTCTTGTACGTCACTGTGTTCGTAATTGTTGGCCAACATTTGTGTGACCGTGTGTATGCAAGACAAGTTGGAGCCAACAACCTTCAAACAAAAATCCACGGTTTTGTTGTTGGAAAGTGTGATCGTGTGTACAGGGCATTAGTCTTATTTTTGTATACCTTGCAAAGGTTTTTTGATGGTCATTTATATGCCTGTTTACTTTAGGTTACCTGGATGGTGATGCTTGTGACTGGAAATTGTGTTTGGCTGTGAAAACACCCCACCTGAGTATCTGTCTATTGTTTGGATTCCCTGCTTGAATCAGTGGGTTCCAGACATTATAGCTGTGAGAAATTTTGATTCTATTGGTGATTTAACATCTGATTAGGTGAGTGTGTACACGGTTATGTATTGGTTGGTTCTGACACATTGGGATATACTGTACATATGCCATAATGGCATGATCCCCTCCTTACTGTATTGTCTGGTGTTTGTTTTACATTTTATATTGAACACCGCTTCCATTTTGAGGAACTACTGTCCAGTTTGGATTAGAGCGCTCCACCTGATGGTCCACACTCCCGGCCTTGCCATGTATATTTGTATGAAGACATCCTAGGTTCGTATTTTCTTTATCATATCCTATATAACCCAAATTGTTTTTTATCGATAAGGCGTGGGTTTTTGAGATGTTATCTCATCCCTACTATAGACCTTATGAAAGGCATCCTTGTTTTGGATGTTTCTACATGGTATATTATTTTTCTCTTTTCTTTTTGAAACAGCTTTCTACATTTCTGTATTTTACTTGTTTCCTGCACTCGCCCGGGAGATTGCCTTTACAGGCCTTGTGATACCCAAGCATATTGGTGCTGGCAGCGTTGGTGAGTATCATTTTGCTCCCCTATCAACATCTCTTCTGGCCCCATCTTCTTTCCGGGGTTTTCTGAATAAACATACTATTTACTCAGGCCATGGATTGGGATGCTTCACCATGATGGTAGGCATTGTGGTGACTTGCCTCAGTCTTGTGTTGCCTGACTATATGTAAATTAAATTTTTTTATCTTTTGATAATTGACTGTTGGCTTATTGTATATGTTTTATTTCTAGATTTAATATTCTCTGAAAGTATACTCCTGTAGCAGTGGGTCACCGCGAAACATATAGAGTTTGCAACTGGAATATTGTTTCTGTAAAATCACTGCAGAAATTCTTTCCATCCTATTTTTCCAGATTGTGTCAGAGAATAGGGTGCCTCTCCTTTGAGCAGCATCCCTTGTATAATGTATATCTGTCTATGTTTTAAACAATTATGTTTTGTTTAATAAATATATATTTTTGTATTACAACTGTGTAAGTCTATACTGTACCATGAAAGTCCATATTGCCTCTCCAACTGCCAATTTTTCACATCAGTCTATTGCTGCTCCTTCACTGTCCATTCACAGACTGGGGGCAAGGAGGTGACCAGCTGAACTACATTTAAAAAAGTCAGGTCACCAGGCTGGTGTGTACTCTGGCAGGGTTGTGTAGATTTTAAGACTGGATGAAGAGAAATACAAATCCTTTGGCAGCTAAAGCAGCTGAATTTCATTTCATTGGAGTATTTGGACACCTTCCTGGAGTTCAGCTTTAAACATTTTTTTTTTATCAGGGACAAGGAGTTAAAAGCATTTAAAATAATCTAAAACCAATAGCATTTTCAAGCTCATTAGTTTACTTATTTATTTTGCTCACAAACGCCTGCAAAGTCTGCTAAAAATGATGAACAGTACCCCCATGTATGGTAAATGCCTCTCTTTAAGTGACTCCCTTTATTAGTTTAAGTGTTATTTGTTGTATTAAGTCTTGTGTAATGAGATAAAGTTTTCCTATTCTTGGCGCAGTTCAGTAGCAAAGCAGCCGATGACAGCTGAAACACGCCGGCGCTCTTATAATGAGATCAGAATTTCCTTGTGCACACTGCATTACTTTCCTGGATGGAATGAGAAATGCACGGCTCCATGGAAACTCACAATAAAGTAAAGGTTTTCTAAATGTGGCAACGACAAGAGCTCATAAATCAACTCGTGCAGAAAATCTGCCATCTCGAAATTTAGTCTCTCTCAGTTTTTACGGGAGGGCAATATATTAAACATTAGGGGATTGCAGGCTCTTCCAGTAAACGGTTAAAGATATAATTTCAATGATTCATCTTCAGTTACGGAGTAGGAGACACGCCGCAAAGGTGAGGATATTATAGAAGCTGCACATCCTCCGCTGAGCAATCCCCGGCTTCTTCCTCCTAATGACCTTCAAGGACAGTTAGAGGTGAAAGCATCATTCAACATGAATTGTCTTGGATTGGCTTGTAATCTCTTCTCTGTCATAAATATAATCTATAGCTAAACACATTTTACAGCTGCACACCTCATATATTTTATATTTTATATAAGGATGGTAAATAAAATTGAAAACACCTTTTTTTTTAAACAGGGTTGTCAAAAAGATTCTAAGCCAATACTTATAGGGATGAACTTTAAACTCCATGTTGAAAATGGTTTGTTCCACATGATGAAGATTAGGGATCAGCAAATCTGGCCAGCTTCTACTGGTTTGAATATCGGTGAACCTAAATTTAGAGACTAATCTCATTAAAGTCTATAAGGGGCAAATCCTGTTAATAAATTCTGGCCATATTTAGGGCTAATATGCAACTTACTGTAAAATAAGGGTATGGGTATAAGCCAAGCACAGTCATAGGCGATATGTAAATTTTTTTAAAGCAAAGTACAACGGGGTAAGGGTCCTTTCATGCAACTTCAAGGTCAACATGGAAACTACACGCATCTTTTAACATTCTTGGGGGATGAAACAGTACAACTGTCACAGTCAGTCTTAGTGGCAGTGTGCACTTGCGGCGCATATTTGACTGTAACATTGTTTATTTTCTTTTACAGTTAGCTTGGTTTACATGCTACAGTAACACCTTAATCTAATTAATTTCAGATTTTTTTTAAAGTGACACATGCTGTTTCACACAGCTATAATTGGACTGTTTTAACCAACATATAGAAATTGGCCAGTAGCTTCCTGAAGCTGTCCCTGTTTTCGCTTAGCTCATACTGTAGCAGGCACAAACCTCCCTAGCTCCATAGATAACATAAAAGTTAGGCATACAGCAGTTAGGCCTATTATCCTTAGTTGAAACTGTCCCACCACTAGCCAATTTCCATCAAAATCTTAGGATACAGTAGTTTAAAATTGGTCAGCAGCTGGAAAATTTTTAATGAGGACGACTTGGCCAAAATGTCCTAGAAATTGTTGATTGAAGGTTGTCATAGCAATGGCGAAATTTTTTTAATGAGGACGACTTGGACAAAATGTCCTAGAAATTGTTGATTGCAGGTTGCCATAGCAAAGGCGGCATTGGCAGAAGTTCCCTCCCCGTTGTTATGGCAACCTGTAAATCAGATGACAACCCGCAATCGGGAAGTCAGGTGCAGTCAAGGAAATAAAGCGAGATTTCAGTATTAGGTGATTCCCTTGGACTCCTGGGATAGATGTAGTCGATATCCCAGGAAATCCAAGGGAATCATCTTATGAGGACATTGCCTAGGTGGGCAGACCAGAAGTGCTGCATACACAGCTAAAAAAAAGGTACTGAGATGATAAAAAGAAATAAATTATTTTCCATTTAGGAATGCACTGCAGATGGGCATGTGGATAAAAGTAATTTGTAAAAATGGGTGGAACTTCGCTTTAAAGACTTGTCGTTGCGGTGGTATACGCTTTTGCTATATGCACTTTTTTACTTTCATACTTTTTATCTGAATTCTGTCACCGATTTGTAATTTCTGTGAGGTTTTATACATCTATAAATATACTGTACTAATAAATATTACCTGATCTGTGGCATTGTTTTATGGCAGCTACTGATGTTATATATGTTTAAAACTTTAAATAAAGTTTCTTTACTGTTAAAAAAAAAAAAGTATAAACTTAATTTGCAGGTTTTTATATTTTTATTTTTTAAAGAGAGACATTCCAATCTGTGCTGGAAGAGGGAAGAAAGGGTGTAGCCCTACTATAAGCCATCCATCCTGATTTCTTCTGCTGTTCATATATACTGTATGTCACATTACAGCTGTAAAAATAAAGGTTTATGCCACATTACTGTATATCTTTAAAAACACTGGTGCTTTAACTTGGAGCCCTGCTGGCTATAACTGGTAAATATAAAATATGAGCACTATTTCTATACAGAGACCTTAAAGTGTTACTAAACCCACAACAGTAAAATCAGTCTTTATATGCAGTAAAACATGCTTGTTATACTCACTGTGGAACCTAAGGTGTTAATCCTCTGCATTGTGTAAAAAGGCTGTTTGATCTTTTATGAACAGATCCTCCCCTCCCTGCACTGTTCCCCTGGACAAGACAGAGCCTTTGGAGTCAGGCTGCACATGCTCAGTTTGGTGTTTATCGCTAGAGAGTTTTTTTTTTCTTAGGAGAGTGCACGTGATTGGCACAAGGCCAATCAGCACTGTCCAGACATGTCCAGACAGAGGGTCAGGAGCCCTGCCTGCTCATAGGACAGCTCACTGCAGTATGAAAACTCTTCCTACAAGCTTTAACCAGACACTGATGGAAGCACAAGACTGCTAATGCGAAAAGGTATTTAGCAGTTTATATTTACTAAAATAATTGCATTTCCATGTTCTGTGTACTGTGGGAGACCAGATATAGCGAATTCAGGGTCCTGGGTTTAGTAACCCTTTGAAGTGAACTGTATTTAATAAGAATAATGAGGCTACAGAACATCAAACGTTATATTCTACTAAACAGAGCTCATTAGTAGGAAGCATTTTTCTACCTAGCAATGAGCTAACAAGGGTACTATGACAATGCTGTTCAAAGACACTACACTATTTATGTCAAAGAACTAAAATTGCCAGCAAAGCAGCATTTCCTCTGAAGAAAAAAAATTTTTTTTATTTTATCTTAAGGCTGTCCTTTCCTTTTAAAGTAGTGCAATGGCTATATGAAAAGTGCAGTGGCCAACAGGAACCCTAGCAAATGATACAATTTCAACTTATCGTCGCAAAGTGAAACAAAGAATTAGTATGATTGATTACCTTGTGTCATTGTACTTACCGGTACTAATTCTGTTTAAAGGGTAATACAGCAAATTTTAGGATATCTTTTGAGATATGATGCTGTGTTTATTTTAACTGCTTGGAGCTGGCACCTCCCGGCCCTTTAAGTGGTTTAGGATGCCGGGAGGAGGGGCGGGGTTTATGATCATGTGACCTGCGTAATTTGCTAAACAAGATATAAACAAACAAGATATTTTGCTCTGTGTAATTTGCTGTCACGGCCGTCACATGATCAGAAAGCTCCCCGATCGCAAGCAGCTTTCTGTTAGCACTCACAGAGCACGCTCACAGCACAGCTGTGTTTGCACTAACGCACGCAAATATGCAGCCACTGGGCGTCAAGGCCCACTCGTCGAGAAGCCGCATATTTGCGTGTGACCGATGTCAAGAGGTTAAAGGACAAGATTACTTAATACTTTGTCTATCATAGTACATTTATAAACATTCTGGTATATAAGAAGCTCACGCCTGCTACTGTAGCAATGAACTGGGTACTCATTTTTAGACTTGGTGAAGGGTTTTCAGGTAAAAGTGATCAGATTTACAGGGCTCTGAAGGTGTAGGCCTTTCCCCATAGTGCTTCCTGGGCTCTCCTGTGCCTCCAGAAAGAACCCAAGACCGTGACAAATGGCAGGAGAAGGTTACCCGATCCCCCTGCGACTAATGAACCCGCCCGCACCTGCCCATACTATCAATATAGGGTTTTTTGGGTTTTTTTAGCCCCCTTTTGATAGCAATAAAGTTAAAACAAGAGTGTAAAAAATAAATTATAATAAAATAAATAAAAATAATTTAAAAAAATGAAAAGCACCCCAGTCACCCCCGTGCAAACCCCAAAGCAAATGGGAAGCGGAGTGCACACACATGTATAGCGCTACACATGTGATGGATTGACGCAAACATCAACTTGAGAGCATTAAGTCTAGGACCATCATTTATAGTTGATGGGGCAGGGATTGGACCGGTGATTTACAACGCGCGTCGGGGGTGCGGTGATGCGGGACGTGACCCTGCCCCCTGTGACGGGCTTGCGCAACGCATCATCACGTCGAGGGACTTCATGACAGATCGAGGTTGCAATTGGTTTAGCGCCACGATCTGTCACACTGACCACCAGCTGATTTCAATTGCACTGAGTGCAACTGACTTCAGTCAACCTCACCAGGGGTATATTAACCCACACCCCAGACATCCACAGTGATGCCGTGGTGGTGGCGGGACGATACATTTACAGGACACAAGGCAGAGGTATGTAAGTGGCACACAGTGTTTTTCACTCTTTGAAACCTAAATCTACCTTATTTTACCTGTTCCACCCTATTTAGCACACTTATGCTAGGGGTGAAGTTCTTAGATAACTATGTCTACCATGTCTACATACTTACCAATCTGCATCTTTACAACATTCTATGAGTACCTCTTTCTTTATACCTTTTTTTGTTTCTTTCCTCTTATACATATACAGAGAAATATACACAGCACTTTACTGCAGTATACATCTAGACTCCATTGCCTTTTGGTCAGAATCTTGGCAGGAGTTTGACTGTACGCGCCTGAAATCCTTGCAGTTGGGACAGGTGCCTCTTTGCTCTCTTGCCCCTTTGTGCATTCCCGCCTACCTTTACCCGGTTGCCATCTGGGGCCTACCTCAGTTGTGCACTCAATCTGTGGGAATACAGCCCCTGGCCCCCTGGTTGCTTTTATCGTTGATTTGCTCACTTTTGTAAGTATAGTCTCTTTTGCTGTTATGTTGTTTTCAAACGTGTCTAGAGATGCATACTTGTTTTGACTAAAAAATATTTTTCTTTTGTTAAATTACTATTTACAACATTGTTATACTAATTCATTACTCTACTAATGCATTACCATATTTATATTATAGAATACTCATGACTTTCAAAAAAATGACATAAGCCTCCGAAGAAGGACTAGAAGGTCCGAAACATGTTAGGCGTCATTTGTAGTATGCGTTCTTTCTAGCCCAACATTGTTTACAGGGCAGCCAAGCTTCATACCAATGTTAATTTGAGTATACTTGTTATTTGTTATATACACATTTTTATGATGTAATTCTATTCTCTTGCTTTTGCAATTTTACTATATGTTTATAATAAAATATATATTTTTTGCCACATTACCTGGTCTGTCTATAAAATCCAGAGGGGTATTACAGTGCCTTGAGCACTAGGTTTTTTCTTTTTTTTGGTTACCATTTATAGTTAACTCTAAACTGATAAACTGTAAAGGCTTTTAAAACTTCTCCTTTGGACAATTTTGGATACCATCGTTTTTTGAGACTTTACATACACATGCAAATTTAAGCCTTGACATGTTTGGTATCTATTTACTCAACACAACTCCATCTTTTACATTTTACAAAAATATTGCGTATACTAGTGTGTTTGTTTGCAATGAAATTAATTTTAGTGTAGTTTTACCTAAGTGAGAAATAGCTGCACAAATATCATGCAACATAAAAAATTGCAGCTGCCACCACTTTGTTCTCCATGGTCTCTACTGTAAGAAAACATATAATTGTTTGGGGGTTTAAAGTAATTTCTAGCAAAAAATGCTAATGTTAACGTGTGTCAAAAATAAAAAAAAACTGCACTAGTAGACAACAAGACACACACACATACTTACATACATCTCCATCACCATCCTGGTTTCCTCCAGTGTTTATATCATTGCCCCCTTTATCTACCTGCACTGGCAGTAACTTCCTATAGACTTTATAGCACCAGTCACTTTATTTTGCAAACTAAACTGCACATGGACTTATTATATTGTTGAATTAATTATTTTGGAAACATATTTTAGTACTTTTATTCAATTCAATCAAGTATATGTTTATGAAATCACTTTATTTTGTACTTATATAATTTTTTTTATATTCATTTTATTTTATTTATTTTTAGTATTGCATATGTATGTATTGGAGGATTTGTTTTCAGCACTAGTTTATGGTCAATAGCACCCGGCACTTTTTTTGGTATTTACTTTACATTTGGTGTGCGTTTGAATTAATCACACATTTACCATTGAGGGGGATACTTTTATTTTGCGAACACAGTACTAACCAACTGGTACAACTGGTACAATAGGCTTCAAACAGTTACCTACCACACCCACTTTCCTTTTTCTACTAAATTTATTGGGACTGTACATCTATTTGAAAAACAATTTATTAACGTCATCTTCTATATTTGGAGGTAGGCCTGATCTGCAGACTTTTACTGTAATGAATTCACTTTTTTAGGTGATTTTGCCCCATTGGCTATTCAGTCCTTATGGCTATTCAGTCCTTGACTGTACTCTCTGACATACAGTTGTCTCCAGAGAGGATAATAATAAATATCTATATATGAAATATGTCCATGAACACAATCCTACTCCTTCGCCAACACTTTTTTTTTTTCCTCTTTTTTTACCCCTTTGTTTTCATTTACATTTCTTACTTAAAGTGTCACTAAACGCACATCATAAAAAAAACTTTAAACCATCTCTATACTACTGTTGATGTTCAATAAACTTTGAATGTTAAAAAAAAAACTTTAAAAAAATGGTATATTATTTTATCCTGTTCATACTCACACAGTCACTATGAGATTCATTTTTGTTAACTGCAAAAATCCTGGTTGATCCTGCTGCTCTCTATCTCCACTTTCTGTTCATGTCCACAATTCAGCTAGGGATTTTGCAGCTGTGGTGGCAACTCTGCACATGCTCAGTTTTCAGTGAGTTTCTATGCCGAGCATTTCCTTCCTATCACATCTGAGCAGCCGATGTGACTATAGAGTCACACGTGGGCGAATACACAGTGGTAAATGACAGCCCGCTCCCTCCCACCTCCTCCATGCCCACTAAGCAACTAAACACAATAGGGGCGGCATATCAAATGTAGATTAATGGTTGCTTCACCTCCCATTTATTTTAAGACACAGGCTGGAGGAGCATGACACAGCCTGTGACTGGCGGGAATCCGCCCACACCATGGTATTTCCACAAAATAATAAAGATTTGATTTCAAATATATATTTGTATGCCGATTTAAAACAGTTTATTGATATTAATTACTTATTTTACTCTGCATTCCAAAGGCTGTTTTATTTTTTTATTTTGAACATGTGACCAGCAGCAGAGGACTAGAAGCTCCTCCTGATTATGTTTCCCTGCAGACAGGCTGGGAAGGATCGGGGTCATGTGACAGCTGTATATCGATTAGGAAAAAATTACTTAGATGTTCTTTTTGAATAAAATAATTACAGTCCCATGATCCACATACAGAAATAGAAGGGGGCAATGTAAATTAAACAGTGTGTGTTTAGTATCACTTTAGCCGCCACTCTGATCCCTCCACATAATACATCTGCTCATTCCTCTATTTATCTAGTACTTTGCATTGCTATTAGGGAAATCCTATTAAACATTACAAAGGAAGCCTTACTCTTGGATTTTCTTGAAGAGCATTCTTTGAGAGTTTATTATGGAAATAAACAGTACAGTTAGTTCAAGAACACCATTATTGTATTCCAGAAGAAATAAATATACAGGTGGCGCTGGTACTGAAACAGATCCTATAGTACTGAAGTCCAAGTGGCCAGTGGGCTGCTATGCAGCCTAAAAATAGTCTACTGATTCAGGGCCAGCCTTAGCAGGGAAGCAGAAGCGGTCTCCAAGATATGCAAGAAAAAACAAATGCAGGCGCCTCTGAGTTAGACTGTAAAATGTGTATTAATAAAAACACATAGTAACTTACATCTAGTGCAAAAAAAAATATATACAAAAAAGAATTGCGCTAGGCGCACGTGCTATGAAAACTCAATAAATGTTATTATTAAATTCTACCGTGATGGAGGTCCTGCTGCTGGACACTATAACCCCGATATAAGGGCAAGAAGCAATATGTACATATATATATAAAGTGCAGCGCTGGACAAGGTGAACAAGTTGTTATCAAAATGAATATATACAGTAAAAGTGAAGTGCTAAAAAATCAACACTACATACAATAAAGTGTACTTTAAATTACCAAAAAAAAATAGTGAAAATGATTCAAAACAGTGAAAAGTCCAAAGAAAATGTGAAAAGTCCAAAAAAAAAAAATCCAAAGTTGATCGCATATATGAAGGGCGTATTAAAGGATCCCAATATAATACTCCAACTGAGATAGTGCTGCCCGTCACCAGGTGTAAGAAAAGTGGAGGCCTGTGACCCACAGCGTGAACTTGTATTGCGCATGCGCGATTCAATTTTAAATGGCGAACTAGCCTTTTTTATTTCTGATTGGATTTCTGCTGTTTTTATCTTGCAAACGAGCCATGTATACAGCATTTTTTTAAATAAACCTATTTTTTGCAATCTACACTATGGGAATTCCTCTCTTTTCTTTAACATGGTTTACTTGCTGGAGTGCCTGAGCCTTCAAGGGATCCTGTTACTTCACTGTCTGGAGCGTTCCCCGCCATCACTAAGGACATTTTTGGGAAGGAGGAAGGAGAGTTGAGGACCATCAGCTTACGTTCGATCGTGAAGTTCTACTAAGCCTGTATTGACCCCCCTGAGTAAGGGCAGTCGCAGGCTTTTTGGTAAGCCTCCACTTTTCTTACACCTATTGACGGGCAGCTCTATCTCAGTTAGAGTATTATATTGGGGTCCTTTAATACGCCCTTCATATATGCGATCAACTTTGGATTTTTTTTGGACTTTTCACATTTTCTTTGGACTTTTCACTGTTTTGAATCATTTTCACTATTTTTTTTGGTAATTTAAAGTACACTTTATTGTAAGTAGTGTTGATTTTTTATCACTTCACTTTTACTGTATATATTCATTTTGATAACAACTTGTTCACCTTGTCCAGCGCTGCACTTTATATATATGTACAACTTACATCTAGGTAAACAATGAAGAGAACATCTATGGGTAAACGCTCTGTGGGGCATCCATCACACTGGTCAGTAGAAGGTATGCTGTCTCAGCCACTCTGTAGGCTCCCCCAGCCGGCAGGAAGATGGTATGATGGTGGAGACCTGGAGAAAGGCTTGGAACACTTCCTGGATCGCAGTGCTAAAGGGGATGACCTCACATGCGCACCCTGGTGGTGGGAGGAATGCGCGCTCCTTTTTCAATCTTGAAAAAGGAACGCGCATTCCTCCCACCACCAGGGTGCGCCAGCCCAGAAACATGTCGCGATCAAGCCTGTGAGGTCATTCCCTTTAGCACTGTGATCCAGGAAGTGTTCCAAGCCTTTCTCCAGCTCTCCACCATCATACCACCATCCTGCCGGCCAAAGAGAGCCCACAGAGCGGCTGAGACAGCTGAGACAGCATACCTTCTACTGACCAGCGTGATGGATGCCACACACAGCGTTTACCCACAGATGTACCCTTCCTTGTTTACCTAGCTGTAAGTTACTATGTGTTTTTTTATTAATACACACTTTACTGTCTAACTCAGAGGCACCTGCATTTGTTTTTTATTGTATTCCAGAAAAACAGAGATGCACACTATTTAGCTAAACTGTATTTAATTATGTTATACTATACTGTTATACTAGTGTTCTTGACTATGCTTGAATGGGTAGACATTTGTTGTAGTAGTGAATTTTTTTGTCCAATGTTTATTCTTTATCAAATAAAATTTTGAAATATTACCATGAAAATATGGACTGTGAAATCAGAGGCCAAACTAATCTTCAGATTATACAGTATATGCAATAATAACTCTAAAATATATATTATATGGCAAGTTTTCAAGGAACTTTTGCCTCTGAATTTTAATACTAAATGCTGCAATTTAACTAAGGTTGATCTTTTGTATTAAACGCGGCATTACCAGAAATTGTGCATCTTTATTTTATTTTGGAAACTGTAAAATGAAATAGCGAAACCTAGTAGACATTTTCCATTTTAAACACGTCTAAAAGCCTTGTAATTTTAAAAGCTCAAAAAAAGCTTTCTGCTTCCATTGTTCCTTGACAGAAAAGCGAAGGTCATTTATTAAAGTCCCCAATGTGCAAAATCCAGGTCATTCCTGAAGTCACAGCAGCTTTGAACAATAAGAATAAGACCCCAGTGGTGCACAAATGGTACTTAAAGGAGAACTACAGTTGGTATAAAAAGCACTTTTTATTGTGAGCTATAACAGTACCGGCACACAATTACTAAATCAAATCCCCACAGGCGTCACTTTGTATAGGACAAGCCACTAAAGAAATAGCTTACTCATTTTTTTGGAAAGTTTTCTGCTTTAAAATTTACTTTAAAAACTATCAAGATCCACCTTTTAAATGAAGCAAGAAATTTGGTGTGTGGCTATGGGTAAGTTGCTTTTAATTTTCTTTGCTTGAGTGTTCAAATACTATATGACTAAGAAGTGGACACCCCAACATAATTTAGCTCATATGTTTCTATTAAAGGGTACTGTTAATGCTACAGCATACAAAGACATTTTAGACAACTGCGTGCTTCCAACCTTGTGGCAACTAGTTTGGGAAAGACCCTTTTCTATTTCATCATGACTGTGCCCCTGTGCACAAAGCCATATCCAAAAGGAATTACCGTAGTTTCATAAGTTTGGTATGGAAGAACTCAAGTGGCCTGCATAAATAGTTGACTTCAACCCAACTGAACCCCCTTGAGATGAATTGGAATGCAGACCTGAGCCAGATCTTCTCATCCTATATCCGTACCTGGCCCTACAACTTGTTTTTTGACTGAAGGGGCACACATTCCACAGACCCACCCCAAAAACTTGTGAAAAGCCTTCCCATAAAAGTAGAGTCTGTTAAAGCAGCAAAAGGGAAAAAGGGGAAGGGGAAAAATGAAAGCGGAGTTCCAGTCCCCCAAATCATATACATTTTTTTCTAAATGCTCCCCCATAATTGTTACCACTTCTACTGTAAAATTAGGATACTGTCAGTAATGTGATCCTTTTTTTTTTTTGTTTGTTGAAGCCCGCTTGTTTTCATTCCCACATTTCGGTGTAGCTGGCTACCCAGCATGCACTTACCAATCTCGCACCTGCGCAGTAATGCCACTGTGCGGTCATGTTTTTTCCTGACAGGTTGCCATAGCAATGGTGGCGGCGCCAGAAGTTTCCGTCCCATTGTTATGGCAACCTGTCACAGGACATCCCAGTAGGAAATCACTTGAGATTTCAGTATTAGGCAATTCCCATGGACTCCTAAGATAGAGGAGTCCATGGGAATCGCCTTGTGACGTAATCGCCTTGGCAGCCAGAGCCGGAAGTGCTGCAGGAAAAAATTGAAACAAAGGTATTTAGAAAAAAAATACAAAACAAAAAAAGTGTTGCCATTTAGCAGTGTGAATGGCCATGGCAATGACTGCACTATTAATCTGCTGATGAATGCTAAACACAGTGCACAAACATATGTATAAAACAATTAGGTGTGAGCCAAAAAAACGTGCTTGTGTAAAAAATAAATGTCCCATAATCTGTATATTCATCACAAATCTTCTCAGAATACTGTGAATTGGTGTCTCCAAGTGCAGAAAAAGCACTTCCACTCTGCCACCAGTGGAATAATCCTCCAACTTTATGCACTCACCAGACAGCCAATATACATTAGCATGTATAATAGCCTATCCCGTATATCCGTGGGGTCCACCTCTACAATCCAGCCTCAAGTTACCAGAGCGAGGTCCTATACAAAAAAGCTTACTACACAGAGCCCAGAGATAAGTATATATGGGTGCAGTATTTTATTGATAAAGCTGCCAGCATAAGAATTTAAAACACAAGAAAAAAGGAGCAACAAGGGTGGGACTTTAAATGAAATGCGTGAATGCCCAGAAACGAAACCGATGAACAACTAGGAAAATGTATTCAATTCATAAAAATATAACATGCATATAATAAAAATATATCAATCATAAATGGAAAGAAATATTGGCAATAATAGCAGCAATTTTACATGATTATATGAGTACAACAATTTTTCATGGTACACCAATTGTATATAAATCACAACCATATAATATAGGGTATTGTCTACAAAATAAGCCTTGAAAAAATTCCAAATAAAAAAGTAGAATTGACGCTGGTGAAAAAACGCGACAATGGTAGCCCTACGCATTTTGTGGCTGTTGTGCCACTCGTCAGGAGCAAGCGTGTGTCTTAACTAGGATAGGAGATATAAAAAATTGGTCTAGTAAATATATACATGAAACAGAGGTGGGGTAATGAAAGAGCCCCACACAAAGTGCATGCTTACGCATTGTGGTTTGTAAGATGGTGGCTGAAGTTGTTCATCGGTTTTGTTTCTGGGCATTCACGCATTTCATTTAAAGTCCCACCCTGGTTGCTCCTTTTTTCTTGGACTAGTACAGGGATGGAAACCGCATCAGGTCATGGTTTCATTTAAAGTCCCACGGGATGTTCAGTCCCAAACCCTTCTCTAACATTAATGCATAGGGATGGAAATGCGTGAAATTGCTCTGTCATTTAACTTCATCACACCTGTTGTGATGTACTATATATATATATATATATATATATATATATATATATATATATATATCATTTTTTTTTCATTTGCCTCCCCTTATTTAATTGCTCGATCTTACTATCCTAATTAAGCCATCTCTATTTTGGATTTTAATCTTATTTGCAATCTAATTTTGATACTAGTCATGTCAATGGTTTGTTTGTTTTGGTGGTGGCTCCATTGGCATAATACACCGCCGACTGCTTTGGGTTTCCCCCTCCGGGAGCTGTGACGCGCCTCTCGGCCCCTCCCCCTTGGGGGGGGTGTATTTGCCGCCACTGCGCGTCAGCGTCACGCACTCCCCATCGGACGTGCGCGCCCCCCTGGATGCTTACACGTCCGATTGGATGGTGTCCTTCCCGCACACTACAGGGATGGGGCGTTGGCGTCGGCGGGTCGGGCGTTCAGTGCCCGATCGGCATTGCCGCTCGCCCCTCCCATGTGTTTGCGGCGTGACGTTGGTGGGCGGTCCCCGTGGTGGCGCCTATATGGGCGTAGCCTTGGCGGTGCTGGCTCTCGAGGCTTTCACTCCACTGGATGCCATGTTTGTTTGGGGATTGCTACTGCTTTTCTTCCTCCACATTGCTCCACCTCGCACACCAGGTATCGTCATTTCCATGTCCTCTCATGCTTTACTCGTTCCTCCTTTCTTTGCATCTCTACTCCTGGGCACTCAGTCTTTTTCTTCTCCTCAGCACTTTCTTTCCAGTGTTTCAATCCAGATTTCTCCTTCATCCCTAACATGGTAACATATTTTCCTTCTTTCGGGCAGTATCAATTTTGCATTCTCACTCACACACCGCCCTTTACTTCTATGGTATGGTCGTATCTTTATTTTCAACCCTCACTTTTCACCTTAGGTTTTGCCTCGGGGGAACATGCCTACCTTGGATGGTGCCTTGTGGGTTGCCCCGCAGATCCATCCACCTCAGCTCCCGGGGGGTGGCGTCTCCGATTGTCGAGCGGTGTATGGCCTTCGGCCACCATCCTACAAATCACAATGCGTAAGCATGCACTTTGTGTGGAGCTCTTTAATTACCCCACCTCTGTTTCATGTATATATTCACTAGACCAATTTTTTATATCTCCTATCCTAGATAAGACACGCGCTTGCTCCTGATGAGTGGCACAACAGCCTCGAAACGCGTAGAGCTACCATTGTCGCGTTTTTCACCAGCGTCATGCGATTCTACTTTTTTATTTGGAATTTTTTGGAGGCTTATTTTGTAGACAATACCCTATATTATATGGTTGTGTATTTATATCCAATTGGTGTACCATGGAAAATTGTTGTATTCATATAATCATGTATAATTGCTGCTATTATTGCCAATATTTCTTTCCATTTATGATTGATATATTTTTATTATATGCATGTTATATTTTTAGGAATTAAATACATTTTCCTAGTTGTTCATCGGTTTAGTTTCTGAGCATTCACGCATTTCATTTAAAGTCCCACCCTTGTTGCTCCTTTTTTCTTAGACTAGTACAGGGATGGAAACACATGACCGCATCATGTCATGGTTTCATTTAAAGTCCCACGGGATGTTCAGTCCCAAACCCTTCTCTAACAAGAATTTAAAACACTTCCCCATGGAAAACAAACAAACAAGAAAACGGTGGCGTGACGTCAACACCCCTCCCAATATATTTGGGTATTTGAATATATTTGGGTATTATCAGATGGTCAAGCAAAACAATATTAAATAAACTTCAAAAGTTCCTCATTAATTCAAGTATTTTATAGCAAAAAAAAAAAGACAAAGTGAGTTACTTCCCTTCCCATTTATTAAATTTAACACTGGAGACTTTTAGTTATGTTTCCATTTTTTATAACAATTACATTACACAAAAGAGGACACACTCTGGCTTAAGTGGTTTAGATATAGTGGTCTATGATCACAGCAATATATGGTAACTACCAATATTTAATTTATTTACAATTTTTTTTTTTTAACTTACTCTTTTAATTTTCTAAATGTCCTATGGTTTCTGTCAAACTACTGATGAGGCCAGCTTTATTGCACTTACACACGCAGGAGTGTGTGCCATATTTATGTGTACACCTTGGGCACATTTGGGTTACATGCACACTCAGTGTGCATGAACATGTGGTTTTGCATACATGTGTACGTGTGTATGCACACGTGTATGTACATATATACATATATATATATATATATATATATATATATATATATATATATATATATATGTGTTTTTAAACTTCGGATAGATTTTATACTGTGTTCCTTAGATATATATATATCCATATATTCCATAATCCAGATTTTATTTATTATGATTCTAATATTTGTATTAGCGTCTGCAATTCTCTACATATGTCTATTTGGTGTCTGTTTAATATAGAACAATGCCATGTGGAAGGATAAATCCCAACAGTGAAGGATATTCCACTCATATGGTTACATCACTCAACTAGAGTTATACCACCCATCCAGATGTTGCTCTATTGTAACACGCAGACCAAGGCTCTGATGAAGAGGAAAACCCTCTAAACGCGTTAGCCAGCTATTCACTTCATTTTATCCCTTGTATGGGTATCATTTTATATCAGTCCATCTAGTGACAACATTGTCGTTAGCTATTATTATTATTTTAATTTTGAATACATAGTATCTACCCCTGTATTAACTCATTTGTTTATTATAATAAACTCTTTATTATGATTCATGCATCAGGCCACGTTCCTTCCTTTCTTTTTTCTACATAGCATTTCGGACTTCCCCTAGTCGGCCTAGGCAGCGGGGTAGGCATGATCACTTCTCTACCAGGAAATACTACTATTTGTACTAAGGCCCTCCGTACTAGCGCAGGAGAATATCTTTTCTACTTATACCTTTTCTTTTTTCTACACAGACGTTTAGTTATAACTGTTTATAAAGAGTAAAAACCTAAAGAATAACTATACAAAAGCATAAGTTTCTTTTAATGTAAATTTTCTTTTATGTATACACTAAACAGTATTACAAATCAGCTACTAGTGACAGGACAAGAGGCACAACATTAGTATCACAATCAAGGGCAGCACATGGACATTTCTTCAATAAAATTCTTTGAAAGAATAGTTCACAAGACTGAGCAAAGCAACTGAAATTAAGGAAGTTTTACACGTAACAAAAGATAGATTAGCTAAATACACTACATATTGGGCACTACAAAACATCCCCTGGATACATGAACATTATGACTCCTGTAATACAACGGACACAAGCTTAAGCAGTGGAGTGACTCGCAGATTTTTGGTTCTAACTCAACACTACCCCACAGATGGAAGGCTGGAGTCGAAGTCTTATGGGAATGTACAGGTCAAGTTTATCCTTGACAATACTAGGCATTCTCTACTGATACCTATTGGCATTTATTGATACCTTCTGGAGTGCTTTTGGACCCTTGAAGACTGTGTGCTGACCAGTTGGGGACTGTATTATTTCAAGGCTCTGTGTAAATGTTCTTGACTTTGTCTACTTCATATATTGTAATTTCATGGAAAATGTAATGGCACTTTATGGGGAAAAAAAAGTAAAAAAGAAGGAAAATTGATATCTAAATAAATAAAGCACTTTACCAGAAAGAGTGTAGGATAAACCGAATTTCTAGCATCAAAAAGCCAGTGCGTAATTATGCTCATGCTGGTGCACTTTGCACACGAACTCATTTTAATGAGCGAAGGCCCAATGTTACATATGCTGTGCCAGCTCATTGTGCGCATATTCGGGCGCAAGAATGCATTCATGCCGAGCGCGCATTAGTGTGCGAGAGCATGCACATACCAATTAGCACTTGGCGCCCAGTGGCCTATTTAAACTGGTCTATCACTAAAGCATTTGCTGAATGGTCTTCAGCTTGTTCCTATGTTTCTATTATTTTTTACCACTTAATTAATGACAGAAACCAGGAAATAAATGAGCGTGCAGGTGCAGTTCGGAGATGATGGATGTTCTGGCCCTTGTCACATACTTTAATAAGGCAATGTGGAAATCAGAGAGTGATTTGCTGGATACATGCCAACTACGTACCCAATATTTGGCTTCTGTTCATGAGTATTATGACAGCACCTTATATTTGTCATATGGAGGACAAGCAGCAGATGCCCATTTTGCTGATGGGGCCGTAAGTGCATTCATTTAAAGAGGAATTCCAGGTATGGATATTTTATATATAGTCACATTGGTCCAGTTTGTAACTATACATATACCATTTTTGGCTGAAGGATGAAAATCACTACCTCTACTCAAGTGATGTCCATTGGCTTCCAAGTTAAGCCCTGGATCGGCTGCCCTGCTGCATTCTGAGCACAGGAGGTCAGCTGCATTTGTGCCATTCCATTCACATGAAAAATGCAAAGCATTCCCTGAATGGTAAATAAAAAAAAAAAGTGCTTGCACTTAAATGAAATCAAGAGTCAAACATAATCTGTCCTTTTATACCCATGCGCTTCAACAAAATATAGGTATGTGCTTCACTCCATGGTGGAGTGAAGCCCATGCTTATATGTTGTTGGAGCACATGGGTGTATAAGAACACAGCACATTATGTTTGATTCTTAGGTCTTTTATTGGACATTTTTTATTTACTTTTGATTTCATTTAGGTGCAAGGACTGTTTTTTGTATATTAATTTGCTAACACTTTGGTGTTTATTACAACAGTTGTAAACTTTCACTTTATTATTGTATTATACTATATTGTGCTACATGAACTCGGGTGTTTATATTATTCATTTTATTCTCTGAATAGTGCCTGTGCTGAGCAGCCTATCGTCTGTGTTCAGAAATCAGCAGGGCAGCCAGAAGCAAATGGACATCACTCCACTAGCGGTGTCTACTTCAGTGATTTCCAGTTTCCAGGGGCATCAGCCAGGTATTATATATGCATAGCTACATTGGTCCAAGCTGGACCAATGTAACTATGTATAAAATATCCATGCCTGGAATTCTTCTTTAAAAGAAAGTTTACTTACAGTATAATCAGGTGGTGTTGCCAAATCCAGTTGTCATGAGGAATAACCATTGCTAGTTAAAGTGACTCTATCACCAATATAAAGTTTAAAATAAAGCTGTTACCTGAAAAAAAGAAAGTAAATACTTACCGCTTTCCTCCGTGATGAAGTCATGTGGTAAGTGACGAAACGCGTCAGCAGGGTTTGTGACATCATCATGCCAAAGTAGGAAGTATATCCCGATCTCCCTGAGCTGAGCCACTGCTGATATTTATATGATTTTTAAGGGGCCATGTACCCCTAAAGTGTCAAGTCTTTCATCCATGTGCACTGGAGTGGGTGCACTAATAATTTTGAGTGCATTTATGAATAAAATAGTGGTTTTATGCAGTTCAGCACTATGTTGGCTTTTTTATCCCATTAAGCACAAACCTGAATGAAGACCACTGCACAACCAACAGCACGTCCCCCAAGAAGAGGAGTGTTGATGTCCCATATGCCCTGTACACACGGTCGGACATTGATCGGACATTCCGACAACAAAATCCATGGATTTTTTCTGACGGATGTTGGCTCAAACTTGTCTTGCATACACATGGTCGCACAAAGTTGTGAGAAAATCCGATCGTTCTGAACGCGGTGACATAAAACACGTACATTGGGACTATAAACGGGGCAGTAGCCAATAGCTTTCATCTCTTAATTTATTCTGAGCATGCGTGGCACTATGTGTGTCGGATTTGTGTACACACGATCGGAAATTCCGACAATGGATTTTGTTGTCGGAAAATTTTATCGCAAGCTCTCAAACTTTGTGTGTCGGAAAATCCAATGGAAAATGTGTGATGGAGCCTACACACGGTCGGAATTTCCGACAACAAGGTCCTATCACACATTTTCCATCGGAAAATCCGACCGTTTGTACAGGGCATTAGAAGCTGCTTGCCACTGGATTAATACCCCTAAAGGGAAGGCGTATCTAGACCTCTTGCAGGTCTTGAGGCAAGGTGAGCGCATATATTGGCTGGTGGCGGGACACAAGGTGTTTTTCACAAAAGCACAGAAGAACTATTGAGTATATTTATTAAGACATTATTTAACATTTCTAACTCTGCAATAACGAAACATGTCAGAATTGATCCAGTGTATATGATGTAGCCAAATAAAGGATAATCCTAAGGAGTTATTGAGTTGCCGGCTAAATTTCTGCTTTGGATGGTTGAACAAGGGAGTAGGGATTCCCCAGTCTGAGAATCTCAGCAAGCAATTTCTCAATTGTGCCATTGAGCTTGGGTATCTACTGCTTGTATTATTCAACATTTATTGGATCACTACAGGAGCAGCATGATTTACCTAGCCTGAATACTAGGGGGTCTTATGATTACTATATTATTTATATATTTCATTTGTCACAGTTTTTTTTTTTTTACATGCATGGGTATATTCTAGTAATTAGCACGTGTATTGGATTGTGTATGTTCAGTTTGATATGGGGGGGGGGGGGGGGTTGCACCATTGTTGTGTATTTTCACAATATTTATATATATATTTTTTTGTTGTTTTTTTTGTATGGATTACTATTACTAGATGTTGGAAGCTTTCACTGTATATTCAGCACTACCACGTACACTATTTTATTATTTGTTATGGGGCTAGCGCTTCACTCATTTTATTTCCAATCTTTATATGTGGGAACACATATTTGTGTATAGCAGCAAACCTCATTATTTTGCAATCCTTTTACATTTAATGTGATTTTATTCAGCCATAGCACACAGTAGCACGGTGGGATAGACACATATTTGAAATACTTACCACTACTCCTGCCTGCACTGACAAACGCTGCTCCACCGCTGGAAAATCATTCCCCAAAATCCGCTAGGAAACTGTCACTACTGGGAGTGTTGGCCTCCTGTGTCTCTGGCAGCGTTCAATGATTCCTCTCTCAGATCTCCACATCACTACTGCTTCTTATAGTGTCAGTGTTCCAGCAGACTTCGGGGACATTTCCACAGCAATTGATTGGTGTTCAGCAGTACAGACAGCAGGAAAGGAATTTACAGATTTCTACCCCTGCTACCCCACATGTTATGATACCTAAGGGGAATACCATGCACCTGGCATAGTGCACCTACAGCACAGGGTCAGCTTAGTCAGAGAACTATAGCAGTGCTCAGTATCTCCCAGTAGGGCTGAACAACACCCTCATTTATTCTTAAAGAGAAGCTTGAATGGGCTACCAGGTATGGTAATAACTGATTATATCTCATCATTATATACAATTTAATTCATTTGTTGATACATTTCTTGATATTGTAGATTTGCCCATACCGCTTATATAATCAGTTGGAATATCTACAGTGAGATTTTTTCTCCTATTGCTGGAACAATTTCCCTTTGAACACACGAGGTAAAATCCTATTCTAGTCTACTTTTGCCTGCACTAACACACACATCCCATCACTCACACCACCTCCCCCTTTCCCTGTTTGGTTTTGGTTTTGTGTTCACTACAATGGTTACTTGGTTTTGTCCTGCCTTCTCACATTCATTTCACTCCCATGGCACTCCCATATACACACAGTGTAATCTCTCAACTTTCACTACATACACTCTCCACTTTTTCACTGTTTTTTTACATTTTCAAATTCCATTGTTCCTACATTTCTTCTTGGCCAACTTTCTTAGCTCATCTTATCCCTACCCCCTTCCTTCCGTTCCCCATTTTTTCCTCTCCCCCTCCTTCCTTCCACCCTTGTCTTCCCCCTCCCCCTTTCCCCCTTTCTCTCTCCCCCTTTTTTTCCCTCCCCTTCCTTTCCTCACATTCATTCCACACCATGTTCCTCCTTCCTTCCTTTTTTATTTTTTTTTATTCTTCCTTTTATCCTTTCTTATTTCTTTCATTCCATCATACTAGCGATTTTTGAGAATACAACCACCTTACATATATTTTTTAGAAATACTTATATTCATTAGTCCTTGGTTTCTTATTTGCACATTGATGCATCCACTTTCTATAACCATATGCTGTAGGATTGAGGAAATATATGTATATATTTATATATTTATATATGTGTGTGTTTTTTTAGCCGTCCATTCTTTAACCATCCATTCACCATTCCCAGTATTTAGTATTGGAAGTATATATTATATCCCTACTAGCGTTAAACAAAATACACCCATAATGATAATCTGTATATGTGGACAGAAAATGTGAAATGTGCACCAAAGTCCACAGCAAGTGCAATATTCTACATAAAACCCTGCAAGCTATTCCATGGCATATATAGCATAGGGTGTGGGTGTGAAGATCACTGGCATTAGTGAAAAAATGAAAAAGCGTGCATGTTACAAATATTGAATAGAAAATACCATAAAAAATATATACATCAACATTTAAAAATCCCACTCATGTGCCCAGTGACATGAAAAATGCATGTGAATGGACCAAATATAAATGAACATTAATACCCCCTCTGATATGAATCGTGAGCAAGAGGAGGGTATGTGTTAGAAAGATGATAATAAATACGATCAAAAAATACATAAAAAATACAATGTATAGTGTATGTGCTGCAAACAATAACGTCCAATATAAATTGTCCAATAGGTGGCGGAAACTCCTCTCCACAGATGGTAGATGTATTCAACAAATGTGTAATCCCCATCGAATATACAATGATGATGTGTCCGTGTCAAACAGGCCCCCTCTTGTGCCCTCACTCACCAGAGAGCCCAACCCCTGCAGGGGTAAAGGGCATAGATAGATCCTGTGGCCGGAATCCTGGACGCCTGGAATCCCCCTCTCAGGTCCAGCGAGCTTCTTCCCTCTGAGTCCACAGTGTTCTTTAAGTGAGTATCCACCGGACAAAACCAATATGTATGGAGAAACAAGGAATCCTCATAGTGTAAGTCCGTAAAAACTCAAAGTTTATTAGCGAAAAAATATATAAGTTAAAAGAGGGAGCTGACAATACTCCCCTGACAAGCAAAATCCAAATACAAGTAGTCTCTGGGGTAGCGAGGTGGCAGCGTGCATTCCACCAACCTAACTACCGAAACCGGAAATACAGAGTCAAGAACGTAGAAGCGACGTGTGCGTACCGTATGACCACGCCTTACGCGTTTCATCATCAAGACGTCATCTGAGGCATCCACGTCTCAGATGATGTCTTGATGACGAAACGCGTAAGTCGTGGTCATGCGGTACGCACACGTCGCTTCTACGTTCTTGACTCTGTATTTCCGGTTTCGGTAGTTAGGTTGGTGGAACGCACGCTGCCACCTCGCTACCACAGAGACTACTCGTATTTGGATTTTGCTTCTCAGGGGAGTATTGTCAGCTCCCGCTTTTAACTTATATATTTTTTGGCTAATAAACTTTGAGTTTTTACGGACTTACTCTATGAGGATTCCTTGTTTCTCCATACATATTGGTTTTGTCCGGTGGATACTCACTTAAAGAACACTGTGGACTCAGAAGGAAGAAGCTCGCTGGACCTGAGAGGGGGATTCCGGGCGTCCAGGATTCCGGCCACAGGATCTATCTATGCCCTTTACCCCTGCAGGGGTTGGGCTCTCTGGTGAGTGAGGGCACAAGAGGGGGCCTGTTTGACATGGACACATCATCATTGTATATTCGTTGGGGATTACACATTTGTTAAATACATCTACCATCTGTGGAGAGGAATTTCGGCCACCTATTGGACAATTTATATTGGACGTTATTGTTTGCAGCACATACACTATACATTGTATTTTTTATGTATTTTTTGATCGTATTTATTATCATCTTTCTAACACATACCCACCTCTTGCTCACGATTCATGTCAGAGGGGGTATTAATGTTCATTTATATTTGGTCCATTCACATGCATTTTCATGTCACTGGGCACATGAGTGGGATTTTTAAATGTTGATGTATATATTTTTTAGGGTATTTTCTATTCAATATTTGTAACATGCACGCTTTTTCATTTTTTCACTAATGCCAGTGATCTGCACACCCACACCCTATGCTATATATGCCATGGAATAGCTTGCAGGGTTTTATGTAGAATATTGCACTTGCTGTGGACTTTGGTGCACATTTCACATTTTCTGTCCACATATACAGATTATCATTCATTTTTTCTTGGTGCTATTTTGGTTTGTTGGTTTTTTGTTTTTTATAGTTTGTGAACAGCGCCATTCCCCTATTTAGAACACATTGTATCACGTGGATTTCACTTCGGTGTTTCCAGTTTGCCTGGGGGGCTGCAGTTCCTTGGTGACACCGATCCTAAGCGCGGAATATCTGATTTCCAAAATACACCCATAGCATTGTGATTTGATGCCCCAAATGCAGGTGCTGTGCTGTCCATCTGCCTCCATGCCCCTCCTAGGCCATTGGGATTGCCACTAGCATGACTCCTCGCAAGACACGTATGAGCATTTGGCCTCCCCCCTCTGTGGATGCACCGGCCAAACGGGGACTCTTGGATCAAGTAAGGGGGTCTCTTTTTAGAGGCTCTTGAAACATCGCACAACACAATGTGATTGGTAACTATATAAAAATGTCTATTATTGTTCTTTTTACTCTATGATTATAATTTGAATTCCAACACATCTAAACATTCCTACAGCTTACAAAATCCTCTGAAGAAGACTCGGTGGGGTCGAAACACGTCAGGATTTCACATATCATCTCTACTTTCTTGTTTGAGCACTGTGTATCATTGTGTACAGCTACATGAGTGATGTTGATGTTTTTATCTTTTGTACCACAGCTCATGCTTTGACCGATTCTGTCAAATTTTTGATACTATGTCATAATAAAACCTTAATTAATTATATTTCATGTAGTATTTTTTTAACCTTTTGCTGCCTAGAAAACCCCTTATGGGGGACAATTCCTTTTCTTTGACATTACCCGAGGTGTGCAGCTATTTTCTCCTCTCCTATAAGTGTCTTCCCTTTCTACAGCCCTTCCTTCTCTGAGCTGGCCGCTCAGCTATCGGCTAATTGCCAGCTCCTATCTCTCCACAGTGACTCATCTGTTGATGATATCCTGCTCGTCAGTCCAGCTTACTTAAGCCGTCCAGTCCAGATGATCTCGGCCTTCACCTTGGTCGCATCTCTAGAGACGCTCTCCTGTGTTCCTGTTAAAGACTTGATTGGCTGACATTCCTTCTGGTTCCAGATCCTGCTTGCTGTTCTACTAACCTGTTCTCTGGCTCCCTGACATTTTGGCTTGTCTGACTATCCATTCCGGGTTCCTGAACTCTGGCTATGTATTGACTTATTATTAAACAAGTGTGATTTAACTGTACTTCTGTCTCAGTCTGATTCATCGGGATACAAAGAAAAACCCACAGGTAACCTCAGGAGAAATACAGGCTGCTCTGGAAAAAGATGTTGTGGTTGTTTTTAAGGAGCACAATACGATGATACTTAAACAAAAAAGAGCTGCATGGTCAAATTGCCAGAAAGAAGCCTTTACTGTACAAGTTCCACAAAAAAGCCTGATTACAATATGCCCAACAACACCTTGACATGCCTCATTGGCTTTTTTGTGGCATTGGCACAGTAAAGGCTTCCTTCTGGCAGCTCAACCATGCAGCTCTTTTTTGTTCAAGTATCGTTGAATTGTGCTCCTTAAAAACAACCACACCGTCTTTTTGGAGAGTAGCCTGAGGTTACCTGTGGGTTTTTCTTTGTATCCTGAGCAATTCTTCCGCCAGTTGTGGCTGCAATCTTTCTTGGCCTACCTGACCTTGGCTTGGTATAAAAAAAACCCTAATTTTCCACTTCTTAATAAGTGATTAAACAGTACTGAATATTCAAGGCATATTCACGGCTTTGGATATCTTTTTATATCCCTTTCCATCTTTGTAAAGTTTCATTACCTTGTTACGCAGGTCTTTTGACTGTTCTTTTCTACCTCTTCATGGCTCAGTGTCTAAGCCTGCTTAGTGCATCCATATGAGAGCTAACAAACTCATTGACTATTTATACACAGACACTAATTGTGATTTAAAAAGCCACAAATGTGGGAAATTAATCTTTAATTGTCATTTTAACCTGTGTGTGCCACCTTCTGTGTCTGTACCAAGGCCAAACATTCCAGGGTATGTAAACTTTTTATCAGGGCCATTTGGGTGATTTCTGTTATCATTATGATTCAAAAAGGATCCAAAAAACTATGTGATAATAAATGGCTTCATGTGATTTCTATCCCTAAATAAAAGACAGTTTTTGGCATGATCAGTCATATTTTCAATTGTAATGCCAAAATGTTACAATTTCTGCCAGGGTATGCAAACTTTTGAGTACGACTGTATATAATTAACCTATGGCAAGTATCAGGGTCAATGGGCTTATCTCAGATTCATTCAAGATACACAGAGTGACTAGGCAGGGCTGTCCCCTGTCTCCTCTCCTGTTTGCATTGGCCATTGAACCGTTGGCTGCTAAGCTGAGGGAGGATGACAGTGTCCGGGGCCTGCAGACAGGAGACCTAGAGGAACGTACATCTTCGCCAGCACACCATGGATCAGCAAAAAAAGTTGTCTAAAAAAGGTTTTTTTAATGGAAAAAAGTTACATCACAAGAGAGGTGCCAACAAAAAAAGTTGTCCAAAAAAGTTTTTTTTTTATGGAAAAAAGTTACATCACAAGAGAGGTGCATCAGCAAAAAAAGTTGTCCAAAAAAGGTTTTTTTAATGGAAAAAAGTTACATCACAAGAGAGGTGCACGGAAAAAAGTTACATCACAAGAGAGGTGCTGGAAAAAAGTTACATCACAAGAGAGGTGCTGGAAAGAAGTTACATCACAAGAGAGGTGCTGGAAAAAATTTACATCACAAGAGAGGTGCCAAAAAGTTACATCACAAGAGAGGTGCAAAAAAGTTACATCACAAGAGAGGTGCGAAAAAAGTTACATCACAAGAGAGATGCCAAAAAGTTACATCACAAGAGAGGTGCTGGAAAGAAGTTACATCACAAGAGAGGTGCTGGAAAAAAGTTACATCACAAGAGAGGTGCCAAAAAGTTACATCACAAGAGAGGTGCAAAAAAGTTACATCACAAGAGAGGTGCGAAAAAAGTTACATCACAAGAGAGGTGCGAAAAAAGTTACATCACAAGAGAGGAGCGTGTTTCTTTATATGCAGACAATATGCTCTTGTACTGTACTTGAGTGATCTGGATAGCTCATTGTTAGCTGCACTTTCGTTGATACAGAAATTCGGTGATTTCTCAGGATTTCGTATCAATTGGACTAATGCCCTGTACACACGGTCGGATTTTCCGACGGAAAATGTGTGATAGGACCTTGTTGTCGGAAATTCCGACAGTGTGTAGGCTCCATCACACATTTTCCATCTGAATTTCCGACACACAAAGTTTGAGAGCTTGCTATAAAATTTTCTGACAACAAAATACGTTGTCGGAAATTCCAATCGTGTGTACACAAATCTGACGCACAAAGTGCCACGCATGCTCAGAATAAATTAAGAGACTAAAGCTAATGGCTACTGCCCCGTTTATAGTCCCGACGTACCTGTTTTACGTCACCGCGTTTAGAACAATCGGATTTTCCGACAACTTTGTGTGACCGTGTGTATGCAAGACAAGTTTGAGCCAACATCCGTCGGAAAAAATACATGGATTTTGTTGTCGGAATGTCCGATCAGTGTCCTACCGCGTGTACAGGGCATTAGTCAACGCTGTTCCCGCTGGACCCACGGCCTGATCTAGTAATTCCTGCCCATTGCCCCATAATAGTAAGAGATAAGTTTAATATTTGGAAATTAGTATTCAATTACCATTAATGACATTAATAGATATAAACTTATGGCCTATTATCAGGATGTTTAGAGACAGGATACAAAAAGGGAAGGTTCTCCCACTTACATTATTGGGTAGAGTAAATCTATTCAAAATAATTTTCCCATCAAAATTATTGAATGCTCTCTCTAATACCCCTGTGTATGTCCCTAAAAATAATAAACATATAGTATCTCTTTGCTAAACTCTTTCTTATAGGGTTCCAAAGCGTCAACGATTTCCTTAGATATCTTGCAACTGCCAGTTTATCAGGGAGGACTGGCGTTGCCAGATCTCCGTCTATACTACTTTGCATCTCAACTAGTATATATTCATTGGCGGATGTTTCTGAAAATGAATAATGCGGCAGTGGCAGTGGAGGCAGCAGTTGCTTCCTCATACAAGGCCCTATTGAATTTCTTCTACAGAGAGGAGGTACCTAAGTTAGGGGGCAAGGATATACTTAAGTCTGCTAAATGCATTTTGGGGATTTGCCTAAAACATATCGCTGACCAACCCCTACATTTATCTCCCAATGCTCCACTTTGGTTCAACCCATGTCTAAATTAATTCTTTCACTTGGAGGATAGGTACAGATGGTCTCAGTTTGGGATCAAATATCTTCATTAAATATATGACATAGGTAGACTCAAATTCTTTGCACAACTGCAAATGGAGCTAAGGATATCTAGTGCTTGGCGGTTTCAATATACAAGACTGCAACATGGAAAAACAGGAGAATTAGGGATAGATGGCACATTATCATACCAGAACTGACGGAAGAACTTTGGGAGGGAGTACTTGCCTCGTATATGGCCATGGTCATTTTAGCCAGGGATAAGATGATACAATTGAGATATCTATACCAAATGTACTATATACCTCTTAGATTAAGATTAGACTCCTAACTATGGAAGGATCCTTTCTACATATGGTCTGGGAGTGCAGTAGAGTTCGCCCCCTCTGATCCCAGGTCACTCAGTTCATTGCAGACAATTTTTCGACCTCCTGAATATATATAGTCCTATGGTGGGGCCTTTGGGAATAATTAAGACAAGCTTATGGACAATAATATGATAACCCTGTTACGACTGTTATTTTTCTATGTTTGCAAACTGATTGCAATCCACTGGATTAGGAAGGAGTACCTTACATTATCAGCCTGGAAATCCCTAGTCAATGCTAATGTCGCACTATACAAAATGACTTATGATGCTAGGGGATGTCCAAAAAATGTAATAAAATCTGTGAGAAATGGGTAGAATCTATGGATACAGTGACAGATAGCCCATGAGGAGCTGCAAGTTAACTATTAGCTAAGTATATGTATTCAGAAGAACACATCCAAATGATGTACAATATAAGCAGAAAGGTAATAGTACAATCCACAATGGTTCTGAGGTAGGTATCATCTTATGTTTTTTTTATTCAATTGATTTTGCGTGTGTTTGTTATTTAAAAATAAAAAGCTATATGTACTTATAGGACTATTGATGTAGAATATATGGAAGGATTGTCCTGTACTGGAAAAACAATGTTTATAGTGGGGTTTTTTTCTGTACAACAATTATCTGCAATTTGCTCCTCTCTTGTTTTTGTACATGTTGCAATAAAAACTCTTTTAAAAAAATAAAAAAAGATTGTCAACACTATAAAAATACCAATAATAATCAATATAGGACAAGCAGTCAGCTAACCCTGAAACTCCTAATTCTGTCCTTATAACTTTCCGTTTTTCTCCCTAACTACTATAACTAATTGACTTAAAATGGTCATGCTTAACTGACTGCGAGTGACAAATAACGTGACAATACAAGCATTTTTTTCATCTTTTATGTAATTATGGCCCACAAAGTGAAAGTTAGAAGAATTATTGATGAATTATAGTAGACAAACAGCAAATGAACTGCATCTGTGACTATTATAAATTATGATGATTATCAAAGGTATAGTAGCGGAAGAGGTCATCCCACAATACATTGTGGTTGGTGAATTTCCTGCACAGGAAAGAGGGAGACTACCAGTGTACTCAAAAAAACACTCCAATACTGCAATGGAGTGTTGTGTTGGCTGTGAGAAAGACTCGCCTGAAACAGAGAAAGACAGGAGGGCATGCATGAGGACATTAAACTGAAAATGGCGCAAACATACCTGGGACAAAGCACCAAAGGTCTGCGGTGTTCAAGGCTGAATCCTGGTTTGAGCCAATCAGTTCACTATTTTTTTTAATTTTCTGAATGGTTGATGTGATTATGTACACGTGTTTAAAGGTAACAGCAATATTTGTATCTTACACATTTTTCTTGTAAAAATCTAAAAAATTACCGTAAGTCAAAACCAAACAAGTGATAATGCTACAGAAGTCTCTACATATTATTCAGTTATAACTCTGGATACATTTTTATGTGTAATGGAGAGAGCACTGTTGATATCGTGTTTAGATGAACTTGAAATTTTATTGATGCATTACAAAATTAAATATTAAAATTGTAAGTGTGGTAATATAAAATGAGATGGAAAATTACCAGCCTTTGTCAGAAAACATGGCTTGGCTCCATTTGAACACATGAATTAGTGAATTATATTTCAGGTCGTTGACAAAAAACCCAAACTGCATTATGTGTTATTTACAGCAAAAAAAGGGTAACCAAAGAACTAGCCTTGTGCTATTACACTACAGCCACTCTAATGCTCCATAAGAAATCAGTCTCCAGCTATTTGGTGCGCTGCTGAGGATGATAATCCTGACTTTATTGGCTTATTGTATCTAATAACTGCACTGAGTTTGCCCAGGGTCAAGTCATTCACTGAAATCCCCTGGTCTTAAAAACAAATTACCCCAATTCCTTCTAGACTCAGTCATTCAGGAGTAAAATCCTTTAACTGGCATAGCTGTTCGCACTGCCTGGCGCTGCGTCTCGCTGCCAATTGCCATGATCACCCAGATTGAGTCTGGCTTATGTCCATGCTTGTATTTAGAGGAGAAGAGGACATTAATATATTATAGTACTGTATGTACTTCAACACATGATTAATAAGTAATGGAGAGACATAATGAGGTTACTGCAGATGCTGCTTCTTCATCCTTCTTAGACTTATCACTAGTCCGGCGCACAAAGGGTGAGCCGTTTTAGTGAGCTATATTTAGAAAACTGTTGCTGGCGTGTGTGTGTGCGTATGTGTGTATCTAGGTGTGCGTGCAATATGTGTGTGTGTCTATCTATGAATGTCAATGCATGCTGTGTGTGCACATATTTTATATAGGTGTATTAGTATGTGTATATGTTAAATATGTGTCTGAAAATGAGTGTGTCTACCCTCAAGTTAATAGAGGTTTCACCTCTATGAGCGATGGAGAAAGAGAAAATAGGTATGTATAGGTAGCATGTGAGTAAATGCTTTTAAAGAAGTGACTGATAGCAAGATAGAGTATGTGTGTGTGTGTGCACGTGTGTGTATATGTGTGTGTGTGTGTGCATGTATGTGTGTGTATGTGTGTGTGTATATGTGTGTGCGTGTGTATATATGTGTATGTGTGTGTGTGTGTATGTGTGTGTATATGTGTGTATATGTGTGTGTGTGTATGTGTGTGTATATGTGTGTGTATGTGTGCCCATCATTCCAGGATGTGCCTGTTTTGAAGAACAATGAGATGTGCTTTCCAGTTGGTAAAATTATGAATGTAACGGCAGCCACTAATTACACAGTGTAGTGTAAGTAATAACATAGCAGCTACAGTTATTACATTTATTAAGCCGGCAGTTGTACCCAGGGTTATCTGTCTGAACAATAGATTCATTTTAGCTTTCCACAACATCCTGTGTAATTAAGAAACTTAATTAGTCTGCAGTTGTTATTATGCAAATACGCGATTCACAGAATTCCACCAAGTATCACAGATTTGTAAACAGCGCTTAGTGAAACCTTTTATTAGCATTCTTATTATTAGCTGATCATCAGCGAGGTGTCGTTCTGGCAAAGGCTAGCTCTAATGAGAAAATTGCCTATTACACAGTGCCTCTGAAGGTTCTCATTTATCCAAATCATGGTATAGCCAGTAGTAGTTAGTCACATTCAACTGGACTTGTTCTGTAATGCTCAAGATGTTTACCCATTCATCCAAGTAGTTTGTTCGGCTGGAAAGAGTGCCAGAAACATACCTAATATTGTTTGCCACAATATGCATTAACACTTTGCCAGGTGATGGCATTATGGCGAGGCTATGAAAGCTAGAGCATGTTCCTAACCCTCACCCATTCATCCAAGTATCTTGTTTGGCTGGAAAGAGTGCCAGAAACATAGCCAACATTACTTGCCATAATATGTCTTAACACGTTCCCAGGTGATGGGATTATGACAAGGCTATGAAAGCTAGAGCATGTTCCTAACCCTCACCCATTCATCCAAGTAGCTTGTTTGGCTGAAAAGAGTCCCAGAAACATACCCAACATTGCTTGCCACAATATACATTAACACTTTCCATGGTGATGGAATAATGCTGAGGCTATGAATACTAGGGCATGTTCTTAACCCTCACCCATTCATCCAAGTAGCTTGTTTGGCTGGAAAACGTTCCACAAACATACCCAACATTACTTGCTACAATATGTCTTAACACTTTCCCAGGTGATGGGATTATGGCGAGCCTATGAAAGCTAGAGCATGTTCCTAACCCTCACCCATTCATCCAAGTAGCTTGTTTGGCTGAAAAGAGTGCCAGAAACATACCCAACCTTACTTGCCACAAAATGTCTTAACACTTTCTCAGGTGATGGGATTATGGCGAGGCTATGAAAGCTAGGGCATGTTTCCAGCCCTCACCCATTCTTTCAAGTAGCTTGTTTGGCTGGAAAGACTGCCAGAAACATATCTATCGCAAAATGCATTGCACATTCTATGGTGATGGGTTTATGGTGTGGCTGTAAATGCTGAGGTATGTTCTTAACCCTAACTTGAGCTGAGGAAAATATTAGGATGAGTGCAGCCTTAATGCAGTCCATAATGATTGTATTTTGGTATCGGAGTAACCTATGTGGCTATAAACACTGGGGTATGTTCCTGGCTCTCACCTGAGTTGGGGAAGATACTTGGATGCGTGTCAAAATGTCATCAACGTTACAGAACAAGTCCAACTGAATGTTGATAACTACTACTGGCCCTATTATACAGTATTTGCCTCTGTCTCCATTGCTTGCCACACATCAGCCTTAATACAATCTATGGTGATTGGATTATGGTGACTGAGTTACTACCTATGTGACTATAAAAGTGACTATAAATGTTGGGGTATGTTCATGGACCTTACCTGAAGTTGGGAAAGATACTTGGGTGGGTATCAAAACGTCATCAACATTTTAGAATATTTTCAACTAAATGTGAACTACTACTATACCTATTATACACTGTCTGCCTCTGTCTGCTATGGGCTGAAAGCAAAAACCTGTTGAGAAAAAAATGTCCTCCTACCTGAATTCCCGCACAAGGTTTGGCTTAAGCCCATAAAACGCAGCAGAGAGCGTTAGGATCCAGTTGGGTTTGTATGTCCCTTGGTCACATTCTAGAAAAGGAGAGGACCACCTGACATGACTTTTGTTGGTGATGAAGCTGGTCCCCTTCTTCCAGCTTTCCTCCAAAGTTTTAGCACCATTGGTGGACCTCTTGTGATGGTGAGGCCTGAGTTTGTGTCTGAAGGTGTGGAACCAGTCAGTTTCCTGGCTGGCATTGGCCAAGTGGTAAGCTGAGGAGGTCAAGTCTTCCAGGAGGATCTTGTCCTCAACTCTAGTCCCTTGTAGAAACACCTGTGGGACATGGGAATGTGGCTCCACATTGACAGTGATGGCACACCTCAGGATGCTGGGCTCTCCTTCCAAAATACTCCTTATCAGGGCTTTGTACCACTCCAGGTCCCTATGAGCTGGGTGCTCCTTTGACTTATTGCTCTGCAACATCATGTTCAAAAAGTTGGCTGAATGGATGAGCAGTTCCACCGAGCTGTTGAGGGACTGATGGGTGGCTCTGGGGGACAACCCTGACAGGCTGCTCAGCTCGTACCTCTTGGAGCAGTTGGCTCGCCGGAGTTCATTGGAGTCCCCGGTGTAGAGGAAGGCGGCCACATGCTTAGGTAGGTCCTCGGCCAGGCTGGGCGCCGCTCCGCTGCTGTCCGTGGTGCTGATCCACAGCGCTGCGCGCTCCATGCTGTAGATCGGCTGCTGCGGCTGATCGCGGCTCTTCATCATCCCGTCCAGACCCAAGCCAGACCCCGCCGCCGCCAGCCAGCAGGCATTGGCCACCAAGGCGGCAAACACGGCAACCGGAGCCATGATTCCCGGGGAAGTTTAACGACTGCTGACCATCGGAGCTTCTAATATCCCTGCAAGGTGTCACCTGTGGTCAGGGGGAAGGAAGAGCAGAGGAAGATGAAGCTCCAGCCTTCCCTCCCAGCAGCTTTCCAGCTGGAATTACGCAGACAGGCGCCTGGATGTGAGCAGGTTACATCCCATGGAGCACACAGGCTACACTGCTTACGTCTGAATCCCCATCCTCCCATATTCCCTTCTCCCCGCATCTCCCGGATAATCCTTCCGATCCTCCGGGCTGGGCATCACCTTCCCCGCCGGACTGCCCGCTAATACACTACCGGAGAAATCACAGTCCGCCTTCCGTCCTCCCCGATCCTTCAACTACACTTCTCTACAGACAGACACGTACAGCCTCCTCCTCCTCCTCCCACCCACCTACCGGCCTCCTATAGGTATGCTCAGCCTTCCTTCCCTGTGTATGGGCGCAATCCATGTCAATCACCGCTCAGCCATTTCTACAAGAACGGTAGAAGGAGCTGTCCAGTGCTGAACCTGAATATACACTCCCTGATCCCATCATCCATCCTCCTCTCATCACACCCATCATCCATCCTCCTCTCATCATCCATCCTCCTCCCATCACACCCATCATCCCATGATCCCATCACTCCCATCATCCATCCTCCTCTCATCACACCCATCATCCATCCTCCTCTCATCATCCATCCTCCTCTCATCACACCCATCATCCATCCTCCTCTCATCACACCCATCATCCATCCTCCTCTCATCACACCCATCATCCATCCTCCTCTCATCACACCCATCATCCATCCTCCTCTCATCATCCATCCTCCTCTCATCACACCCATCATCCATCCTCCTCTCATCATCCATCCTCCTCTCATCACACCCATCATCCTTCCTCCTCTCATCATCCATCCTCCTCCCATCACACCCATCATCCCCTGATCCCATCACTCCCATCATCCATCCTCCTCTCATCACACCCATCATCCATCCTCCTCTCATCACACCCATCATCCATCCTCCTCTCATCACACCCATCATCCTTCCTCCTCTCATCATCCATCCTCCTCTCATCACACCCATCATCCTTCCTCCTCTCATCACCCATCATCCATCCTCCTCTCATCATCAATCCTCCTCCCATCATCCTTCCTCCTCTCATCATCCTTCCTCCTCTCATCACACCTATCATCCATCCTCCTCTCATCATCCATCCTCCTCCCATCACACCCATCATCCTTCCTCCTCTCATCATCCATCCTCCTCCCATCACTCCCATCATCCATCCTCCTCTCATCACACCCATCATCCCCTGATCCCATCACACCCATCATCCATCCTCCTCTCATCACACCCATCATCCATCCTCCTCTCATCACACCCATCATCCTTCCTCCTCTCATCACACCCATCATCCACCCTCCTCTCATCACACCCATCATCCCCTGATCCCATCACACCCATCATCCATCCTCCTCCCATCCCACCCATCATCCCCTGATCCCATCCCACCCATCATTCATCCTCCTCCCATCACACCCATCATCCCCTGATCCCATCCCACCCATTATCCATCCTCCTCTCATCGCACCCATCATCCCCTGATCCCATCCCACCCATCATCCATCCTCCTCTCATCACACCCATCATCCCCTGTTTCCATCACACCCATCATCCATCCTCCTCTCATCACACCCATCATCCATCCTCCTATCATCTTACCCATCATCCTTCCTCCTCTCATCACACCCATCATCCCCTGATCCCATCACTCCCATCATCCATCCTCCTCTCACCACACCCATCATCCCCTGATCCCATCACACCCATCATCCATCCTCCTCTCATCACACCCATCATCCATCCTCCTCTCATCACACCTATCATCCTTCCTCCTCTCATCACACCCATCATCCATTCTCCTCTCATCACACCCATTATCCATCCTCCTCTCATCACACCCATCATCCTTCCTCCTCTCATCACACCCATCATCCATCCTCCTCTCATCACACCCATCATCCTTCCTCCTCTCATCACACCCATCATCCATCCTCCTCCCATCACACCCATCATTCCCTGACCCCATCCCACCCATCATTCATCCTCCTCCCATCACACCCATCATCCCCTGATCCCATCCCACCCATCATCTATCCTCCTCTCATCACACCCATCATCCCCTGATCCCATCCCACCCATCATCCATCCTCCTCTCATCACACCCATCATCCCCTCATACCATCCCACCCATCATCCATCCTCCTCTCATCACACCCATCATCCCCTGATCCCATCACACCCATCATCCATCCTCCTCCCATCACACCCATCATCCCCTGATCCCATCCCACCCATCATTCATCCTCCTCTCATCACACCCATCATCCCCTGATCCCATCCCACCCATCATCCATCCTCCTCTCATCACACCCATCATCTATCCTCCTCTCATCACACCCATCATCCATCCTCTTCTCTTCACACCCATCATCCATCCTCTTCTCAACACACCCATCACCCTCTCATCACACCCATCATCCATCCTCTTCTCAACACACCCATCACCCTCTCATCACACCCATCATCCATCCTCCTCTCATCACACCCATCACCCCCTGATCCCATCCCACCCATCATCCATCCTCCTCTCATCACACCCATTATCCCCTGATCCCATCCCACCCATTATCTATCCTCCTCTCATCATCCATCCTCCTCTCATCCCACCCATCATCCATCCTCCTCTCATCACACCAATCATCCCCTGATCCTATCCCACCCATCATCCATCCTCCTCTTATCACACCCATCATCCATCCTCCTCTTATCCCATCACACCCATCATCCCCTGATCTCTTCCAACCCATCATCCCCTGATCCCATCACACCCATCATCCATCCTCCTCTAATCACCCCCATCATCCCCTGATCCCATCACACCCACCATCCCCCACCATCCCCTGTTCTCATTACACCCACCATCCCCTGATCTCATCACACCCATCATCCTTCCTCCTCTCCTCACACCCATCATCCCCTGATCCCATTACAACCATCATCCCCTCATCTCATCAAACACATCATTCCCTTATCCCATCCCACCCATCATCTATCCTCCTCTCATCACACCCATCATCCCCTGATCCCATCACACCCATCATCCATCCTCCTCCCATCACACCCATCATCCCCTGATCCCATCCCACCCATCATTCATCCTCCTCTCATCACACCCATCATCCCCTGATCCCATCCCACCCATCATCCATCCTCCTCTCATCACACCCATCATCTATCCTCCTCTCATCACACCCATCATCCATCCTCTTCTCAACACACCCATCACCCTCTCATCACACCCATCATCCATCCTCTTCTCAACACACCCATCACCCTCTCATCACACCCATCATCTATCCTCCTCTCATCACACCCATCACCCCCTGATCCCATCCCACCCATCATCCATCCTCCTCTCATCACACCCATTATCCCCTGATCCCATCCCACCCATTATCCATCCTCCTCTCATCATCCATCCTCCTCTCATCCCACCCATCATCCATCCTCCTCTCATCACACCAATCATCCCCTGATCCTATCCCACCCATCATCCATCCTCCTCTTATCACACCCATCATCCCCTGATCTCATCACACCCATCATCCATACTCCTCTCATCACACCCATTATCCCCTGATCCCATCACACCCATCCTCCCCTGATCCCATCACACCCATCATCCCCTGATCCCATCACACCCATCATCCCCTGATCTCTTCCAACCCATCATCCCCTGATCCCATCACACCCATCATCCATCCTCCTCTAATCACCCCCATCATCCCCTGATCCCATCACACCCACCATCCCCCACCATCCCCTGTTCTCATTACACCCATCATCCCGTAATATTATCACACCCACCATCCCCTGATCTCATCATACCCATCATCCTTCCTCCTCTCCTCACACCCATCATCCCCTGATCCCATTACAACCATCATCCCCTCATCTCATCAAACACATCATTCCCTTATCCCATCACACCCATCATCCCCTGATCCCATCACACCCATCATCCCCTGATCTCATCACACCCATCATCCCCTGATCTCATCAGACCCATCCTCCCCTGATCCCATCACACCCATCATCCCCTGATCTCATCACACCCATCATCCCCTGGTCTCATCACACCCATTATCCCCTGATCCTATCACATACATCATCCCCTGATCCCATCACACCCATCCTCCCCTAATTCCATCACACCCATCATCCTTCCTCCTCTCATCACACCCATCATCCACCCTCCTCTCATCACACTCATCATCCCCTGATCTCATCACACTTATCCTTCCCTGATCTCATCACACCCATCATCCCCTGATCTCATAACACCCATCATCCTTCCTCCTCTCATCACACCCATCCTCCCCTGATCTCATCACACCCATCATCCTTCCTCCTCTCATCACACCCACCCTCCCCAGATCTCATCCCACCCATAATTCATCCTCTTCTCATTACACCCATCATCCATCCTCCTGGAGGTCCCCTTAACATACACTCCCTGACCTCATCACACCCATCCTCCTTCCTCCTCTCATCACACCTATCATCCATCCTCCTGGAGGATTCCTGAACATACACTTCCTGATCTCATCACACCCATCACCTTTCCTTTTGGAGGTTGCCTGAACATACACCCCCTGACCTCATCACACCCATCATCCATCCTCCTGGAGGTTCCCAGCTTTCATATTTCTTTTACACTTTGTTTGTTGTGTTAAGTCATTTATAACATGAGTCCATTCAAGGGATTTTAAAGTGTTTTGTTTAATGAGAAGCTTATGTGACTATGACATTTACAGTAGTGCTCATAAGTTTACATACCCTGGCAGAATTTATGATTTCTTGGGCATTTTTCAGAGAATATGAATGATAACACGAAAACTTTTCTTTCACTCATGGTTAGTGTTTGGCTCAAGCCAAATTATTATCAATCAACTGTGTTTACTCTTTTCAAATCATAATGGCAACAGAAACTACCTAAATGACCCTGATCAAAAGTTTACACACCCTGGTGATTTTGGCCTGATAACGTGCACACAAGTTGACACAAAGGGGTTTGAATGGCTATTAAAGGTAACCATCCTCACCTGTTTGCTTAAGTGTGTGTGTATAAAAGGTCAATGAGTTTCTGGACTCCTGACAGACCTTTGCATCTTTCATCCAGTGCCGCACTGACGTTTCTGGATTCTGAGTTATGAGGAAAGCAAAAGAGTTGTCAAAGGATCTGCGGGAAAAGGTAGTATAAAACAGGAAAGGGATATAAAAGGATATCCAAGGAATTAAGAATGCCAATCAGCAGTGTTCAAACTCTAATCAAGAAGTGGAAAATGAGGGGTTCTGTTGAAACCAAACCACGGTCAGGTAGACTAAAATTTCAGCCACAATTGCCAGGAAAATTGTTCGGGATGCAAAGAAAAACCCACAAATAACTTCAGGTGAAATACAGGACTCTCTGAAAACATGTGGTGTGGCTTGTTTCAAGATGTTATCTTTGTGTTCTCATTCATATTCTCTGAAAAAGGCCAAGAAATCATAAATTCTGCCAGGGTATGTAAACGTATGACCACAACTGTTCTCACTGATCTGAATATGCCCATTGTCCCTCATGTATCCTATAAGTTCCCAACTTTCACATTTTGTTTTAATTTTATTCTAATGACATTAAAGCCTTTTGTTTTAAAATTATGCTTATATGACAAAATGCTTCTGATGCCTCATACACACGATCGGACTTTCAGCCAACAAGCTCACATCCAACATTTCCCATCGGAAAATCCGACCGTGTCTACGCGGCATAAGACTTACATGCTCTTGCTATGAGCATACACTTACTGATCTGATCACACGGGTGCTGATAATGTATCCTGTGAATTCCCAACTTTCACATTCTGTTTGGTGTGTTGAGTCACTTATGATTTGAGTCCTTTCCAATTATATTAGCCTTTTGTTTTAATAAGATGCCAATATGATCATATGCTTAAAAGATTTACATGAGTCCATTAAAATTATATTAAAGCCTTTTGTTTTAATGACATGGCTATATGATTAAAATACTTACATGGTGTTGCTTATAAGACTTACATGCTCTTGCTTTAAACATGTTTTGCTCATGTATCATGTGAGTTCCCAACTTTCACATTTTGTAAGCCTTTTGTTTTAAAATGATGCTTTTATGACAAAATGCTTCTAAGATTCACATTTAGTTTTAATTCTTTTCTAATGATATTAAAGTCTTTTGTTTTAATGAGATGCTTATATGACACAATTCTTCTAAGGCTTACATGCTCTTGCTATGAATATACACTCACTGATCTGATCACAATGATGCTGATCATGTATACTGTGAGTTCCCAAATTTTACATTCTGTTTGGTGTGTTGAGTCACTTATAACATGAGTCCATTAAAATTATATTAAATCCTTTTGTTTTAATGAGATGCCTATATGACTATATGCTTTAAGGCTTACATGGTGTTGCTTATAAGATTTACATGCTCTTGCTATGAACATATACTCACTAATCTGATCATGCCCATTGTCACTCATGTATCCTGTGAGTTCCCAAATTTCACATTTTGTTTCAATTCTACTCTAAAACCCAGGAAACCGGGGAACCCATAGCCAAAACAATGTCCCAAGCGACCCCCCCAAAAAATTGGAGGAGTAAAACCGCGGACCCCCAAGCGCTGGGAGTTAAGTAAAGGGCACCTCAGACCGGAAAGTGGGCGAGGAAGGAGGACCACTAATACTTACACAAATGGATAGAAGTTGCAAACAATGACAGCATATTGATGGAAATCGAATTGTTAATATAACACACAAACATAGCAGATTAACCTACAAGAAAGTTCTAGGCATTATGACAACCAATTAACTTGGCATCTGATAATGATATACAACGTTTGATACAGTGTGTACAATAAAGAATGAAAAAAACTATATATAAATATAGGTATAAACAACGCTGTTGGTAGACTACTAAGAATAAACAATGTAATCAACTATAATGATCTGTAATTGGGAAGAAGGGTTGAAAAGGCTAGTGTGATGTGCATTAGAGATATAGTTCACAGACTCCTGATTCAAAGTCGGGTAGAAAGGGTCTAAAATTGAAGGCCTCATTGAGGCCAGGTGCCGTGGTAGCTTTTAGATGGAATATCCATCTGGGTTCACTCTGTAAAAGAGATTTATTGTAGTCACCTCTGCGTGGGGTAGCACCAATGTGATCCAGTGCTAAAAAAATAGGGAATAGTATCCCCATGTACTGATGCACTATGCCTACCCAGGGGGAGAGAAGGATCTTCTTTCTCAACATTAACAGCATGTTAATATATGCGGTGCCAGAATTCTAATTTAGTCTTCCCTACGTAAAAACTGCCGCAATTGCAGGACAGTAAATATACTACCCCTGCTCTGCGCCAATTAACATAGTGTTTGGGTTGGAAATCCTCTCCGTTAGGCAGAATAATATTCTTGCATGTAGCCATATATTGACAGTAGCCGCAATGGCCACATGGGTACGTACCTCGATATTTGACTTTAGTCTTATTTATCATAAGCTCACTATGTACTAGTTTGTCACGTAGTGACAGAGCTCGCTGTTGGTTTCAGTTTTCCAATGTGGAAAAAATAACTCAGATCATGTTTTGTTTTTGGCTTTTTTATAAGCTTTTTTTAGAATGCTGTTTGAATAACCTTGGGCACGTAATCTCATTCGAAGGGCTGTCGCCTCCTTATCAAAGAGGGTGTCGTTCGAACAGTTACAACCATAAAGCACGCTCAAACAATGGTTAGAGAGAGCAATGAAGCTTGGTGAGCACAAAAGAAACAAATAAAAACAAATAAAAAATGTTCCCGCCAAGTTACTTCCTCCCCATTACATTGACCGGTTATAATGGTACTTCCAAAGAACTTTTTCAATTAAAATTACGGACAAACTGAACAAACTAAATTCCCCCCAATAATCTTAATCTGCATTACACAAATCTCGGTATTATATTAAATACTTTCAGTCTTGTACTCTACTTCTGGGCTCGCCAATTGTTACCCGTTTATTATATTTAAGATTTAGTATCTCAAAGATATGATGTGGGTTAAATGAGAGTTCTTTAGTTAAGAACAAAAAGCTGCGCTTAGGACACTAAGTTAGGTGTGCTGCCTCCCTTAAAAGAGCTTCCTAAAAGGATTCTCTGTGAACTAATATATGTGTAAACAAGGGTTGTGGCGCTTCCTATGGGGTACTGGATGGGAGGGGTGTTAATAATGTACACGGGTGGTTCCCTCAATGAGCCCCAATACAGGTACCTGGTAGCTACCAGGGACAAACTATGTTACCGTAAGGGTCTGTATGTCTATAACTAGATATACACACATACATCCATATACACCCGCCTGTATCAACAAAAATAATATTCCTGAAGATGGTTCATTCAGACCTAATTAAAAGGGGTGTGGGCTGGTTCATTCAGACCTAATTAAAAGGGGTGTGGGCTGGAGCCCCTGTGGCTGTGATACATATGCCACCACTAGGTAATCATGTGTGTGTAACCTTATAAATGCTCTTCTGCCAAAATAATCCAAACACTCTGCTACCCGTGCCAAGTGAACATACATAAATGAGCATACATAGAATATGTTACCCAAACATTACATATAATAATCAAATGAACATAATGTGATCAAATTAAGTGCAAAGGAAACCAATAATTAGTGATAGTAGTCCATAAAATAAAGAACTTGTTCAAATCCAGTATTCCAAACAATTTCGTGACTTGGGTGCTCTCGGGTAATTCCTGTGACTTTAGTGCTCCCCCTTCAGATCCCCACTCACCAAATACAACAACCCCGTAAAGGGGCAACCAGCATAAGATGTCTCTTTCACGATCTCTTCTCCACGCTGATCTGGCGGGCTTTACAGGATGGTTTCCGTTGGTTATCCCAATAGATTCCCAGATCCGGGTATACAGGTGGCTTTCTAATAGGTAGAATGTTCACAATGGCTCCCTCATGGAAAGGAAAAAATAGGAAGCTTCCATGGTGTAGTATGTAAAAGGCTTTATTCAAAAAACTCCATCAACAATCAGCGGAGTATATTAGGCAAAATAAAGTGCATAAACCATAAAAAATATAATAGGCTAACTCAGACCGAAGCCTGAGAACAGACCCGTAGCGAGGTGGAAGGCGCGTACCGCCGGTAAGAGCTGTGTGCGCTCTGCTTGCGTTCCAACTAAAGTTCGTGTCTGGAAGCGGTATGCGCTCCACCTGCGTGTCAGCTAGGGTCCGTAACCGGAAGTGACGTAGCGTGCGTGGCGTCGTTGTACGCGTTTCGTCATAGACGTCTTCAGCAACGATGCCAGCATGCCACGCGCTACGTCCATTTAAGGAGCCGTCAGTTTCGATCCGCCCCTTAATTTCTACCCCATCCAATCCTATCATACCAAGGCGGGGTGACACTCCCACCTAAGCTGGAGTGTCAGCAGGGATGGTCGTACACCATTATTCGTATTACAAACCCGACTAATGGGTTAGAATCTGCCCTCCTATATATTAAATAATACCAAATGGTTAGGAAGTGGGCATAAGGATAAATATAACGTAAACTACAATTAGAATTTAGAATTAAAAATTAAAAATTAAAAATTAAGATTTAAAATTAAAATTAAAAATGGAATTAAGTTTAATTAAAATTAAATTAAAATTAGATATATAGATATATACCCAGCCCGTTGTGGGATAGTAAATATGGGAAAACCATGAGGCTTATTATGGACCAAGTGTGTGAAGGAAGGAACCTGTCCATAGATTTACTCTCAGACACTTGAGAGCAGGGAAGGACCAGAGGAAATAGAGGAGGGAGGAAGAAAACGAAGACGAGAATATTAGGGAAGGGTATCTTTAACCTCAGTGACGTCCAATTTTCTGAAGATGAGATGAAAATTCTTGATTTAGGGCTCAAATTTGCGCCTGAAAAACATCTGGATAAATTTGAAACTTATATTGATTTGAAAAAGTTTATGAGGAAACTCAATCTTAAAAAACACTTCCTCACAAAAACCGATACAAGAACCAGGAGAGAAGTAATATATGAGCAAACAAGTTTGAAAAACAACTCCATCTTTAACCCTAAAACATCTGGGAATCAATGCATGGAAGCATTCCAGAAAATGGTGGAAGACGATCTGAGGAAGCTAGAAAAACAGAACAACCACAAAACGAGAAATGTCTGGAAAACAATAAAATCTTTGAGTAAGAGAAGGGAGGTGGTCATAAGACCCGCAGATAAAGGGGGAGGGCTAGTAATATTAAATAAGAAAGATTATGAGGAGGAGATGAGGAACCTGCTTCAGGTAGAAAACACCTACAGCAAACTTGGGAAGAATCCTAAGCGTGCATATGAAAAGAAATTGAGAGCCTATGTAAACAAAGGAAAACAGATTGGAATCCTAAACACTAAAGAAGCAGAATATTTAGTCTCAAGTTCCACGAAAACTCCGGTGATTTATTATACACCAAAAATCCACAAACGATTACACAAACCACCAGGAAGACCCATAATTAGTGGTATTAATTCAGTATTCTCTAGGCTAGGAGAGTATCTTGATGTATTCCTTAAACCGCTTGTCAAGAAGGGAAAATCGTACTTACGGGATAGTGCCCAACTTTTAGGAGAATTACAGCAAATGGACGGGGCACAAAAATATTTACTAGCCACTATTGACGTGAATTCGCTATATACTAGCATTGTACAACAAGATGGCTTGCTTGGTGTGGAAAAAGCTCTCCATGAGCTTACTAGTATGAGACAAGAACAGATAGATTTCATACTTGAAGGCCTGGAGCTGGCGATGTCCTGTAACTATTTCTGGTATGACCAAAACTACTATGTTCAAACCAAGGGAGTCGCTATGGGCGCTAGGTACGCACCAAGTGTGGCCAACTTGCTCATGAACATGTGGGAAGAGGAATACATTTATGCTAGAGATATACCACAAGTGAAACTGTACCGTAGGTACATAGATGACTTAATCATATTTTGGGATGGAACATCTGAGACCTTTGAAAAATTCTTGCAAGGGCTGAATAACAATAGATACGGACTAACCTTCACAGGGAAATGGGACCCCCAAAAGATTGAATATCTCGACCTTGAAATATTTAAGAAGAATGATGGCCTGTGTACAAAAACCTTCTTCAAGGCAACCGATAGAAACGGGTACATCCCTATTAACAGTTGTCACCATCCCCAGTGGAAGGATAACATCCCCAAAGGCCAGTTAACGAGACTAAGGAGAAACTGCGCAACCATGGATGATTATTTGGAACAAGCGAGCATCCTGGTAGAGCGGTTTCATGAAAAAGGATACAACCTAGACTCGTTGAATAAGCTGAAGGGGGACGTAGCAAAACTAGACCGCAAGAATCTACTGACAAAACCCAAAAGGAAGAAAAACAATGCAGAATTGACGTTCATTACAGGTTTCAACTCTCAATACAAAGATTTTGAGCAGATCCTGAAGAAGTACTGGCCTATCTTAAAGGAGGATAGAACACTAGCTAGTATATTACCTAATAAACCAAAGGTAGTATATCGAAAAGCGCCTAATCTACGACACCTTTTAGTACATAATGTTGTAAACCCCCCCAAAACGACTCGGATTTTTCCCAGACATGAAAGGGTTTTACAGGTGCCAAAAATGTCTACCATGTAGGGTCACCAAGAAACAACCTCGGAAAAGGGAAACTTTTAAATCAAGATCAGATCACAAACAATACCAGATCAGGGAACTCATCACTTGTCAGAGCACACACGTGACCTATATCATCGAGTGCCCGTGCCAAATGCAATATGTGGGCAGAACCACCCGACCCCTATATGTGAGAATACGGGAACACATAAAAAACATCAAAAAAGGGTTCCCAAAACACCATCTTTCCCGCCACTTCGACACAGTACATAACCGGGACCCCACAGGGATGATCTTCTATGGGATTGACTGTGTGAGGGATCACTGGCGAGGGGGCAACAAAACCACACTTATATCACAAAACGAAACCGCATGGATATACAGGCTGAGGTCCCTTGCTCCGAGGGGCCTCAACCTGGATATCGATTTAAACTGTTTCCTGGCTAATCCGTGAGAGATAGGGGTACATTACTTATATCTGTGAATATCTACCGTCTCTTCCCCCTATGGATATAAGGTGTAAGGTAATGCATATATAGCTTCTTAGCCACTTACACATAGAATAGGGGGGTGACCCCAAATCTCCTTCTAGAAAATCCTCTGACCCAAAAGGCAATACCCCCAAATATTTGGAATACAGAAACCTATATATACTTTCACTATAACTAATACTGGGGGTCTCGACTTGTAACAACATCCCCTTTTTCCTTCCCTGCTCTCAAGTGTCTGAGAGTAAATCTATGGACAGGTTCCTTCCTTCACACACTTGGTCCATAATAAGCCTCATGGTTTTCCCATATTTACTATCCCACAACGGGCTGGGTATATATCTATATATCTAATTTTAATTTAATTTTAATTAAACTTAATTCCATTTTTAATTTTAATTTTAAATCTTAATTTTTAATTTTTAATTTTTAATTCTAAATTCTAATTGTAGTTTACGTTATATTTATCCTTATGCCCACTTCCTAACCATTTGGTATTATTTAATATATAGGAGGGCAGATTCTAACCCATTAGTCGGGTTTGTAATACGAATAATGGTGTACGACCATCCCTGCTGACACTCCAGCTTAGGTGGGAGTGTCACCCCGCCTTGGTATGATAGGATTGGATGGGGTAGAAATTAAGGGGCGGATCGAAACTGACGGCTCCTTAAATGGACGTAGCGCGTGGCGTGCTGGCATCGTTGCTGAAGACGTCTATGACGAAACGCGTACAACGACGCCACGCACGCTACGTCACTTCCGGTTACGGACCCTAGCTGACACGCAGGTGGAGCGCATACCGCTTCCAGACACGAACTTTAGTTGGAACGCAAGCAGAGCGCACACAGCTCTTACCGGCGGTACGCGCCTTCCACCTCGCTACGGGTCTGTTCTCAGGCTTCGGTCTGAGTTAGCCTATTATATTTTTTATGGTTTATGCACTTTATTTTGCCTAATATACTCCGCTGATTGTTGATGGAGTTTTTTGAATAAAGCCTTTTACATACTACACCATGGAAGCTTCCTATTTTTTCCTTTCCATGAGGGAGCCATTGTGAACATTCTACCTATTAGAAAGCCACCTGTATACCCGGATCTGGGAATCTATTGGGATAACCAACGGAAACCATCCTGTAAAGCCCGCCAGATCAGCGTGGAGAAGAGATCGTGAAAGAGACATCTTATGCTGGTTGCCCCTTTACGGGGTTGTTGTATTTGGTGAGTGGGGATCTGAAGGGGGAGCACTAAAGTCACAGGAATTACCCGAGAGCACCCAAGTCACGAAATTGTTTGGAATACTGGATTTGAACAAGTTCTTTATTTTATGGACTACTATCACTAATTATTGGTTTCCTTTGCACTTAATTTGATCACATTATGTTCATTTGATTATTATATGTAATGTTTGGGTAACATATTCTATGTATGCTCATTTATGTATGTTCACTTGGCACGGGTAGCAGAGTGTTTGGATTATTTTGGCAGAAGAGCATTTATAAGGTTACACACACATGATTACCTAGTGGTGGCATATGTATCACAGCCACAGGGGCTCCAGCCCACACCCCTTTTAATTAGGTCTGAATGAACCAGCCCACACCCCTTTTAATTAGGTCTGAATGAACCATCTTCAGGAATATTATTTTTGTTGATACAGGCGGGTGTATATGGATGTATGTGTGTATATCTAGTTATAGACATACAGACCCTTACGGTAACATAGTTTGTCCCTGGTAGCTACCAGGTACCTGTATTGGGGCTCATTGAGGGAACCACCCGTGTACATTATTAACACCCCTCCCATCCAGTACCCCATAGGAAGCGCCACAACCCTTGTTTACACATAAATGAGAGTTCTTTGACCAAGAGTGAAAGTTCTAATATAATAACATTTATTAGGAAGTAGTTGAAAGCTTCTATCTAATACACAAACATCTATCTATAGTCTTACACCAAAGGAGGAAATATTAGCTTAAAATACAAGAGTTGCATGGAGAAATACAGAGTATATTACTTTAAAACATTAATCTACAAACATATTCAGTTACAAGTAAAACAGACCTTTTCCATAATTACCCTTTAGTTCCATTCTGATTGCTGCTTTCCCATAAAAAAAGTGCGCCTTTCCTTCCAGCTAGTCTGTGTATATCAATACAGGCTGGTGCCTCATTGGTCGGCATAGCGTGACTTCTGGTTGGTTAGCTTCCCTATACTTTGCCTAAGTCAGCCCCCTTTATTGCAAATCCTTGTGAGCCACAGATTGACTTGAATTTTCCCGGGATTACGGGTGGGCCTCCCTTCATTGTATATCCCAGCATGGGATCCTTTGAAGTGAGTTTGTGTACCACAATGAGGTTTGCATCCCATTGTTTGTACACAAAAGCCTGGGCCCATCTTGTCTGGTCTTCTCACAAATATGTGTAAAGATACTATCTCTGCATAGATACAAGCTAAATTATATATATTCCTAATTACAATATTTTACAGCTATTAATGGAGATTTCATATAAACTCAGTTACGTTTGGCACGGATATACTGGCCATAAGGTATAGAGGTTAGCAGGGGTTAAGGGGGGAAGCTGGATGCTTCTAAGATGGTGTTACCTGCTGTTGATTTGCGATATACATATATACTAAATACATGCCCATCAGGGTATTTACAAATAGTTAAGTCCAAAAAAGTAATGGATGAAAGACTATGTGTCATAGTGAATTTGAGATTGAATTCATTGTTGGAGTTAATGTGTAGGAGGAATTGGTCAAGAAGTGTATCTGACCCATCCCAAATAATAAGGATATCAGCGATGTATCGATACCATGCTAACGCATGGCTCTCGTACATCGATGCTGATTTATCTGGAAAAAGATGGTGTTCCCACTCCCCCAGGTACAGATTAGCATAGGACTGGGCACATGAAGTGCCCATAGCTACGCCCTGCACCTGGAGGTAGTGGGAATCAAGAAACGAAAAAAAATTGTGTTTAAACATGAACTCTAAGGCTGCCAGCACAAATTGCACTCGCACATGTTCAAAGTGATGTCGAAGACACAGACCTTTGTCGCGTGGTATCGAGCTGTAGAGGGCCTCGACATTGATGGCCACCAAAATGGTTTGGCCATCGTCGTGGAGGCCCTCCAGCGTTTGGAGGAGGTGGATAGTGTCCTTTGTATGGGAGGGAAGTTCCTCAACCAATGGTCTTAACTGATTATCTACAAATTTGCTCAGATTGTCAGTTAGACAGCCTCTCCCAGAGACGATCAGTCTACCAGGAGGTTTTTTGGGATTCTTATGCACTTTTGGTAAGGGATAAAAAGTAGCCTCTCGGGAGTGGCTAGATCTTACATATTCCCATGTATTGTATCCAATATCCCACAGTAGTGTGCCTCATCAACCAATCCATATAATTCCTCAGTAAAATTGTCAGAGATCTGGATATCAAATGATACCATTCAGGATTATCCAGAATGTTTTTACACATTTGCATGTAATCTGTATTATCTTGGATAATGATGTTACCACCCTTATCAGCAGGTTTTATTGTTATATCTGAGTTTTGCAATAGGGATTTTAGTGCTTTTGATTCATCTTTTGTCAAATTTCCTTCCGTTTTCAATGGAACTTTCATTTCTTGAATGTCTTTGGAAACTGCTTTAAGAAAAGTAGTAGCATTTGGGTTTGAGTTAGGAGCTGGATAAAGGCTTGATTTCTTTTTTGAGCCCTTAAATAAGGAGATAGGGGGAGAAGGAGTTATAATGATGCCGTCAACTTCAGCTAGTATTGTCTCAAGATCAATGGAATCTAATTGATCTTCAGAATCATTTTCTTCAAGCAGAGCTGTGAGCTGATCAATCGCTTCAAGCTCTTGTAAGTGTGTAAGTTGGGTCTGTGTCTGTCCGTTTTTTAACAAACAGGCTTTTGACGAGCAAATTGTGCACAAACAGGTGTATATCTTTGATCGTTTCAAATTTGTTAATTTGAACGGTGGGACTAAAAGTGAGCCCTTTTTTCAAAACACATTTCTTCGCCCAGGTTAACACATAAAAGGATAGATTAATTATGTTGAATGAGTCTGGGGTTTGTGAGATCTGCTTGTTTCTTGACTGTGTTTCTTGGTATAGTCCTGGTGTTTTTGGGTTTGTGCTCGTAGTAAATCTAAAAAAATCACCACGCTGTGAACCCCCTGAGAATGGAGTGGACAGAGGGGTACTAGATTTTAGAGAACCTCGGGAAGTGTTGTGTGAAACTTAAATTTTAGATTGTGTGTTACTATGGGAACTGTTGTGATGACCAGTGGTGTGTGATGATGAGGAAGAATCTTCCGTCTCAGAACCATCGTCATTAGAAGTGTTACTTCTTTGTGACCGTTTATGGCGACATTGTCCCTGTGATTGTGTCGGTGCTGGTGGTGAGGAATTTCCTAATGAAGAGAATTGTTTGGGGACATTAGAGCTGTATGCTGTATTAGAGGGGTTATTTCTGTAAGTCCCTTTTGGGGCTTACATTCCATGTATACTTTCCATGTATATGCCCGTTCCTCCCTAAAGGCCTTCTTGTCACGATAGAATTTTTTGTCCTTCTTGACAAGAATGTGGTTATTAAATTTTTCCAAATGATCCTTAAGTTTTGCAGGGGGCACATTTGCAACTGGGGCCCTTTCTCAAAGTTTTTTTTCCTATAAGTGGGAGCATTTCTGATTCTGCATTCATCATTATCTGATTGTCTCATCTGTAAATCTCTTCTCTCTTTCTACAGGTATGTGCTAACTGAACCATCTCCACCCAAAAACTGAAACACTGCTATCTGCTTTGCTTATGTGTCTTTAGTAATTGCTGGTATGTGCTAACTGAACCATCTCCACCCAAAAACTGAAACACTGCTATCTGCTTTGCTTATGTGTCTTTAGTAATTGCTGGTATGTGCTAACTGAACCATCTCCACCCAAAAACTGAAACACTGCTATCTGCTTTGCTTATGTGTCTTTAGTAATTGCTGGTATGTGCTAACTGAACCATCTCCACCCAAAAACTGAAACACTGCTATCTGCTTTGCTTATGTGTCTTTAATAATTGCTGGTATGTGCTAACTGAACCATCTCCACCCAAAAACTGAAACACTGCTATCTGCTTTGCTTATTTGTCTTTAATAATTGCTGGTATGTTATTTTTGCTTAACGGTCTGTAGACCTGTCCACATTACAATGCTTTATTATCTCCCTTGTCTTACCCAAAATTATGGCCCGTTAAATTTAGTGCCCTCTTGCTAGTCTGTTTCTGAAGTAAGAATGTTGCCCTGTTAACCAACCAACCTTTATTACCTCTTGATTTGATAGCAGTGTTTCTTCTGCTCAGTTTATGAATGGACAGGAGCCTCTGTCTCCTGTTCATTCATCTTTAGTGCCGAGAAAGGGACTGGGGAATGTGTCCTCAGTCCCTTTGTCTGTCTCAAAGGGGAGATGTCAGGGGTCTGTTTAGACCCCTGACATCTCACCAAAGCCCCCCCCCCCAAAAAAAATTGCCAGCACTCATCTCTCTCCACAGTTAACCAGCTGTTGTGGATCTGCTCGTCAGTCCCGCCTACTTAAAGATCTTCAGCTCACTTCATTCCTGCCTTCTCCTTGGTCACATCACAAGAAACTATCTCCTGCATTCCTGTTTAAAGACTGGCTTTGCTGACATCCCTTCTGGCTCCTTATCCTGCTTGCTGTTCCTCTACTTGGATCCCTGACTTCTAGTCTGGCTGATTACCTGATCTGGTTACTGAACTCTGGCTTGGCTGACTACCCGATCCGGTTACTGGACTCTGGCTATGCTTTGACTATGCTTACTCTATTTACCTTTTTATTATTATTAATAAACAAGTGTGATTTTACTGTACTTCTGTCTCGGTCTGGTTCATGGTTTCTGACACCCCCACAGTTATTACCTTTTGTTTCCACTTGACCCTTCCTTCTAGATTGTAAGCTCTAACAAGTAGGGCCATCTGATCCCTCCTGTATTGATTTGTATTGTAAGTGTACTGTCTGCCCTCATGTTATATAGCGCTGCGCAAAACTGTTGGCGCTATATAAATCCTGTATAATAATAATAATAATAATACGTTTCTTTTCCAATGATTCATATAACGTATGTCTTTTAAGCTTAGTTAGTTGTGCATTCAATGTATCAATTTTGACAACAATATCAATGATTCTTTTGCGGTATTCTGAAATCAAAAGCACCATAAGGGCTGTAGAGCACTGTTTTAAGACATCTTCCCAGGCGATCTTAAACTCGGGTTCAATCTTTTCAAAGGAAGGGAAGATCTATACCCTGAGGCCAAATGGGTTAATGCCTCCCCCTTCCCTATCATTTGTTTTAATGAGATGCCTATATATATGCTTGAAAGACTTACATGGTGTTGGTTATAAGACTTATCTGGTGTTGCTATGAACATACACTCACTGATCTGATCACGCAGTTGCTGATCATCCTGCAAGTTCCCAACTTTCACATTCTGTTTGGTGTGTTGAGCCACTTATAACATGAGCCTGTTAAAATTATATTAAAGCCTTTTGTTTTAACAAGATGCCTGCATGACTATATGCATAAACGACTTACATGGTGTTGCTTATAATGCAGCGTACACACGGTCAGTCTTTTCGACTGGACTGGTCCGACGGACCAAATCCGGCGGACAATCCGATTGTGTGTGGGCTTCACCGGACCTTCAGCAGACTTTTCCAGTCGCAAATCTGACAGACTTAAGATTTGGAACATGCTTCAAATCTTTACGTCGTAACTCCGCCGGACCCAGAAATCCGCTCGTCTGTATGCTAGTCCGATGGACAAAAAACGACGCTAGGGCAGCTATTGGCTACTGGCTATTAACTTCCTTATTTTAGTCTGGTGTACATCATCACGTACGAATCCGTCTGACTTTTGTGTGATCGTTTGTAGGCAAGTCCATTCGTTAGAAAGTCCGTCAAAAGTCTGTCAGACAGGCCGTCAGATTTTTGTTGCTGAAAAGTCCGACCGTGTGTACACGGCATAAGACTTACAGTATCTCACAAAAGTGAGTACACCCCTCACGTTTTTGTAAGTATTTTATTATATCTTTTCATGTGACAACACTGAAGAAATGACACTTTGCTACAATAGAAAGTAGTGAGTGTACAGCTTGTATAACAGTGTAAATTTGCTGTCCCCTCAAAATAACTCAACACACAGCCATTAATGTTTAAACCAGTGGCAACAAAAGTGAGTACACCCCTAAATGAAAATTTCCAAATTGGACCCAAAGTGTCAATATTTTGTGTGGCGACCATTTTTTTCCAACACTGCCTTAACTAGGGCTGCGCATCTTCACTGGCCTCACGATTCGATTCGATTACGATTATCAAGTCAACGATTCGATTCGACTCCGCAATGCATCACGATGCATCACGATTACAGCGCAAGTCCGCAAGTTCTCATGGTTTTCATCAAAAAAAATTCAAGTAGTCAGGAGGACTCCATTTTTTTTATTCTATCTGTTCTTAAGAAAAAAAGAGACAGCAGAGGAGCTCCAGGCTCTCTTCCAAAATACTAAAGGAGATGGTCAGAGCCTGCGGACATGCTACAGGAGATGATCAGAGACTGCAGACATGCTACAGGAGATGATCAGAGACTGCAGACATGCTACAGGAGATGGTCAGAGACTGCAGACATGCTACAGGAGATGGTCAGAGACTGCGGACATGCTACAGGAGATGGTCAGAGACTGCGGACATGCTACAGGAGATGGTCAGAGACTGCAGACATGCTACAGGAGATGGTCAGAGACTGCAGACATGCTACAGGAGATGGTCAGAGACTGCGGACATGCTACAGGAGATGGTCAGAGACTGCGGACATGCTACAGGAGATGGTCAGAGACTGCGGACATGCTACAGGAGATGGTCAGAGACTGCGGACATGCTACAGGAGATGGTCAGAGACTGCGGACATGCTACAGGAGATGGTCAGAGACTGCAGACATACTACAGGAGATGGTCAGAGACTGCGGACATGCTACAGGAGATGATCAGAGACTGCGGACATGCTACAGGAGATGGTCAGAGACTGCGGACATGCTACAGGAGATGGTCAGAGTCTGCGGACATGCTACAGGAGATGGTCAGAGACTGCAGACATGCTACAGGAGATGGTCAGAGACTGCAGACATGCTACAGGAGATGGTCAGAGACTGCAGACATGCTACAGGAGATGGTCAGAGACTGCAGACATGCTACAGGAGATGGTCAGAGACTGCAGACATGCTACAGGAGATGGTCAGAGACTGCGGACATGCTACAGGAGATGGTCAGAGACTGCGGACAAGCTACAGGAGATGGTCAGAGACTGCGGACATGCTACAGGAGATGGTCAGAGACTGCGGACATGCTACAGGAGATGGTCAGAGACTGCGGACATGCTACAGGAGATGGTCAGAGACTGCGGACATGCTACAGGAGATGGTCAGAGACTGCAGACATGCTACAGGAGATGGTCAGAGACTGCAGACATGCTACAGGAGATGGTCAGAGACTGCGGACATGCTACAGGAGATGATCAGAGACTGCGGACATGCTACAGGAGATGGTCAGAGACTGCGGACATGCTACAGGAGATGGTCAGAGACTGCGGACATGCTACAGGAGATGGTCAGAGACTGCAGACATGCTACAGGAGATGGTCAGAGACTGCGGACATGCTACAGGAGATGGTCAGAGACTGCGGACATGCTACAGGAGATGGTCAGAGACTGCGGACATGCTACAGGAGATGGTCAGAGTCTGCGGACATGCTACAGGAGATGGTCAGAGACTGCAGACATGCTACAGGAGATGGTCAGAGACTGCAGACATGCTACAGGAGATGGTCAGAGACTGCAGACATGCTACAGGAGATGGTCAGAGACTGCAGACATGCTACAGGAGATGGTCAGAGACTGCGGACATGCTACAGGAGATGGTCAGAGACTGCAGACAAGCTACAGGAGATGGTCAGACAGTGCGGACATGCTACAGGAGATGGTCAGAGACTGCGGACATGCTACAGGAGATGGTCAGAGACTGCGGACATGCTACAGGAGATGGTCAGAGACTGCGGACATGCTACAGGAGATGGTCAGAGACTGCAGACATGCTACAGGAGATAGTCAGAGACTGCAGACATGCTACAGGAGATGGTCAGAGACTGCGGACATGGTACAGGAGATAGTCAGAGACTGCAGACATGCTACAGGAGATGGTCAGAGACTGCAGACATGCTACAGGAGATGGCCAGAGACTGCAGACATGGTACAGGAGATGGTCAGAGACTGCAGACATGCTACAGGAGATAGTCAGAGACTGTGGACATGCTACAGGAGATGGTCAGAGACTGCAGACATGGTACAGGAGATGGGCACAGACTGCGGACATGCTACAGGAGATGGGCACAGACTGCGGCGGACATGGCACAGAAGATGGGCACAGACTGCGGCGGACATGGCACAGGAGATGGGCACAGACTGCGGCGGACATGGCACAGGAGATGGTCACAGACTGCGGCGGACATGGCACAGGAGATGGTCACAGGCTGCGGGAGACATGGCACAGGAGATGGTCACAGACTGCGGCGGACATGGCACAGGAAATGGTCACAGACTGCGGCGGACATGGCACAGGAGATGGGCACAGACTGTGGCGGACATGGCGCAGGAGATGGGCACAGACTGCGGCGGACATGGCACAGGAGATGGGCACAGACTGCAGCAGACATGGCACAGGAGATGGGCAAAGACTGCGGTGGACATGGCACAGGAGATGGGCACAGACTGCGGACAATAATTCAGAGTTGTGGTGTGATGAAGGCACATAGAAGACAATTTATGATATGGACTTGTGTCACAGCGCCGCCCCCCCTCCCCCTCTGTACTCACATGCTGCTCTGCCGGTGGCAGCCTGTAATGAGCAGGGCGATCTGCCTGCTCACCATCTCCCCCCGATCTCCATTCCAGCCGCCAGTTGTCGATACTTGGCATGACTATCACATTCTTTCCATCGTATCTCTCCTGAGGTCAGCAGTGAATTCTCCCGGGACAGCGCTCCGTGCGTAAAGCTGTTATTAGTGTGTGTGTATATTCCGGTCATGTGACTCTCGGCCGCGCCTCCTTCCTCTCACGTCTCTCCTGATGTCAGCCCCGCCCGCCTCTCTTCTGACCTGATAGCTCCAGTCAGTGGGCGGAGCTGACATCAGGAGAGACTGAGAGGAGGGAGGCGCGGCCGAGAGTCACATGAGCGGAATATACACACACTAATAACAGCTTTACGCACGGAGCGCTCTCCCGGGAGGGGGCGGGGCCAGAAATCGATTATTCGGGTCGCATGCATCGATGCCGCATCGGGGACACCCGAATCGCGATGCATCGATGCTGTGATTAATTTCAGCAGCCCTAGCCTTAACCCTCTCTGGCATGGAGTTCACGAGAGCTTCACACTGGAGTCCTCTTCCACTCCTCCATGACAACATCACGGAGCTAGTGGATGTTAGAGACCTTGCACTCGTCCATCTTCCGTTTGAGGATGCCCCACAGATGCTCAATAGGGTTTAGGTCTGGAGACATGCTTGGCCAGTCCATCACCTTTATCCTCAGCTTCTTTAGCAAGGCAGTGGTCATCTTGGAGATGTGTTTGGAGTCGTTATCATATTGGAATACTGCCCTGCGGCCCAGTCTCTGAAGGGAGGGGATCATGCTCTGCTTCAGTATGTCACAGTACATGTTGGCATTCATGGTTCCTTCAATGGACTGTAGCTCCCCAGTGACGGCAGCACTCATGCAGCCCCAGACCTTGACACTCCCACCACCATGCTTGACTGTAGGCAAGACACACTTGTCTTTGTACTCCTCACCTGGTTGCCGCCACACATGCTTGACACCATCTGACCCAAATAAGTTTATCTTGGTCTCATCAGACCAGAGGACATGGTTCCAGTAATCCATGTCCTTAGTCTGCGTGTCTTCAGCAAACTCTTTGCGGGCTTTCTTGTGCATCATCTTTAGAAGAGGCTTCCTTCTGGGATGACAGCCATGCGGACCAGTTTGATGCAGTGTGCGGCGTATGGTCTGAGCACTGACAGGCTAAACCACGACCCCTTCAACCTCTGCAGCAATGTTGGCAGCACTCATACATCTATTTCCCAAAGACAGCCTCTGGATATGACGCTAAGCATGTGCACTCAACTTATTCATTGTGCTGGCCATAATTTGGGCTAGGTTCACACCTATGTGTTTTGCAATGTGTTTAGAGTTTTGCAGAAACGCACTACAGTCCTGTTATCATGATTTCCTATGGGTCACGTTCACATCTGTGCGTTTTCAACCGATGCATCTTTTTGAAAGGGTCAGGGACTTTTTTGCCTGCAGCAGGTTGCGTTTTTTGTTTCATAAACTTCAATGGAAACGCATAAAAAACACAGTGCTTGATCTATTTCCAGTGTATTTTTTGCTGGTTTCTTCTGCATAGCAAGAGACAAATCCCAAAAATGCATCAAAAACACATTAAAAAAGAGTCAAAACTCGTGCCAAAGAGCACAAAAAACGCACTGGTAAAATGCATTAACCACAACCTGCTGCCATTTCATGGCTTGACAGTTCATCTTTAAATCAATGGATTTACAGTGGGGACAGAAAGTATTCAGACCCCCTTAAATTTTTCACTCTTAGTTATATTGCAGCCATTTGCTAAAATCATTTAAGTTCATTTTTTCCTCATTAATGTACACACAGCACCCCATATTGACAGAAAAACACAGAGTTGTTGACATTTTGCAGATTTATTAAAAAAGAAAAACTGAAATATCACATGGTCCTAAGTATTCAGACCCTTTGCTCAGTATTTAGTAGAAGAACCCCTTTGATCTAATACAGCCATGAGTCTTTTTGGGAAAGATGCAACAAGTTTTTCACACCTGGATTTGGGGATCCTCTGCCATTCCTCCTTGCAGATTCTCTCCAGTTCTGTCAGGTTGGATGGTAAACGTTGGTGGACAGCCAGGGGCGTAACTAGAAATAGCAGGGCCCCATAGCAAAATGTTGTATGGGGCCCCCCTGCAAACAGCCCCCCCCCCGCCCCCACAGCTGCCCTAGTGTCAATGCAGTGTGACCTGTGCCACATACAGCGTGACCTGTGCCCAATGCAGCATGACCTGTGCCAAATACAGCGTGACCTGTGCCCAATACAGCCTGGTCTGCCTGTGCCCCATACAGCCCCACCTATGCAGAGGAAGAGGCAAGCCACCCAGATCAGCAGAGAGCAGGATTGCCCGCTGTAATAGCTTTCACTTGAATTTCCCGTCTTCCCGGGGCTCATCGTCACATAGCCTCACCTCTTGGCCCGACGCCTTTGATGACGTCACATGTCCCGCATTGGATCGACGTTCTGTCTATCAAAGGCACCGGGCCAAAAGGTGAAGCTATGTGACGTGAGCCCCGGCAACACTGGAAGTTCTAATGAAAGCTCTTACATCGGGCAATTCAGCTCTCTGCTGATACGGACAGCTCGCCTCTTCCTTTCCTCTCTCTTCCCCTGGCTGGGAGACTGTGCCGGCGGTGCTCTTGTCCTCACTGGGCCCCACTTGGCTGCGGGCCCCATAGCGCCCGCATGGGTCGCTATGGTGGTAATTACGCCCCTGTGGACAGCAATTTTTAGGTCTCTCCAGAGATGCTCAATTGGGTTTAAGTCATGGCTCTGGCTGGGCCTTTCAAGAACAGTCACGGAGTTGTTGTGAAGCCACTCCTTCGTTTTTTTAGCTGTGCTTAGGGTCATTGTCTTGTTGGAAGGTAAACCTTCGGCCCAGTCTGAGGTCCTGAGCACTCTGGAGAAGGTTTTCATCCAGCATATTCCTGCCGCATTCATCTTTCCCTCGATTGCAACCAGTCGTCCTGTCCCTGCAGCTGAAAAACACCCCCACAGCATGATGCTGCTACCACCATGCTTCACTGTTGGGACTGTATTGGACAGATGATGAGCAGTGCCTGGTTTTCTCCACACATACCGCTTAGAATTAAGGCCAAAATGTTCTATCTTGGTCTCATCAGACCAGAGAATCTTATTTCTCACCATCTTGGAGTCCTTCAGGTGTTTTTTAGCAAACTCCATGCGGGCTTTTATGTGTCTTGCACTGAGGTGAGGCTCCCGTCGGGCCACTCTGCCATAAAGCCCCGACTGGTAGAGGGCTGCGGTGATGGTTGATTTTCTACAACTTTCTCCCATCTCCCGACTGTAGCTCTGGAGCTCAGCCGCAGTGATCTTTGGGTTCTTCTTTACCTCTCTCCCCTGATAGCTCAGTTTGGCCGGATGGCCAGCTCTAGGAAGGGTTCTGGTTGTCCCAAACGTCTTCCATTTAAGGATTATGGAGGCCACTGTGCTCTTAGGAACCTAGTGCAGCAGAAATTTTTTTGTAACCTTGGCCAGATCTGTGCCTTGCCACAATTCTGTCTCTGAGCTCTTCAGGCAGTTCCTTTGACCTCATGATTCTTATTTGCTCTGACATGCACTGTGAGCTGTAAGGTAGGTCTTATATAGACAGGTGTGTGGCTTTCCTAATCGAGTCCAATCAGTATAATCAAACACAGCTGGACTCAAATGAAGGTGTAGAACCATCTCAAGGATGATCAGACGAAATGGACAGCACCTGAGTGAAATATATGAGTGTCACAGCAAAGGGTCTGAATACTTAGGACCATGTGATATTTCAGTTTTTCTTTTTTAATAAATCTGTAAAAATGTCAACAATTCTGGGGTGCTGTGAAAAAAAATGAACTTAAATGATTTTAGCAAATGGCTGCAATATAACAAAGAGTGAAAAATTTAAGGGGGTCTGAATACTTTCCGTCCCCACTGTAAATCCACTTTAAAATACATATTTGGCCTAATACAAAAAGCCAAAGCATCTGAACAAAGATCCTTATTTTCAAAAGGTGACAGTTATTTTCAGTGGCGTCCAATGGGATTTAAAAATTACAGTCACATGGCTTGGAATAAATAACCTTGTGTAAAGCTTTGGGAATAGAGTCTTAGAAGTTGTACTGTGGTTATAATTTTTGTATAAAAAGAACAGAGCAATCTTCTATGCTGAAGTATGAGACAGACATCGAAGGTGGGTGGTCTATACTTTTAGTTCTCCATGGAGGGATCACCAGTCATCAAGTAATTATTATGCCTTGCAGCCCTCTTCAGACCTGGGTGATCTACAAAATAGACACGTGCAAATCGTTTCATTCCGAATTAGTTTATGAGACAGACATCGAAGGTGGGTGGTCTATACTTTTAGTTCTCCATGGAGGGATCACCAGTCATCAAGTAATTATTATGCCTTGCAGCCCTCTTCAGACCTGGGTGATCTACAAAATAGACACGTGCAAATCGTTTCATTCCGAATTAGTTTTTTAATGAATTTTAACAAATTAGTTGATTCGAAAACATCCGAATTAACAAAGACACGTTTAACAAATTTTTCTAAACATTTGTAAATTTGAATATTCGAAAATTCGTCAATTTGAAAATTTGAAAATTTGGAAATTTGAAAATTCGAAAATCCGAAAAACTGAACATTCTAAAATTTTAAATAACAATTAACTATTAAATTATAGGTATTGGAATTTCCTTTCAATTTTGGCTGTTGAACGTAACAAATATGAATTTATCCTAAGTTATGAATTATCCGAAATAATGAATGCCGTATCTAAACGAATAGAATGTAATGAATTAATAATAACAAATAACAATAATAATAATAAAAACGTTTTATTATTATTATCTGTTATTAGTTTGTTCCGTTCCATTTGTTTAGATGTGGAATTTGTTATTTTGGATAACTTGTAACTTCGGATAAATTCGTATTCGTTACATTCACTAACAGCCTAATTTGAAAGGAAATTCCAATACCTATAATTTAATAGTTAGTTATTATTAGTTAGCTAGTTAGTTATTCTTTAGAACTTTTGGATTTTCGTTCTTTCGAATTTTCAGATTTTCTTTATTTTTGGATTTTCGAATTTACGAATGATTTAATTTACGAATTGCGATCATAACGAATGACCCGAAAAACTAAAAAAAAAAAAAAAAAATGGATGAAACGAAAAGAAACACATTTTTTGGCAGAGCACATGTCTACTACAAAAGACAAAATAGGCGCACCAGCCCAGTGCGTTATGCAAAAGACCATTTAAAAATCAAGTAAGCAATTATATTTGAGCTGAGGAAGTGGGGACACCCTGGAAACGCGTCAGCAGCATCTGCAGATCCTTTCTGATGCCATCTTGGTCGATCTGGGGGCACGGTTTGAGGCCCTAATCTGAACTCCTTCCTGGCACTTGTGATGAGCCTTTTATGCATTTTTGTTTGAGTATAATCGCTTACTTGATTTCCATAAATAAATGGTGTTTTGCATAACGCACTAGGCTAATGCGCCCTCTTTAGGCTTCCCATGCATAATCTTTGTGTATATTTGATATTTTTTATATTTTAAGAAGACTTGGGGTGGGTTCATATCCTGTAAGTCCCAGTTCACACATATGTGGTGCGGGAAACACCGCAATCCCTGTGAGTTTCCCACACTGTTTGCGATCTGATGCAGGTGTCAATACAAACTTAACTACACACTTTTCCCAACGCACACGTTTCTGTAGAAATGGCTGTGCATATAAGTGGGTGCTGAAGCGACCACTGGCTGGAACTGTGTCAAGTCAGAGGAAGAGAATGCCACCAGCACACCAAGAATCTCCAGGACGGGCCCAAAGCTTTATTCAGCAAACACATTGTTACAGCAGATTGCAATGTTTCGGAGCCACGCAGGAACCCTTCATCAAGCATGAAATGATGTGATTGCTGAACAAAGCTTTGGACCCGTTCTGGAGATCCTTGGTGTGCTAATACATTTTGCTATTAATTATACTTGTTTGCAGAATCTTCAGTGTGTATGTAGTTAAAGTGGTTGTAAACCCTTTACAACCACTTTAAACTACAGGTAAGCCTATAATTAGGCTTGCCTGTAGCTGCACTGGATATCTCCTAAACCTGCACGGTTTAGGAGATATCCCTGTATTTGCATGTGCCGACGTCATGCGGCACATGCGCACTTAAGCCAACTGAAGCAATGGCACGTACTTGCCGTTGCTTCAGTTGTACTGTGCCAATCGCGGCGGCTCCCGTGCACATGCGCGGGATTGACGTCATCGCGGCTCCGGCCAATCACAGCGCCGGAGCCATGATACCCGGAAGCAAGCCCCGGGCGACATGTCGGCGGCCTGAGAGGGAGACAAGGATGGCTGCGGGGGCTTCGTTCTTGGGTAAGCAATTCATAATGAGCTAGTGTGCTCATTATGCCTTTCTCTTGCAGGGTGTGTCTTTAGTTTTTTTTTTGCAGGAGGGTTTACTTCCTCTTTAACAGACCATATAGTGGCCACCATCAAAAGGTCTTGTTTTGGACTTCATACATTGTGCAGAGGTTCAATGACAGCCAGTGACATGAGAAGGTCTGTAGATGTTTGCAGCACCAGGCTCATGGAACCTCACACTAACGAAAAGCTTCCTTACTTTTTTTTTTTATCAGAAAAGATATTTTTTATTGTACATAAAATAAAATAAGATATGAACAGTTACAACGGATAGAACATACCTAAGAATCAGATACAAGTTATACATTGTATTAGGGTAACTCTACTGCAGAATAAATGTAGTATCAGACAAAGTAGTCAATGTTAAACTAACCGTAACTCAGAGAACTGAAAACATACAGTTCCCGAAGTGTATAGTGCACTCCATGTTCTTTACCTATACCTGGAGTAATCTAGTAAGAACCAGTTGAGGAGGGGCTACCTCAGGGTTCTCCAACCACTCCTGCCAGATTTTAGTAAATTTCTGTAGCGGTATAGTTGTCACTAGTAACAAACATCCACCATATCACCACGCTGCCAGACTCCCATATATCACTTTAGAGACAATGATCAGTCATTTGCTTTGTTTTGTTTTTGCTTATTGGGGGGTACAACTTGGTTGGGGGAAAGGGGTATATGGGATGCCCATAGAACAGATCAATTTGCCATCATATTTAGGGATTGTATAGATTAGCACATAGTTTGAGCCTGAAGGAATGATGCTCATGTTTAACAGCTACAGGCCTCTTCCTGCATCACCATGCAGACTATTGCTCCTCCTCTGCGTAACTCCTGCAGACTATTGCTCCCCAGGAATTTCTCATTAGTTACCGTGTAAAGAATAAGGACTTCACCCAAGACCGTGTAAGGGTGAAGTTCCCAGAAAATCCTCTCCTCTTGCACAAACTTATGTTGTAGCACATTATTTTCCTGTCACATCCTCTTCTGTAAGCAAGAGAACCCACTCTGAATAGTTTCTCATGCTGGCTCTGGTTGCTTGCTGCTACTAGGCCAGAGGCCTGCAATACCTCTCCCCGGAGACCTAGTAGTTTAAAAGCATGTTCTGAATGGTGGACTACTGTTCCCAGCCAGCCCAACTTGCAAATCCTGTGCCCTCAGGCCACATTGATTTGACACAACTCCCCACAGTCTCTCCTCTGATCCAGGACTCCTCATCAATGACCGTGTAATGATGAGGACTTCACTAATGACCATGTAAAAGTAAAGTTCCCTCACAGACTTCCTGGCACATCCAGCCCTCCACTGTGGTACACTCATCGAACTTTCTCTGCCCCGAGTCCTTGATGGAGAACTTAACCGGAACATACGTTCCGACAGCTTCACCTGCCCCTCTGCTCCAGGAGTTCCTCATTAATGACTGTGTAATGATGAGGACTTCGCCAATGACCATGTAAAGGCAAAGTTCCTTCACAGTTCTCCCTGGGTCTCCTCCTGTGATCGGCGCACCCCTCCAGATGGGGGTGCCCTCCTGCTGCTGTCTAGTACTCCATTCTCCACTTCTCCGGGCCAACAACAACCCCCAAAGGCATGTTACCTCAGCTTATATAGGAGGCCCACCCCCTGCCAATACCAGTTGGGGATTGGTTAGGGCTCCCACATGAGCTACCTGCTACTCCAGTTCTAGGCCCTGCCCCTCTTCCAGAACATTCTCCCTGGAAGCAGGGGAGGTGCCTCAGAACAAGAGCGCAGGTGGTCACACCCACTGCTACTCTGACCACTCCCTTCCCCCAAATCAAAACAAACAGGCCTAGCATAAAGAATAAGCCTGCCTAAATTTACCTATGCTGACAGTCTCTCTAGTAAAAATCCTATACTAGCACCTACCTATTGGTAGAGGGTGCTACAATTCCTATGTTGATAGGCAATCAACATAGGACAAGTATTGTATTCACCTGTTGCACCCACTGAGCAGATGTGGGAGCTCTGGGTGAGAGCCAAAATCTTGCAATCAATTTCCTGGCCAGGTAAAGCAACCTAATTAAAGTGATATAAGTAGAAGGAGGGTACAATTCCTCCACCAGACCACCCAATAGACATGTAATCGGGTCTACTGGTTGTTGACGATGATACATATTATTAATAAGATTGACAACGTCATGCCAATACTGCACCAATTTGGGGCAGTTCCAAAGCAGATGGATCAGAGTGCCCTGATGCAGCTAACACCTACGGCACAAGGGGAAATCCCTCCTTCCCCATTTATGTAGTTGTACTGGGGTCCTGCACACCCTGTGGAGGATAAATAAGTGTGACAACTTTTGAGCCACGGAGACAGAAACTAGGGGGCCATTCGCCAAAATCTGATCCCAGCTATCCCCATCTATAGGGCCAACATCAGTTTCCCACTTCTCCCTACAGTGTAGTAGATCTGGGGCTTGGATGTGAGCTAGCAGGCAAGTATATATGCGAGAGATAAATCCTTTCTTATCCCTAGTATCAAAAATAGAGGGGAGGAAGTCAGTCATCTAGGCGCAAGACAGAGCATCTTCGCTGTATTCTCACAGCATTGCACAGCTGCAGGTACATAAAGTAGTGGTTTGGTAACAAAGGAAGCTCCTCTCTCAGCCAAGAGAAGGGCTTTATCACTGTGCCATCAAACAGCTGGGACATATGATTAATCACGGCTGTATTCCATATAGAGCGGTTACACAATTTCCCAAGTTCAGGGTAGGATCTATTATACCAAATGGGTGTACAATCAAGGAAGCCCTCAATGCCCAGACGCTTCCTCAGCTCTTTCCAGAGTCTCCTAAGCATATGGACAGTTAGGCATTCCAATGGAGCCCTAGGTAGGCCCATTTCCAGCTGAGACATTGCAGAATACAGCAGCTGCACCCAGGCAAGAAAAGCTTCTCCAACTCGAAATTTTTTCAACACCGCCCACAGGTATTTTCACTTGATGCTGTCAAAAGCTCTGGCAGCGTCGAGGGAGAACACCACCCTATGTCCAGGATTATCCACCGGCAGCTGGATATTCAGGAATAAGCAACGTATGTTGAGCGCAGTAGACCTGGCCGGTATGAAACCAGATTGATCCAAATGCACCAAACCTGAGACTACCTCCGTCAATTTCGTGGCTAGAACCCTAGCCAGTAGTTTAATGTCCAAGTTTATAAGTGAAATGGGCCTATACGAGTCAGGTTGCAATGGATTCTTGCCAGGCTTGGGTATGACCAACCTCATTCATAGAATGTGGGAGATTTCCAGATTGCACAGCAGCGTTTAAGGTATCTAACAGGGGAGGAAGGAGTGATTCACTTTACCGCTTGTAAATGTCAGCCAGGAGACCATCCATGCCCAGGGATTTACTATTGGCCATAGAGGCAACTGCTTGAGTGAGTTCCTCCAGTGTGGTAGGAGCGTTTAACTTCTTACGGCCACCCGCAGATAGAGCTGGGACAGGACACTGATCTAAGAAGGTTGCTAGGTCCATAACTGTAGGAGAGACTTTGGAGTCATACACATCCTCAAAATATGCCCCAAACACTGATGCCACCTGATCCAAGTTGTAAACAATTGCCCCGGCCAGGGTCTGAAAGGCATCAATCTGTGACTTTGCCCGTTGTGCCCAAGAGATCACTGCCAATAGATGTCCAGTATTTTCTCCCTCCTCGAAATATCGCTGTTGCATAAAAAAGCATTTCTTTTCTGCAGCCGTGGTAACGACTTGTTGGTATAGGGACTGCCAATAGCCAGCCAACTACATTCAGATTCTGGTGAGAGCTGAGCTATGTAGTGTTCCTTGGCCTTCCTAGCCTCAGAAGACACCAGAGTCTCCCACTCCCTAGTGTGAGATTTGATAGCAGATATTTGTTTTATAATAAGGCCCCTAAGATGCGACTTAAGGGCGTCCCAGATAATGCACAGAGCCATTGAACCCCTATTACACCTAAGAAAGTTAGTGATTGCTCTAGGTAGGGGATCCTCGGCAGGGAACAATTGTAACCAAAAAGGGTTTACTTTCCATAATCTTTCCCCAGGAATGCCCAGAACAGAAATCAATGCTCATAGAAGAGAGTGGTCAGAAATGCTTTGAGGGACATATTCAATCAGGGTAACCTTGGGCATAGCTAAGGAATTTCACAAACAAAGATCAATGCAAGATAGCGCTCTGTGCGTGGCAGAGTAGCATGAGTACCATCTCCCATCTGGATACCTGTCCCTCCACACATCTCCCAACCCAAGCTCACAGATCAGTCGCGCAAATTAAGTGGTTCCCCCTGAGCCCCTGGGGTGTCCATCGGGGAGGGTGAAAATTTGTCTAATTTTTGTGAAGAAGATTATTAAAATCACCCGGGACCCATAGGGGTATGTCAGGATATGGAGCCATAAATTGCGCCAAGCAATTTAACCCGTCAACAGAGAAGGGTGGAGGGACATAAAGATTAGCTACAATACACATCATGCCAGCTAGCTTGCACAATAGAAAAATATTTTAGAATGCAGTAATTCAAAAGAGAAATCATTAGAGATTAAAATACTAACCCTTCTGTAATATGCGCGGTGAATGGAATGAAACTGCACTTCGTAGCTAGGGTTTTTCAGCATAGAGAGTGTAGTGGACTGTAAGTGCGTTTCCTGTAGACACGCAATCGCAGAGCGGTATGATTTAAGTATAGAAAAAATTGCTTGACCACATCACTCAGACCCAGCACATTCCATGAGAGAAAATTATATTCGATCGCCAGAGGAACGGTTAGTCATAGAGAATAAGCATAATATACTTGCATTGAAATTCACAAAACAGCAATTCAGACTGGGCCATTTACAGGTATAGACATGACTGAGGTAGAGAAACCAGGTAGGTAAAATAAAATAAAAGGGAGGCAAAGTGCCCCCCCCCCCCCCAGGTGGTTCCTTACTTAAAAAACAAAAATCCCATTCTTACAGAGAGGCCTCAAATTTCCATCCTAACATTAGTTGTCAAGTTTTGAATTGTGCCGCTTATAAAACATGAAACAGTAATTTTAATATGTATGTCCAATAAAATTATGCATGCCCCAAGCAATCCACCAAGTGGTAGATTATAACAAGGACAGAATAGGCAACTGCCTGAGGCCTAAGACTCTAAAGACTCTAGGGGCCCTATGGGGATGTCAAAAAAAAGTTCTGCATTTCAGTGCTGTTTATAGCAAGTCAATTTCAGCTTTGCAAAGTCTTTTGACTTTATTACAGAAGAAAGTTAGCAACGATGTCCTTTGTATTCTTCTGAGTAATTGCAGATGTAAGCATTTGGTTTGCTAGACAATTGTAATTGTTACTAAATGCATGTTGTCACCCTTTTTTCATCCTTTTTTTTTTATTGGCATCTCAGTAGTGTGGATCTCCTTTAGGCTCTTTACATCAACTTCCTGCTCCATTCACTCCAGTAAAAGCTGCATGGCATTTCTTAGGGTGGGTTTCATGTGAACCTTGCCTGCATAATAAGTATTGAAAAGGTCACTTGTACACTATATTGTCAAAAGTATTGGGACGCTTGCCTTTACTTGTACACAAACTTTATTTGTAGGGTTCAATATTGAGTTGGCCCACCCTTTGCAGCTATAACAGCTTCAACTCTTCTGGGAAGACTGTTCACAAGGTTTAGGAGTGTGCCTATGGGAACGTTTGACCATTCTTCCAGAAGCACATTTGTGAAGTCAGGCACTGATGTGGACTGGAAGGCCTGGCACGCAGTCTCCGCTCTAATTCATCCCAAAGGTGTTCTGTTGGGTTGAGGTAAGGACTCTGTGCAGGCCAGTCAAGTTCCTCCACCCCAAACTGTGCAGTCATGTTGGAACAGGAAGGGGCCATCCCCAAACTGTTTCCACTAAGTTGAAAGCATGAAATTGTCTAAAATATCTTCGTATGCTGACACCTTAAGAGTTCCCGTCACTGGAAATAAGGGGCCAAGCCCAACCCCTGAAAAACAACCCCACACCATAATCCCCCCTCCACCAAACGATTTTGACCAGTGCACAAAGCAAGGTCCATAAAGACATGGATGAGCGAGTTTGGGGTAGAGGAACTTGACTGGTCTGCACAGTTACATAGTCACATAGTTAGTAAGGTTGAATAAAGACACCAGTCAATCCAGTTCAACCTGAGTGAGTGTCTACAATTGTCCCTATCCCTGTACATTGTGTCTCATTAAGATGCTCATCTATTATATAATTATTTTATTTAAGGTACCCATTTAGCGCCGTCAATTTACGCAGCGCTCCACACATACATCGCACATTCACATCAGTCCCTACCCTCAAGGAGCCCACAATCCAAGGTCCCTCACATTCATATAATAGGGCCAATTTTGGACATAAGCCAAATAACCTACCAGCATGTCTTTGGAGTGTGGGAGGAAGCCGGAGTACCCGGAGGAAACCCACGCAGGTACAGGGAGAACATGCAAACTCCGGGCAGGTAGTGTCGTGGTTGGGATTCGAACCAGCAACCCTTTTTACTGCTAGGTGAGAGTGCTACCCTTTCCCTTCGCTTCCCCTCCCCTACTTTCATTGGAGGAATTCACAAATGAGCTTCTGGAAGAATGGTCAAACATTCCCGTAGACACACTCCTAAACCTGGACAGCCTTCCCAGAAGAGTTGAAGCTGTTATAGTTGCAAAGGGTTGGCCAACTCAAAATTGAACCCTGCAGACTTATGCCCCGTACACACGGTCGGATTTTCCGATGGAAAATGTCCGATCGGAGCGTGTTGTCGGAAATTCTGACCGTGTGTGGGCTCCATTGGACATTTTCCATCGGATTTTCCGACACACAAAGTTTGAGAGCAGGAGATAAAATTTTCCGACAACAAAATCCGATTGCGTCAATTCTGACCGTGTGTGGCCTGTTCCGACGCACAAAGTGCCATGCATGCTCAGAAGAAATTCCGACACGGAACAGCTCGGTCTGGTAAACTTAGCGTTCGCAATGGATACAGCACTTTCGTCACGCTGCAATGTTAAAAATGGTTTAATACAGCGCACTCTCTTCTTCTTTATAATGTGGCAAGAATTAAGTAGTTTTGCTGCTCATATTCACACACACTTCTCACAAACTTATTTTTGTGTTTTTTTCTTGGGATTCCCGGAATATATTGTTATTTGTCACATCTAACAGAATTTTTTTTTTCTTTTTTTTGTGATTTAAAGCCATTTTTGGTTTAGATTTTATGTTTGTATTTTTTCCAAGGCTGATCTATGTTTAATGTTATTTTTATTTTTACTACAGACTATTTTTGTGTGTGTTTTGTGTGTCAAGTTACCACAACACCATTGATATCTTTTATTATTTAATCTCAAGGAGATTGTTTGTTGTTGGTGTCCCTTGTTAATTTCACATTGTATTTTTGAAATGTACCTGAATCCTCACAAACCAACTGTCCTTTTTGAAGTCAAACACACATAGGCAAGTATAATTCAAAACAAAATTCCTTTATTAAGGGTTCAGAACCAAACAAAGAGGGAGGCAACACTGGATAAACATGAGAAATTAGCGAAGCCTGGGACCCCCAGGGCAGACATCAATTCTTGAACATCAAAATTGGTGGCCTGAGGAGTCCATATGTAAGGGAGGCCAGTCTGGTCCAGAAGTCCCAGAGATCCGGAAAGCAGCAGATGACATCTGTGTCCCCAGGCTGTGGTACCACAAGAGGCTGCATCTTTTGGCCGACCAGACTGGATCCAGGGTCCTCACTTTCTGGTCTTCCTTCCACGCTTCATTCCGGGCTGTGGCTGTGCTGTTGGAGATGTGGCAGGAGGAGGAGTAGGACCTGGAGGAGGAGGAGGACTGGGAGGACCTGGAGGAGGAGGAGGAGGAGGAGGAGGAGGAGGAGAAGGAGGAGGAGGAGGAGGACCTGCAGGAGGAGGAGGAGGAGGACCATCTCTGAGTTCGCAAAGGTGTGTCTGAGATGTAATTTGGCCCCTCATACCTTTATTAAGAGCCTCCAATATGAGCGACTCACACATGAGTTGTTGTCCCTCCTCCATCCTCTGCATTTTTAGAGGCAATGATGTCCTCCTCCATGGTGTGTGGTGCTCCCAGGGCCTCTGTAGCCCTCCAAAAAAGGCCTATGGCAGCCTCCTCTAGGGCACTCCTCCTCCTGCCACTTTCTCTTTCCAGGTGTTGGGGAGGGACCGGCATATCAGGCAGGCAGCTCGGCCCGGCCACCTCCTGGCTGAGACTTCCCTGTGTATGAAAAAGGGACATGGTTTTAGTTTTTGCTTCATCAATCACAATCCTAAATTAGTACTCCAAACTAACATCTAGTTAACATCATTGATTGGACAACCAGCAATATTTAGAGGAATGCTATGCCTGGCTCAATCTGGGCTCCTCCACATGTTGGTGCCTGGAAGGCCCAGGTTGGGCATCAGAAGCCTCAGCTGGAGGGGAAGGAAGCGTGGAAGGAAGACTGGAGAGGGATGGCCTGGGTTCAGTCTGGCCTGCCAGAAAATGCAGCCTGTCATAGTACCACATCCTGGGGACATAGATGTCATCTGCTGCTCCGGATCTCTGCGAATCCTGGACTTTCTGGCGCTCCCTTACATATGTGCTCCTCAGGCCACCAATTAAGATCTTCAAAAATGTGATGTCTGTCGTGGGGATCACCTGCTTCACAATTTCCCACAATTTATCCAGTGCTGCCTTTCTCTTTGTTTGGTTCTTGTAATGTGGGTTGTTGATCTCCCACAGACATGGCAGCTCCCTTAACATATCAATGAATAGTGACATGAAGTGGGTGAAGAGCACATGGCGGAGTCAGAGCAGGTGCGTGCTAATTATAGCAACGAGGAGGAGGAGGAGGAAAGCCCGGATCCGGACACGTCCCGATCCAGAAGGAGACGATTTAAGGCCACAAATATGTCCTTTGGGGAGATGTTGGAGATGGTGGACATCCTGAAGAAGGCCGACTATGACGAGAAGTATGGGCCTTACCCCAACCCCAATATCAGAAAGGCCAAGATCATGGTGAAAGTGGTCAAAAGACTGCACAGGAATTTCGGGGTACGACGATCAAAAGATCAGCTCAGGAAGTGGTGGTCGGACCTAAAATTAAGAGAGCCCGAGCAGTACCGAAAGATCCGGAGAGTGCTGCAAAAAAGTTAATAGTTGTGCTGTGTTCCTATTCTTTTTGTCTTTATTACGTTCGTGCTGCTCCATATGCTTTTCTTAATTGTACAGTTTAAAATGTCAATTTTAATGTTCATGGGCCCATTATTCGTTCGTATCAAACATTTTTTTTTTTTTCGCCCTCTAAAACACTATTGTTTAGGCCATATGCATTTTCCTACATTTTTTAGGGCCTACTTGGATGCAAAATATTTGGTTGTGTAGATGGGTTTGTACTAGAATGAAATGCAAACTAGATTCTGTGTAAGGAGAGGACACTGAGCAGCTGTTTTCACATCTGGACACTGGAGCACTAGTGTGGGACACAAGAACACCATTTTTATTAGGGGGGGCACACAGGTGCTCCAGTGTATACTATAGGGGGGTCTCCATCTGTGAAGCTTGTACTAAACAGGTAAAGTATTGCAGGTTGACAAAGGACAATAAAAAAGCGACATCTTGGAACTCTGCTAAAATTGACAATTGTACCCCACTTCCAAGCAATACTCATGTCTGATATTGCCTTCAGGTTTTACCATATGTGAACTTTGTAAGTTCAAGTTTTTTGTCTTTCTTTTTGGTTTTACACAGGCCTTTTTTATCGTAAATGGACATTTCTATTTTTGATAATGCCACCCCAAAAATTGTTATACAACAAACATGTTGGTTTGTTTTAAAAACCGTTTCTAAATGCACATGTGATTGTGCAGGTATTAAAAAGATTGTTAATCAAGAATGTGTGGATTATTGTCTCAACGCTACAACACTTTTGTGGTGATGTAATTGCTGTTTTCGTAGAAAATGGTGGTTATTTCCTAAGGGCAAATCCTCTTTGCACTACAAGAGCATTTTCATTGCAGTTTCAAGAGCACTTGTAGTATAAAAAGTGTATACGCCTTTAGTATATAACAGCCAACAGTGCTTTGTATAAGGTTACACAATCACGCAATTTACAGGATTCCCCACATTGCTGTCAGGCTCAGCTAAAACAAACACAAGCAGTAAATGTCCACAAAGAATTTCTTTTTTTTGCTTTTTTATTTGAAAAAGGCTTCACAAATTTGCAGGCATATTGATGGCCCCCCTACCCGCAAAGAACTCCAGGTATCGTAACCGGACATCACAGGCACTCAGGGAGGGCAAGCCAGGACGGCCGCTTTCAAGCGCCGTCAGTGTTGTTTCAGGGATCACTCCGGCCTCAGGCCCAACTGAGCCAGCATAGTTGGCCGAATGTTTCCGTAAAAAGTTATGGAGAATACAGCACACCAGGATTATATGATTAAGTTTATACTCCGCCATATGGATAGGTGTCAGAAATAGGCGGAACCGGCTGGCCAGGATTCCAAATGTGTTCTCCACCACTCTTCGGGCTCTGGCCAGCCGGTAATTAAAAACCCTCTGTTCCGGGGTGAGGGTCCTCATCGGGAATGGCTGCATAAGATGGTCCCCCAGCGCAAATGCTTCATCAGCAACGAACACAAATGGGAGTCCTTCCACATTGTCCACTGGAGCTGGCAAGTCCAAGCTGCCATTCTGGAGACACCTGTAGAACTCCGTCTGGGCGATGACTCCACCATCGGACATCCGGCCATCCTTCCCCACGTCCACATACAAGAAGTCGTAATTAACCGACACCACCGCCAACATCACAATACTATTGAACCCCTTACAGTTGAAATAGTACGACCCCGAGTTGGGTGGTGGGATGATGTGGACGTGTTTCCCATCAATTGCCCCTCCGCAGTTAGGAAAGTCCCACCGCTGGGCAAAGTGGGAGGCCACAGTCTGCCATTCCTGTGGCGTGGAAGGAAACTGTTGAGGAAAAAAAATAAATATTAATATTTTTGCTCAGAAACATGGCAAGCAGATTAGGCACAAACATTCTGGGGCAACCTCCAGATAGCATTTATTAAGGGGAATTTAACAACACCAAAGTATAAGGTACACCTATCATATTCCCCCCCCCTCTCATGGGCCATTTCTAACATAATGGGGGGTGGGGAAATCTTGGATAGGTAACACTCTTCACTTCATTGAGAGATGAATGCCTAAATACAGGGTATTACTTGGAACAGCCCCTCCTTAGTTACACTATTGGCAGCCCACTGGACAGGTAAGAAGTGTCATAATACAAAGATATAAATACACACTGTATACATTTGAGCACATTTGGACATTCTGTTATTACCTATCAAGATAATAATAGGATCTAAAAAGTTTAAACACTACCATTGGAAAGTATACAGGCAGGCCCTTGCACTACATGCTTTGGGGAATTCATCCATACATCTCACCACAAAAGAGATGGGTATAGTGTGTATCGGTTTTACAAAGTCAGCAGATAGATGATTGAGGATAGATAGAGCATTGGTATCAGCTGACTTAGCAGTTGGGGGAGGGAGGGTTACTAAAAATGATTTGGGGACACCACAAAAAAAGAGCCTCAGGCACTCTGCCTGAATTTAAAGCACAAATTACATTTCAAAACATTTTAGGGGGTGTTTGGGGTAAAGCACTACTATGGAGCTGATAAAATACATTGTTAAGTGACTACATGAGGTGAATATAGGGCCCGTAGACCATGTTGGGGAGGTTAGTGAAGGACAATCTGTATGAAGGACCTACAAAATTAATTACCTAAAAAACCAGCATGCATGAGGACAAAGGGGACATTCACAGCATATTCCAATCATGGTAATTAGGGAATGAGGAAAGAAATACAAGATATTAGCAAACATTAAATACAATAAAATGTGATATTAAAGGATAAAAATCTTACCTTCATATACTCCTTCTGCAGGACCTGGATGATGGCAGAACAGGTCTCTGGGATAATGATACCCAGAGCCTGGGGGGAGATGCCTGTCGAGAACTTCAAGTCCTGCAGACTTCTCCCTGTCGCCAAATACCGCAGGGTAGCGACGAGCCTCTGCTCCGGAGTGATGGCTTGCCTCATGCAGGTATCCTGCCTGCTAATATAAGCGGTCAGTGAAGCCAACAAACGGTGAAACGGGGTCCGTCATCCTGAGAAAGTTCCTGAAATCATCAGGATTATTCTCACGGATCTCACGGAGCAAAGGCATGTGAGAGAACTGGTCACGCTGAAGCAACCAATTCTTGGTCCATGAACTCCTCCCCACCCTGTTCATGGACTGGACTTGTGTCAAGGTCAGGACCCCAACACCAAGCCCCCGCACAGCACGAACTCTACGAGGAGTACGCATACGCAACATGGCTAGAAAACGGTCGGCTGCTCAGAACAAAGTAACAGAACGCACTGAAGAACAGCAAGGCCTGTGAAGAGCGACCTGAAAAACAGTAATGAACGAACAAGAACACAATGACTAAGTCACGCGGAACTTACTTGCACGCACTGAAGAGCAGATACAAACCCACAAGCACAAACTGAACGGCAGAAAATGATCTGAAAGCCACGAGTCTGAAAAAGCGCGAATCGTCTCTCACTAAACTTTTACTAACACGAGATTAGCAAAAGGAGCCCAAAGGGTGCCGCACTTGGTTCTGAAATGGCCTTTTCTAGTCTCGTCGTACGTGGTTTACGTCAACGCGTTCTTGGCGATCGGAAATTCCGACAACTTTGTGCGACCGTGTGTACGCAAAACAAGTTTGAGCCAACATCCGTCGGAAAAAATCATAGGATTTTGTTGTCGGAATGTCCGATCAATGTTCGACCGTGTGTACGGGGCATAAGACTGGGATGCCACCATGTGTTCATGTGCGTGAAAAGAGAGGTGTCCCAATAATTTTGACCATATAGTGTAGTTTCTATTGCCATTTGGTCATGTGGCAAGCCACATAGGGAGCCAAGGCCACCATTTTTCTAGGTCAGGAAAATATACCAATACTCTTTTTACCATTCATTAGACATGTGCACTGCCAAAAAATTTGTTCGTTTTCGTTTCATTCGTTTTTTGTTTTTTTCGTGTTATTCATTATGATCAAAATTTGTTATTTCAAATAAGTTTGTAAATTCAAAAATGCGGAAATTCTAAAATTCGTAAATTCGAAATCCGAAAATTCGGAAATTCGTAATTCCAAAAAATCGTAAATCCGAAAATCCTAAAATAGGAAAGAAAATCTGAAAACTCGAAAGAACGAAAATCTGAAAATTAGAACGATAATCCAAAGATAAGACCGAAAATCAAAAAATCAGAAATAATAACTAACTATTAAATTATAGGTGTTGGTATTTCCTTTCATATTTGGCTGTTAGTGAACTTAACGAATACGAATGTATCCGAAATAACGAATGCCGCATTTAAACGAATGGAACGTAACAAAATAATAATAATAAATAATAATAATAAAAACTTTTTATTATTATTATTTATTATTATTAATTTGTTACGTTCCATTTGTTTAGATGCGGCATTCGTTATTTCAGATAATTCGTAACTTCGGATAAATTTGTATTCATTACGTTCACTAACAGTCAAGTTTGACAGGAAATTCCAATACCCATAATTTAATAGTTAGTAATAGTTATTATTAGTTAGTTAGTTATTTCACATTTTCAAATTTTTGGGCTTTCTAATTTTTGGATTTTCGTTCTTACTTTCAAATTTTCATTCTTTTGAATTTTTGGATTTTCGTTCTTATTTTTGGATTTTCGAATTTTTGGATTTTCGAATTTTTGGATTTTCAGATTTGACCCACTAATGATTAGAAAAAAGTATGAACTTTCTTAGACCCTTCCTTCCCCAAGAATTTTCACTAACAATTCTGCCCATCTATGGCCAGCTTTACTGAAAGTACTTACTGCAAATTTTTAATACTGAGCAGAGGCTCACTTTTACTCAAAGCAAAATACCTCAAACATTGCAGGCCAAATTTTGAAATCTATGTCTATGGATGTTTTTAATACCTTGATTGAGTAATGCAATCTGTGGTCTGCTTTTGGCGGCCCTTTAAAATATGGAGGGTAATGAGATGCGATGTTCTATTTTCATTTATTACTCTGCTATAAAGCAGCTTTGCATAATATGCCATCTCCACCTAATTAGCATGTACCCTGTTGACAAAGGAGAACAAATTGTAAGTTTTAAAATGAGAATTTTATGTATCTCCCTTGCAGCATGCAATGCGAATTTATATTAATATTTCAAGACAAATCTAATTTATGTGTAATTAGTGGCTCTCATGAGTATATTACAAGTGTCTATTTAGAAAGTGCATACATCTTCCAAATCAAATGATCTCCTGAATATAATTTTACACAATGTACGATTTAGATAACCACCATTTGTCATGTTGCTTGATATGTAGCAAGAGGTGGAACTATCCCTATCAACGAGTGGCAATTGTTAGCAAATACTGAAGTAAACAGATAAACAGGGCAATTAAAGAAGCAGTAGGGTGCAATATGATTAGTCAGTCTTAGCTGGCTTTTACTGAGGGGCAAATGATCTTTGCTGACACACTTAATAGACAGCCAAAGCCCCCCACGCTTCTGCGGCATACTCGTGGATCCTATACAGCCGCTGGTCAGCTCGCCAGAACCAAGTGACAAATTGGAGGTGACTTATGAATGATAAACAGAAAATGATTTGGACACTGCTGGCACCGACTGTTAGTCAGTCATCTGAATTCTGTTAGGAGGCAATAATAGGTTAGAGGCAAAGGTGCAACTTAATAATTGGGCTTCTAATAAAAGTATTAGAAAGCTGCCTTATGTGCTTCCCTTTCACTGCCAGAGCCGTTTTTGCGTTTTTTTGCACACATGATTAAAAAATAATTAAGGCCTGAAGATTACACAAAACCCACAAATATTACATATTTTCTGAAAGCAGACACCCCAGAGAATAAAATAGTGGTTGTTTGCAATTTTTTATGTCACATGATAGGTAAAGGAAATGCAAAATTTCAGTTAAAAACATACTAACATGAATTTTAGGGCAAACAAACGCAATAAATTACCCAAATGTTTGGTAAAATACAAAAGATGAGGTTGCACCGAGTAAAAAGATACCCAACATGCCAAACCTTAAATTTATGTCGTGAAATGGCGACAAAATTTATTCCCCTATATTTTCTATAGGTGACATTTCAAAAGCCCCCTATAAGTATCAGTTTAGTGTTACGGAGGAGGTCTTGTGTTAGAATTATTGCTCTCACTCCGCCGTGCGTGGCGATATGTAACATGTGTATCGCAGTCGACGTTTTCACGTGTAGGCGCCCCTGACACATGTGTTTACATTCGTGCTTGTGTATATCTGGGATTTGGGGGGGCTCAAAAATTATTTGGGGGGGGGGTTTATGTGCTTGGGTTTAACTTTATTTTTTTTTGCTAAAAAAAACAAACTTTTTTTTGCTTAACTTTTTTTTATCATATAGGGGATGTGATGATTTTTAGGTGACAGGTTCTCTTTATTGAGATATGCAGGGTCTAAAAGACCCCCAATGTCTCCCCTGAGCTCCACTGAATGTTTTGCAATGTAGATTGCATTGCAAAACATCCTTTCCTGGCAAAGCGAGCCGGGGACACCGAAATCTTGACCCGGAAGTGAAGTCAGAGACATCGCTTTCTGGGTTACAAGAAGAAGGGGAGGAGAGCAGACGTGTGCCTGCTTTTCTTCCTCCCCTCCAGCCCCTGGCAGCCGCCATGGAGATCCCAGGCCCGCCGATGGGCAAGCGGGGCACCATGGCGGGGGGGAGCGCCGGTACCGGGGTGTGTGCGAGCGATCATGGGGCAGCGGAGCCACCCGAATGCTCTCACCTGAAAGGCAGGAGTCTGCCTGTCAGTTTCACACACAATCCCGGTGGCTGCATACACCAAATTTTGTGTGATACCCCCTGCCGTTAGGTCCATACGATGTACGGACCTGGCAGGGAAAGGGTTAAAGGAAATACCACACCTGAGATTTAAAGGGTAACTCTACTTTTGTGGGAAAAAAATAGCAAATTAAAAAAAAATAATAATATAGTGTATACAACTGCGACTCAAGTCATATTGGAATTTAATGTTATTAAAAATTGCCTTTCCTTTTCAATCTGCAGCCGCTGTAATTTTCTGTAAATTGCAATGCAATATGGCTACGTGGAGATGTTCAGTACACAGAATGTGTAAAGAACGCCCCCCAGAAACATAATTTCCTGCTTGTGTGATTGGCTTACTGGTTTTCCCAGAAGTCTGTACTAAGATACAAATCAGCTACAAGGCATCCAGTGCAACAAAAAACAGAAAATTTTATATCAAGTACTTACCGCAATTTTCCTTTCCTAGGAGGTTGCAACGCTTCTTGTGAAGCGCGCCGTTATTTCTTCCGAAAGGGCCAACCCCCTATCCTTATATGAGAGGGAGATCACTTTCACAATCCAAGAAGCAATCACTCTGCTTGAAGCTATGGCTCCCTTGCGTAAACCTCTGAGAACCACAAACAGGCAATCTGATACCCTGAAAGTTGGGGTAGCATGGAGAGAGCAACAGGTGGATGGCCACAAGTTTATTGCAGCCAGGTAAGGGGTTCTGCTTGGTCCTACTAAGTGAGGAGGAATAGAAAGGAATGCCGGCCTGAGGGTGGGAGTCAAATTTTATGAGTTTGGTCCTGCAGGTGGGGGGGGGTGTATGGGCGGAGCATACCCAGTATTAGGCTGACATGGAGCTGTCAGGAAATTTCATTTTTGGTGAGATACTCCCAAAAGGGAACCACGTTTAAAAGGATGCAGACCCTGCCACTTTCCTCATTAGAGCCCTGCAAGTGAAGCAGCTTGTTGAAAAGTAGGAAAACACTCTTAACAAAAGGTAGGATTCTGCAACAAAGTTTATTAAAATTCCTGCAATACACATAGATCATCCAGAGGGGAATGTTTTTTTTCTCAACAAAAGTGGAGTTATTCTTTAAGCCTTTTCAAAGCAAAAATCTGGTTTCACACCTTTGCAAAGCAGTAACATGAGTTTTAGTGCATTGCAGTGTCTTGTAGTTTGAAAGGCACCACCATGTACTAAATCAGGGCTATTGAATTTAGATTTAAAGAGGTCCAGTCAGTAAAATTTTCTTCCAGAAGAGTTATAAATCCTATGTTTGTGCTATGACTTATATAAGTCCCCATTAGAGTGCCCCCTTCCATGAGACATCCCCATCACAGTACCTTCTTACATCAGAGTGCCCCGTTACATAATTTGTCCCCATCAGAGTGGCCTCTTACATCATGTGTTACCATCAAAGTGTCCCCATACATCAGGTGTCCCCATCAGAGTGCCCACTTACCTCAGGTGTCCCTATTACAGTGCCCCTCAAAATAAGGTGTTCCCGTAATAGAACCCACCTTACATCAAGTGGTCCCACCAGAGTTTCCCCTTACATCAGGTATCCCCATCAAAGTGCCCCTATACATTAGGCGTCCCCATCAGAGTTCCCCCTTATATCAGGTGTCCCCATCACAGTACCCACTTACATCTGGTATCCCCATCATGGTACCCCTTAGATCAGGTGTTCCTATCACAGTGCTCCTTTAAATCAGGTGTTCTCATCAGAGAAGCGCTTTACATCAAATGGCCCCATCACAGAACCCACCTTACTTCATTTATCCCCATCAGAGTGCCCCTTTAAATCATGTGTTCCCATCAGAGAAGCACCTTAAATCAAGTGGCCCCATCAAATTGCCCCTATACATCAGGCATCCCCAACAGAGTGCCCCCTTATGTCAGGTGTCCCCATTACAGTGCCCACTTATATCTGGCGTTCCCATCATGGTGTCCCTTAGATCAGGTGTTCGTACCATAGTGCCTCTTTAAATCAGGTGTTTCCATCACAGAACCCACCTTACTTCGGGTGTCCCCATCAGAGTGCCCCTTTAAATCAGGTGTCCCCATCAGAAAGGCACCTTGCATCATTTTACCCCCATCAGAGTGCCCCCTTAAATCAGGTGTGCCCATAAAAGTGTCCCTATACACCAGGCATCCGCATCAGAGTGCCCACTTACCTCAGGTGTCCCTATCACAATGCCCCTCTAAATAAGGTATTCCCATCACACAACCCACCTTACTTAAGGTATCCCCATCAGAGTGCCCCTTTAAATCAGGTGTTGCCATCAGAGAAGCACCTTACATCAAGTGGCCCCACCAGAGTACCCCCATACATCAGGTGTCTCCATCAAAGTGCCCCTATACATCAGGCGTCCCCATCAGAGTCCCCCCTTACAACAGGCGTCCCCATCACAGTACCCACTTACATCTAGTGTCCCCATCACCGTGCCCCTTAAATCAGGTGTTACTATCACAGTGCCCCTTTAAATCAGGGGTTCCCATCACAGAACCAACCTTACTTCAGGCGTCCCCATCAGAGTGCCCCTTTAATTCAGGTACCCCATCAGAGAGGCACCTTGCATCATTTCTCCCCATCAGAGTGCCTCCTTACATCAGGTGTCCCCATCAAAGTATCCCCATACATCAGGCGTCCCCATCAGAGTGCCCACTTACCTCAGGTGTCCCTATCACAGTGCCCATCTAAATAAGGTGTCCCCATTACAGAACCCACCTTACTTCAGGTATCCTCATCAGAGTGCCCCTATACATCAGGCATCCCCATCAGCGCCCTGTTATGTCAGGTGTTCCCATTACATAACATCTGGTGTTTAACAGAGGGGTCTGTACACCCATGCCACAAACAGCCTTGTTCTAAGCGCTTTATAGAGACTTTTGGTGGTTGTTTTTACGTTGAACCTCCCTTCCAGAGGTTGTCTGGCCTGGCCGTGATCCAGATAGGACTGTTTCTCGATCCGGACCGCAGTCCACTATATATTAATGGCTGCAGTAAAGAAAAACACAAGTCCGACACACATGGCTTTCAGAGCAAAGTAACTCATTCAATATTACTGGCACCCTTACTCTACTGAAGCGTGAACGCAGAAGAGCTGAAAGAGCCTGGAGAAGAAATTCTACTAAGGAAAACCAAACTACAACGTTTTCACCGAGAAATATCACAAAGCAATCTTCAAAGCAAAAAAAAGAACATTTCTCGAACACCATCTCAACAGCCTTAAACCGCCCTCGGGAACTTTTCAAAATAGTCGCCCAGACTATGAACCCAACCTTCCTTGAGCCCCCAGCAAATGAAACTCAAGAATTTTGCAATGAGTTATCTGACTTTTTCATCAACAAAATCAACAATATCCGGAAAACAATTCAACAGAAAAAAACAACCAACCTCAATCAACGAAAGCAAAAAGAGGAAATCGATACGAACAGCACACAAGGGCCAAAATTCTCACTAACCCCAATCATCACTGACAGCACCAAAAACATCATTAGAAGCCTCAGAGACAGCACTTCACCAAATGACATCATTCCCACAAAACTTCTGAAAGAATGTTCCGACATCCTCGCTCCCACTATAACACATCTCATAAATCAGTCAATCAAAGAAGGGACTGTCCCAATCGCCCACAAGCAAGGCATCATCAAACCTCTTCTAAAGAAACCCAACCTCAACCCTAAAGACCCCAACTACCGCAGGCCGATAACAAGTCTTAACACCATCTCCAAGGTCATGGAGAAAGCAGTCGTACAACAGCTACAACTCCACCTGGACACACACAAACTCTTGGACCCCTGCAAACAGGCTTCCGCCCAGGCCACGGCACAGAAACGGCACTCCTCAAAGTATGGGACGACGCCCTCGAAGCTGCAGATGACGGAGAATCAAGTCTCCTGGTACTGTTGGACCTCAGTGCAGCGTTCGATACAGTGGACCACAACACCCTACTCATCTGCCTCACAGAAGTAGCGGGAGTCAAAGATTCAGAGCTACAATGGTTCGCATCGTTCCTGGAAAATCGCTCTCAAGACAGTGAAACTTGGAGCATTCACTTCTGAAACCCGGGCAAAATCGTATGGAGTCCCTCAAGGGTCACCGTTATCACCAGTCCTCTTCAACATCTATATCCGCCCGCTCGAACGCTGACGACACGCAACTCTACTTTTGCATCACCGGACAAAAAGACCACTATCAACAACTAGAAAAATGCCTCACATTGATAGACGACTGGATGACCACTAGATACCTCAGACTAAACGGATCCAAAACAGAGCTTCTTCTACTACACGCAAACCAAAATACAAAAAACAAGAACCCTCGGACACCGCCCACCGTCTTTGGACAGACCATCGCCCCAAGCACCAAAGTCAAAAGTCTTGGAGTCATTTTTCACTCAAAAATGTCAATGGATGCACAAATTGGATCAGTAGTCAGCGGATCTCACCACCTTCTTCGCCTGCTACACAGACTTATCCCCTTCATTCCAAAAGAGGACAAAGCAGCAGTAGCTGGAACTATCATTAACTCCCGACTCAACTACGCAAACTCCCTCTATGCCGGACTACCTAAATACCAGATTGCACGCCTACAACTCATCCAAAACACCGCACCAAGACTGATAACAGGAAAAATACCCTGGGAATCCCCATCCCTGAGGAGCCTACACTGGCTAACCATAAAGGATCGGTTCACATTCAAGACCCTCTGCCTCACCCACAAATGCCTACATGGAAACGCGCCTCAATACCTATGCGAGAAAATAAAATGCTACGTACCTAATCGCAGTCTTCGATCAACCCACCAAAACCTCCTCCACGTTCCCAAATCCCGCTACAAATCAAAGGGAGAACGAAGATTCGCAGTCCAAGGACCACGGTTATGGAACACTCTACTGACCAACATCCGTATGGAAAAAACCATCAGGCCTTCAGGAAGAAACTCAAGACCTACCTCTTCTAACAAGCTGGACCCACAGGATGGACCAAGCGCCTTGAGGCGATTCAGTTCGCATTTGCAGCGCTATACAAGTCATTTATTCATTCATTCAATATGTTGAGTAGTATAGGTGCGTTTTCTGGTATGTTGAGGTGCTTTACCAGCCCATTCAAATGACTTAAAAAATAAAGCTTGTCTAAACCCAAAATGAAAAATGTAATACTACAGCTTACCAATTCTTATATTTGGTGGCTGCATTTGTTTTCTTTTTTCAAGCTTTGTAATTCTGTGAGTTACAGGCTTCCTGTCTTACAGTGACAACATTTACTTACACTTACTGTATCAGGACAACAAATAAAAGATAGGAATACAGAACCTGACCCCTCTCTTACTGTCCATACCACAGAGGGTTGTAGATCTGCAGTTGTCAGAGAACAATGTAAATGATAACAGTCAGTACAGGCAGAGTGCACAAGAACTTATTGGTTCATCAGATTTCCAGCAAGATCAACAGGTTTTTTTTTTTTTCAAACGTGTCAAACAGATAGCTAAATGCTTTAAAAGGCATATTTAACAGACCAAAAGGGAGAATTTCTATTACAGGTATATAGAAAATAACATATGCACTCCAACCATTTTTCTCTTTAACAGCTTGACGACCACCCCACGTACATTTACTGCGGGGCAGCGGCTCTTCTGCGCAGAATCACATACAGGTACAGGATTCTGCACTCCCGGGTCTGCGGCGCGCACGCGGGCCACTGGCGACCAGCTCTCACTGTGATTGAACACAATGGGAGCCAATCAGCGAGTGGACCCGCTGATTGCTCCCGACAGAAGCAGAACAGCGATCTGCCTATGTAAACAAGGCAGATCACCGTTCTGTTAGTAGGGAAGACAGAGATCCTGTGTTTCTGCTACGCAGGGACATGGATCTCTGTCTTCCCACAGCCAAAGCACCCCCCACAGTTAGAAAGTACTCCCTACCCTAGGGACACATCTAACCCTTTGATCGCCCCTGATGTTAACCCCTTCCCTGCCAGTGTAATTAGGACAGTAACAGTGCATATTTTTTAACACTGATCACTGTATTGGTGTCACTGATCCCCAAAATTGCCACTTAGTGTCCAATTTTCTGGTGCAATATCCATGCCTGCTATAAGTCACTGATCGCCGCCATTACTAGTAGAAATAAATAAATAAAAATTCCCCAAAAATCCCATAGTTTGTAGACGCTATAACTTTTGCGCAAACCAATCAATATACGCTTATTACGATTTTTTTTTTACCAAAAATATGTAGCAGAATACACGTTGGCCTAAACTGATGAAGAAATTCGATTTTTTAAATTTTTTTATTAGATGTGTTTTAGAGCAGAAAGCAAAAAATATTGTATTTTTTTCAAAATTGTCTGTCTTTGTTTAAAGCACAAAAAAAATAAAAACCGCAGAGGTGATTAAATACCACCAAAAGAAAGCTCTATTTGTGAGAAAAAAGGACATCAATCTTATTTTGGTACAGCTTTGCACGACCGTGCAATTGTCAGTTAAAGTAACGCAGTGCTGTATTGCAAAAAATGGCCTGGTTATGAAGGGCGGTAAATCTTCCCTAAAGAAGCAGTTAAGGGTGTGCCACATACCTAATGCATAGAACTAGAAAAGAAGACCAGCTTTATTTAAAATGTTGAAGGTAGTACAATAATCCAAATACTCAAATTCTGTAAAAATTATAATAATTTTATGATACAATTATGATCATTATCATGATGATTATAGTTATGATTATTATTATGATCATTGTAACAGTGTTTGCATATTTGGATTCATGTTGAACCTTCAAAGTCCTAAGTAGGTTGGTCTTCCTTTTCTACAAAAAAAGAGAAGCTTGTTGTTAGCATTCACATCGAATTTTAGCATACTGCAGCCGACCACACAGATGTGAAGGGGGCCTAAAGAAAACCTGCCCTGAGATTATTATTATACAGGAGATAAAAGGCAGGATGCCATTGCTGACCTCTGCTTCTGAGAATTCTAGCTGTCTGACTGTCATGCTCATCCATCGGTTTCAGTGATTTCTGACTTCACACTGACTTTCAATCTGCATATTGGTGCCTTTTATTGGACAGCTTGGCCTGCATGTGAGAGTAGAAAATAAATATAACTACAAAATCAATGTGATATCCAAAAAGAATGCATATACTGACCTTTATTACATAATTATAGTAGAACGAAACATTCTCAATCAACATTAACTATTTTAAGCCGTATGCTCCTAGCCTTAGTAAATAGATAGGAAGGTATATTTGCTTGTTTAAACCCTTTTTTTTACATTTATTCAATTGCCTTCTGGTTTCTGGCTTAGGTCAAAGTTTGTCATACATTCCAGAAGATGGTCCATTGTTTTGTTTTTTTTTGTTTTGTTTTTTTTACCCCCCTAGTGGCATTTGGGGGTTGGCTTCTGTTTCCCAATCCCAGGTGTCTTCCTGGGCATTTTTTTCTTCCATATGGAGGGGGAGGAAGGGCTTTCTCAGCTAAGCACACCCTCCTGCCTGCATACCTGAGCTAAGCGCAGATGGAGTCTGGGTATTAAATGCTACAGTACCTGAATAAGGTGTCCATGGCCAGAAATGCTTAGGGGTGATACAACGTGATTTCTTAGTAAAATTAAGCATGGAGACATGGATGAATGAGAGAGTTTGCTATGTATATTAAACATAAAAAATTGTGTTTTCACTTAGTGGTGCTCAGATACAGTTGAGTTCTGCTTTAAAAGAGAAGTATGGGTTTGAAAAAAAAAAAAAGAAGTCCTACATACTAACTTAGATGGATGCAGCATCGATCTGGAGGTGACAGACTGCTAGGGAGGGAGTCAGAACACCGACCCCCTCAGTACCGAAGGACCTGTCACCTAACCACGCCAGATGACTGGTTGCTGTAGCTGTTCTTCCTTGCTGTTACCTTTGGGAACTACCTTCTCTTCTTATCCTTGTAGGTTAACATTTCGTAATGGTGTTACACATACCCCATGTTGCTATTATAGATCCAGGTTCTTAGGAATACGCCAAATCCAACATGCGCCCCTTGAATGACTTCAGACTAGGCTTGAAGCAGTTTAAATTACTTTTACTGAAAGCTATGTACAACATGTATAAATATTCTTCTTCTAACTCCACCTATCTGTGGTGTAGCTGCCACACTGTACCTGCACATGTGAAGTCCTTAGGGATAGAGTCCATACTTGGCTAAAATAAAATGGAGAAGTCCATGATTTGTTGTGTCCTGATGAGCCGGCGCTCCGGAAGTGGACCACAGGTCCAGGAAGACCCCTGCAAGGTTCTCCAGGAAGGAGACAAAGATATGAACCCTTTCCCCCTGATATAGGCAGCCAAATAACTACCAGTAACTAACATACAATACAGTAGGCCACCTGCCTACATGCTGGTCACAGGCTCTGCGACATCACCCAACAGCGTGCTTTAACCCGCTGTTGGCTGAAAATGGTTTACAGGAAAATGGCAGTACTGTGATCCATAGAAGTATAGCCAAAATTGCTTTGGCTATACTTTTCCTTTAACTCGATACAACCTTCTTGGTGCCCAATGCTCTTTACAATAATTTTAATTGTAGGTGGTGTACATAGGTTGCTTCCACACCCTTAACCTGCAGAACCCCCCCCCCCTTCCGCCGCCTCTCCATTCTGCAGTGGAAAGAATAACATAATGAAAGCCCAAGTAATTTCAGCAGAAATAAATGATACTGAGTTACAGAGGATTTTTTTTACATACATCAAAGCGGCATTTTGATCAGGATGTCAAATCCAATATAAATATTTTATAACGTTACTAAGAAACAGCAAATGCCATTACAGAGACAAAAGTCCCCTCAAACCACATTGATTGCTGCTAATGCATTACTGCTCATCTGTTGACATTCACAAAGCTACAGTCTCAGATGGCTCAGTCTCCAGATCGGGCTACTCATAGTTTCCATATATACAATGCAATAAAGACTCCTGGGGTTATCTATAATTTGGCAGGGCACTCCACGCTCCCATCAGTGCCGTCATGATGTCACAGAAGTCAGTTTGCTGACTTGTGGATTTATATGGCTGCTATCAATTGGCTATACAAAAGTACAAAAATACATTTCCACTTTTATTTTTGCACTTTATGTAGATACTTTGTTATCATCATTTTGTCTAGGAAATCTTTTCTTTTAATTGTGGTTGCTTTTTCTAAGATGAAAAAGTTACTTGCACAAAAGCTTAAAGCAGAATTTAAAGTGGTTGTAAAGCCAGTGATCACAATTACTGCTGGCACTCTGTTATAACAAGATATGCTATACAGTGTATGTGTGTTTTTTTAAGTTCTGCAGCAAAATACATTATTTCACATGGCAGATGTGCGGTCACGTGACCACCTGCTGCTCTCCTTGCCCGATCTAAAGACTACAGTGAGAGGGGCTGCGATTTCCGTGACCGCACATCGGCGATGTGAAATAAGGTATTTAGCTGCAGAATTTAAAAAAAACACATACACTGTGTATTATTTCTTGATATAACAGGGGGCTGGCCGTAATTGTGATAACTAACTTTACTGCCACACGTGATAGCGACAGGAGGGGGGGGTGGGTTTGGAGATCAGCTCACACACTAGGAAGTGACAGGCAGGGAGGGAGAGGGAGAGAGAGATACTCTAAACACAGCGGGATGACGGAGGCATATAAACTGACCGCGGTATCATGGATCACATTACCGTGGTCAGCACACCTAAGGGGACACAGGAACAAGCAGGATCAACCAGGTATTTTAGACATAGAAAAGGACAAATAACACCGCACAAGCATTATGCTTAACATGCTTTAAAGAAACAGAATTTATTTATTTATTTATTTTTTAAGGGTTACAACCTCTTTAAAGTCCACTTTTCTGACCATGTTACATATTACACACATATTTAGGTTGTGACGTAGAAGATGATCAAACCGCCCCCTTCCTTACTGAATCCAAAGGTTCACATCTCTTCAGGCTCCTGTGATTTTTTTTTTAAGTTGGCACAGTTGGGTGACTCTGCCTGCATAGCCGCATCACCCATTCACAAAGATCTGTAATAGAGAGTCTACAAGTCCCATTTCCACTGCAGCAGTTGGACAAGTGTTGTGACTCCACCACAGTTGTAGTCCACTGACATTTCCTTCAGCCCCATAATCAAAGGGCTGTTACGCAGTATGGACCTGGGCTGGAGGAATAGTCTGCAGGAATCTGAGCATTGTGGCAGCTATCCACTGGTCATGGTTGCAATGATTTGCAGATTCAAAATAAAATCAAATAAATACATTTGCATTTTTTTCCAATTATTGTGGGCGCTAGGAGTTAGAGTGTTTTGGCAGACGAGGCATGAAAGCCTCTTTTTTAAAAATGATTTTCCTAATTTTTTTAAACTTCTATCTAGGCTCAACTGTGGTGTGCCAAATTGTGCATGCACAGGGGTTACATTATTAGTGACTGCCCAAAGGCTGAAGATGCGGGATCTGAAAGAAGCATTAGAGAAGATGATGACAGTAAGGCAGGGGTAGTGGTATTGACTGGAAGCATGGACCTGTCATCCCTGGAAGGAGGCACACTAGAGGCTGTGTGTGCACAGCACACGTTGAACGTGTACATGTACATGTATGTGTATTTAAGTATAATGTACATTGTGACAAGAACACACCCCCACCCAGCAGACTTTAGTTTCACTTTAAAGGCCCCTGCAGACCTTTGTGGTCTATTTTAGCAGACATAATAACATGCATTAGTCCACATGTTAATGTAAGTTGCATTAAGGCAGTACATTCATTTTAAAAAAAGCTGCCAACACATACTGTATCAATTTTTAATGCAACACACTACAATACACAGCATGTATGTTTTGGGGTAATTGATTGTGGTTTGGTTGGCACTTTACTTGTGTGATAGGGTGTTTTTCTAAATGAATGGCACTGCAGCACACGTTACTGTACATTGCAATAAAACACAATAAAACATGCAGGTCTAAAAGGGGCCTTAAGAAACCTTGTTGCCGACTTAAAAACTAAAGGTAACGGTACAGAAAATTCAAGTGTTTAAAATGCTTACTTGCAGAGTTTTCTCGTTCCATAAACAACTTATATTGTCAATGACATATATTCCTCTGAACTTGCCAGGGAATTGACACTCCAAAAAGTGTCAACTCCCTAGAACAGCCCCCTCCCTCCTTTCTTTTTTTTAAATCAAAAAAGGTTTTATTGAACTTTCACATATTTTCCAACAATAATCAAAGCTCAGGTTGCAATTACAGATACAATGTTATTTCCTGTTTGGTTCATGTACACGTATACAGTATTTGATTCAACTGATCTATCAACTTATTGCATTTCTCCGTACATCAATAGTTCACCTCTCCCTGGTTCCACCATCACAGCACGCACTGTTTGTGTTATACAATCTGCCTTGCATCCCCTCATCTTGTTTAAAGAGACTGCAGGAGTCTGGACATCACAAGCTCTCTCGGGCTTAATCCTGGTGTGTCTGGCCATTTTGACCAAATACGTTCAAACCTGCTCGGGCACCCCCTGTGTTGGTATATGTATTTTTCCCTTATGAGGGTTTGTCCTATGTGTTCCACCCAGGAGCTGCTAGTTGGTTGCAGTGTAGATTTCCACCCCATTTGGATGAGTTTCCTGGCCTGAAATAGAGCTCTGGAGAACGCGACCCTGGTCGACTCCTCAGGGATCTCCTCCTCCAGGACCCCCAGTATACAGCACATAGGATCAATGGGAACCTTTGTCTGAAATACCCCATTGAGCGTGCCCATCACTTCATTCCAGTACCGATGGAGCTTCGGACATTTCCATAGGAGGTGAATAAGGTCCCCATCGTGCTGTTGACAACGGGAACATAAAGGATCTGACGCCCTGCCCATCTTATGTAACTTTTTCAGGGTATAGTGCACTCTCAGTGCTATGAACAATTGGGAAACCTTTTGTGCAACATTAAGGGAACACGTGGATATGGACTGTAGGGCCTCCTCCCACTGCTCACCTGTGATCTGGCCAAGGTCCCCCTCCCAAGCAGATGCCGCATTGCATGGATAGGCCCCCAAGTGTCTTGCTAGTAACATCTGATAGCATTGGGATATAATTCCTTTAGTTACACTACTGGACTGCAGTACATGGAACACAGGAGTGGGTGACAATGTCCACTCACCGGCGTCCCCCTGCGCAGCGACAGCATGCCGCAATTGGAGGTATGAATAGAGCATGTTATCTGGCAAGTTAAATTTGGCCTGCAGTTCTATAAAGGAAAGCAGTTTACCGTTCCTAAATATATGTGAAAGCAGTTTTACCCCGTAATGACACCATCTAGGCCCTTGTTGTAATTTTCCCAGCTCAGTATAAGAGCAGTTGCCCCATATAGGACTGAAATCTGTGAAGCCTTGCACACCCTGGAGTTGTCTGACCTTATTCCATATTTTCTGTACTAGTGACAGCGTTGGGGTCTGTTTATTGGATTTCGCAAACAGTTGTGCCTCAAGGCCCATGGGAATGGTCTCCACTCCAGAGGCAATCAGCATTATCTGCGCCGCTGAGCCCTTCGGTTCTGGAGTCATGGAGCCAACCAGCTGTTGCAATTGGGACGCTATATAGTACAACCAGGGGTTGGGGACCGCCAACCCCCCATTGTCCTTAGACTGCTGTAACTGTTCTAGCTTAATTCTGGGATGTTTGGTATTCCATAGTAGTCGACGAAACAGGGTATTTACTATTCTGAAAATTTTTTAAGGAATTACTACCGGTGTATTGTGTAGGAAGTATAGCAACTGGGGCATTAAGAGAATTTTAATTAAATTAGCCTTGCCTGGCAGAGACATCTTCAAGTTATTCCAGGTATTTATTTTGTCTTGAAACCGAGACAGCAAGGGATATATGTTTAGGGAACAGTAGTCTCGAATCTTTGGCGCTATTTGTATGCCCAGATATTTGAAACCAGTGACCAGAGGAATGGGGCAATGATCAGGAAGTGCAACCCCATGATCTCTGTCCAACATCATCAGGGCTGACTTGGACCAGTTTATGGTTAACCCGGAGTGGTGGCCAAACAGTTTTATTATAGACATCACCTCTGACAATGAACGACTCGGGTCCCCCAGAAAGAGTAACATGTCGTCCGCGTACAACATTATTTTTTCATGTAGAGTTCCATATTGAAACCCCTGGATCTGGGCACTGTCTCTTATCAGGGCTGCCAGTGGCTCTATTGCGATCGCAAAGAGCAGCGGGGACAGTGGGCAACCTTGCCTTGCCCCCCTGCCCAGGGGGAAGGCTTGTGAAACTCTATCCGCCATTCTAATGTTGGCCTGAGGGGATGCATACAGTAACTTAACCCATGCTATAAAGCGTTCCCGGAAACCAAATTTTTCTAATACTGCCCATAGATATCTCCAGCTGATGCTGTCAAAGGCCTTATTGGTGTCGAGAGACAGCAGCGCTCTTTGACCCCCGTTATCTGCTTGCAATTTGCATGTTTAGGAACAATCTCCTCAGATTTGTGGCCGTGGACTTTTGTGGCATGAAGCCAGCCTGATCCTGGTGTATAATGGAGGAGATGATCCCATTGACCTGGAGTGCCAAGACCTTGGCAAGGATCTTTACATCACTCTGGAGTAATGAGATAGGTCTGTAGGAGCCGGGGTCAACCGGATCCTTCCCCTGTTTAAGAAGTAGAATTACATTCGCTCTTGCCATAGATTCAGGGAGTCTACCTGCTTCCAGGCAAGCATTAAAAACTTTTAACAATTCAGGAAGTATCTGTTCACCATATTGACTAAATACCTCCATAGGGAGGCCATCTTCTCCCGGTGCCTTACATGTGGGAAAAGAGCAGGCCGCCATCTGAAGCTCCTCCAGAGTTATCGGAGCATCCAATTGTTTTTGAGCTGCTGAAGACAATAAAGGTAAATCAATTTTTGACATATATGCGGTTAGCTCTGCATTCCTCGGCCTATACAGGTCTCCGTAGAAGGATGCCAGCTCGGATATAACGACCTCCGGTGAGTTAACTAATTTCCGAATTGGCAGCGCGAATAGCTCCAATGGCTGGTGACTGTTGTTGCGATCGTGCAATTTTAGCAAGTAGGCGGCTCGTCTTTTCCCCCTCCTCGTAGAACGCCAGCTTCGTGAAGAACCTTTTGCACTCCGCAGTGGAGGATCTCAGCCGGTCCAAGGAGTCCTGGGCCGACATCCATGCCTCCATGGCGGAGTCAGTAGGATCAGTTACATAGGTTCATTCTAGTTGCCTTACCAAGTCCCCCCCCTTTTCTAACAGGACCGAGGAGTTGTGTTTAACCTGTTGTATTTCCTGAATATAAATCCCTCTTAGATGTGCTTTAAAGGCTTCCCATTTCAAATGGGCATCAGTTAAATGTCGGTGTGTTTTAAAAAAAAGCCCATATCTGAGAGGCTATTCTTTCCTGCGAAGCAAAAAGCTTCAACCAGAAAGCGTTTAACTTCCACGGGGCTCTGGGTAAATTACTGGGGGGTCGGGTAGTTAGCCATAGAGCTAGTGGAGAGTGGTCTGACACTCCCCGGGGGAAGTGTTCGACTTTAGATATGCTACCAACTAGATTTGGGGTGTCTATGCATAAATCAATACGAGACAGTGACCCATGGGTCTTAGAGAAACAAGAAAATTGCTTGCTATCTGGATTACGGTTGTGCCACAAATTGATCCATCCTACCTCTGCAAGTAGATGGCTAAGAGCAGTGCCCCGTCCACCCCCAGGTGGCTGCACAGGTGGGTGTCTGTCTAGTTTAGGGTCCAAGTAGCAATTAAAGTCACCCATTATTAGTATTGGTATATCCGGTTTGTTCGCTAAGTAAGAGATTAACAGCTGTAATACCTCTCTGGAGAATGGAGGGGGCACATATACAAAGACTAATACCAATATAATTGTATATAGTTTACAGTACAGAAACACAAATCTACCAGATATATCTATCAGGGAGTCCAATTCCTGGTACGCTAGGGCTTTATGTATCAATACACTTACTCTGCGTGAAAAAGCGGAGTAAGTGGAGTGATAGGCCTTACCCACCCAGGCGTACTGCAGGAAGCTGACCGTATCGACCCGCAGGTGGGTTTCCTGCAGGCCGATTATGGCTGGGTGGAACTTCCGCAGTCCAGCCGAGATCATAGATCTTTTCAGTGGATCGTTCACTCCCCGTACGTTCCAGGACACTATGGGTGTATCAGACATTGCAAAAATCTAATCTATTTCTTATAAGTGTAACAAGGTCCTATAGTACTGGGTAATGTACCTGTGGACTTCCAATCTGCAGTCCATGTGCAAACCGAAATGGTCAACCGGCAGTGTGGATCACGGGACGTGTTGATGAGGCAGTACATGTAGTGGAGAAGCATCAAATTTTCATGAAAAAGTTTGTAAACTCGTTTGCAGAGTAAAGTGAACCAAGTAATAGGTCCAGAGGTAAAATAGAACCTGTAAAACAGCCCCCACTGACAGTGCCAAACGAAGGGGTATCGAGTATTGTGGGGCTCTGTAGGCCCTAACCGAGCCAATGGGGCACAAAAACTCAAGCCATAATAACAGTGGCAACATGTTGAGTTCAGGTGTGGAGCGCAATCGCAATCCACCTAAATGGTTAAACAACAATTGTAGAAACCTCATAAAATATTGAGATTCACTCGCTGGTACTTGGTGTTAAGGAAAGTTCCTCTGTATAAGGAGCGTTAACAGCAGTAGAATGTGGGCGCCCTTTATGCTTACGACAAATGGGTTAAGTGAAGTCATCCTTCCTCATTTTCGCATCTGCGGCGACGCAGGTCTTGTTCGTTCTGGTCCAGCCATCTTGCAGCATCTTGCGCGTTTTCAAAGAAGTGGTTCTGGTCTCCAGCTGTGATTCGCAACTTGGCAGGGAATAGCATCGCATACTTAAGCTGTAGTCGTTGCAGCCTTTTTTTAACATCTGTAAACTTGGATCTTCTGCGCTGCACTTCAGCTGAGAAGTTGGGATAAAAGGAGATTTTGGTACCATTAAACTGCACAGCCCCCTTCTCTCTGGCAAGTCGTAGCACTACTTCACGGTCCCGATAGTTAAGGAGCCTGGCCAGCATCGCTCTAGGGGGGTTTCCTGGTGGGAGAGGTCTTGGCGGTACACGGTGTGCCCGTTCCACCGCATACAGGGGAGAGAAGGCCTCTTTGCCAAATATTTTCTGTAACCATCCTTCAATGAACACCGTGGGGTCCCTGCACTCCACCTTCTCTGGGAGCCCCACTATACGGACGTTGTTGCGTCTCAGGCGGTTCTCGATGTCGTCAGTCTTTTCAAAGGCCTGGTCCGCATGTTGTGCGGCCCCCCTTACATCTCTGTTCAGATGAGGCATCTGATCTTCTATATCACTTACTCTCCCCTCCACTGCCGTGATTCTCTCTCTGATTTTTTGAATGTCCTGGTGAAGGAGAGAGACAGTCTCCTTCAACCCCCCAAATTTTTCTTTAAAATTATCCACTTAGGCAGTACATATTCCGCATGCAGTATGGACCGCATACAGTATTTCACTGAGCGTAGGTTGGGGGCTATCCTCCACCTGCAAATCAAACAGGCCCGCATGGGATCAGGGACAGATTCCATAGTGTCAGTGTCTTCCAGCCTGTCTGTGGCCCCCCTGCCTGCCTGCTCCATGGACACTGCTGGGAGCTGTGCACTGTTCTGTGTGGGATCTGCAGAGCCTGCCAGCTTCTGTGCGTAGTATAGCATATCCCTGGGTTGGTCTTTGGTATTAGGGGGTTTCTGTGACTTACCCCCCTGCTCTGCCTTCTTGTCCTGGCCTCATGGCGTTCTCTGCGGCTGAGATGTCCAGGCGCCATCTTGGAAGTCCGGAGCGGCCGAGGCTGTGGATTCTCTGTGATTCCCTCGGGTCATCATACCCAAATTTGCAGCTGTATCTGTGTCCTGGGGTGACAGGGAGGCTGTGGGCACCAGTCACTGTGATTTTTGGGCGCCGGGAGAAGCGAGGAGAGGATCAATCAGAGGATCAACAGCGGGAGCTCCGGTGAACAGGTCTATTCACATGCTGCGCTAGGCCACGCCCCCCCTCCCTCGTTTCACATCATAGTCCTCCCCTCTTTTGGGGGTTTCTTATTACTCTATGTGCTGGTTTAGCTATTCAACCCCTCCCCTCACCTCCCTACATAACCTTTATTTGGTTATCAACATAAATAGGGATGAGCCGAACACCCCCCGGTTCGGTTCATACCAGAACATGCGAACAGGCAAAAAGTTAGAGCAAACATGCGAACCCTATTAAAGTCTATGAGACATGAAAATGAAAAATCCCAGCCCCAGGGAACATGTATCAATGCAAAAAAAGTTTTTAAAATGACCGTGATTTTAACAATGCTTAAAGTGAAACAATAAAAATAAAATATTCTTTTAAATATCGTGCCGGGGGGGGGGGGGTCCCCTTAGTCTGCCTGTAAAGTGGCGCATCTGTGTGATTTGTAGAACAGAGCCGCAGAAAAATGACACTTCTAAAGGAAAAAATGTCACTTAAACTTGCTCACGGCTGTAATGTATTGCCGAGTCCCAGCAATAGAGATGAAAATTCAAGGGAAAAATCGGCGTGGGGACCCCCCCTCAGTCCATACCAGGCCCTTCGGGTCTGGTATGGATTTTAGAAATTAAGAAAAAAATTGGTGTGGGTTCCCCCCAAAATCCATACCAGACCCTTATCTGCAGCCTGCAGGACAGGATGGGGGGGGTGAGTGAGCGCCTCCTCCCCCTGCTGAACCATTCCAGAGTACATGCCCTCAACATGGGGAGGGTGCTTTGGGGTCCCCTCCAAAGCACCTTGTCCCCATGTTGATGGGGACAAGGACCTTTTCCGGCAACCTTGGCCATTGGTTGTCGGGGTCTGTGAGTGGGGGTTTTATCGGAATTTGGAAGCCCCCTTTAACAAGGGGGCCCCCATATCCCGCCCCCCACACCCAGACTGTACCCCTACCTATTCACCAAAAAAAGTGTCAAAAAGTAAAAACCACAATAGATGGTTTTTGACAATTCCTTTATTAAAAAATAAAAAAAATAGAGTCCCAGGATGTACATCCATCTTCAATCATGCCACCCGATGGACCCGAAAAACAGAAAAAAAGAAATTAAAAAACTCCACCTCCATGAGAGGCTTCCCAGTGACTGCTGTCTTTTGGCTTTGACAGCTGTCATATAGGCAAGGGCGGGGCCATCCGCTGATGTAACCAACTGTTCCCGCCCCCTCACATGATGTCAAGGGGCAGGGTCACTCAGTTACGTCACCGGGTGGCCCCGCCCTTGCCTATATAACAGCTGTCACATCCAAGAGACAGCGGTTGCCGGGAGGCCTCCCATCGAGGTGGAGCTTTTTTTTCCTATTTTTCGGATCCATCAGGTGGCAGGATTGAAGATGGATGGACATCGCGGGACACTTTTTTGTTTTTTTGTTTTTCTTTTTTATTGAAGGAATTGTCAGTTGTGTTTTTTGACACTTTTTTGGTGAATGGGTAGGGGTACAATGTACCCGCTACCCATTCACATGGGGGGGCAGCATCTGGGGGTCACCTTGTTAAAGGGGGCTTCAAGATTCTGATAAGCCCCCCCACCCGTAGACCCTGACAAACAATGGCCAGGGTTGTCGGGAAGAGCAACACCCCAAAGCACCCTCCCCATGTTGAGGTCAAGCGGCCTGGTATGGTTCAGGAGGGGGGTCCGCTCACTCGTCCCCCCCCTTTCCTGGCCTGCCAGGCTTCAATGCACTGTATTATATACTCTGCACTGACTGCACTGTATATATATATATATATATATATATATATATATATATATATATATATGTACTAGACTGCCTGCACTGTATATATAGTCTACACTGAATGCACTGTATATATAGTCTACACTGAATGAACTGTATATATATATATATATATATATAACTGCCTGCACGCAACTAACTAACCTGCCTAATCTAGCTCAAGTTCTCTCAATCTCTCCACGTTATCACACTACATACGGCCGCCGTGTAAGCAGTCTTATATAGTGTGGGGCATGGACTTAGCCTTTGGCCAATCATAGCTCTCCCAGCAGAGAGCGCTGTGATAGGCCAAAGCATGCAGGTCAGGTGCATGCTTTGGCCAATCAGCAGCCGTCAATGCACTGCGACCTCGCAGTGCATTATGGGGCGCCCTGCGGCGCTCAAATTTGCCACGAACGCCCCATATGTTCGGTTCGTCTGCGGACAAACGAACACTCGATGTTCGAGTCAAACTTACGTTTGATTCGAACATTGGGACCATCCCCAAACATAAAGCGCTAACTTCATTTTATAGATAAACCTGCTTTTATGTTGTAGTATTATAACACTGCCAATCAGGATTTCGTCTTCAAAGCATGCATAAAAAGAAGCAAAGGTAAACAGAGTCACAAAGCAAATTTATCCATTTTGTTTTGTTTGGTGTCCCCCTTTAAGTCAGAGATAAAGATGAAGTTGCATGTGACTTTTATATCTGAACTGAGCTAATGAAGCATTTGTGGATGTGCTTGTAAGGGCAGGCTATTGTCGAAGTAAAATTAAATAAGCATTTTCTGTGCAATGCCCTATTTCTCTATATGTAAAGCAAATTTTAGACTTTCCTGTGTGCATTAAAATTTCAGATTGTGAGAAAACAGAAATAGATGTGTACTACCAAGGGTCAATAAAATAAAAATAGATGCTATTAAAGCTACAGCTAAATATGGGAGACAAGGCTAATGGCTTTTTAGTTGGACTTGCATTGATGGACTTGAATTATAGCTATTTGGTGTTTTATAGTGTATACAATTCAATATCAATAGCTTGGTTGGAAAAGCCTTACAGTGACCATAGAAATTCTGCACTGACCACTGTGATACCCTGACCCTGCACTGACCACTCTGATATCCTGATCCTGCACTGACCACTGTGATATCCTGACCCTGCGCTGACCACTGTGATATCCTGATGATACACTGACCACTGTGATATCCTGACCCTGCACTGACCACTGTGATATCCTGACCCTGCACTGACCACTGTGATATCCTGATTATACACTGACCACTGTGATATCCTGACCCTGCACTGAACACTGTGATATCCTGACTCTGCATTGACTGTTGTGATATCCTGGCCCTACACTTACCATTGTGATATCCTGACTCTGCACTGACCACTGTGATATCTTGACCCTGCACTGACCACTATGATATCATGACCCTTCACTGTCCACCGTGATATCCTGACCCTGCACTGACCACTGTGATATCCTGACTCTGCATTGACCGCTGTGATATCCTGACCCTGCACTGAACAATGTGATATCCTGATGATACACTGATCACTGTGATATCCTGACCCTACACTGACCACTGTGATAACCTGACCCTGCACTGACCACTGTGATATCCTGACCCTGCACTGACCACTGTGATATCCTGACTCTGCACTGGCCACTGTGATATCCTGACTCTGCACTGGCCACTGTGATATCCTAACCCTGCACTGACCACTGTGATAGCCTGACCCTGCACTGAACAATGTGATATCCTGACCCTGCACTGACCACTGTTATATCCTGATGATACACTGACCACTGTGATATCCTGACCCTGTACTGACCACTGTGATATCCTGACTCTGCATTGACCATTGTGATATCCTGGCCCTACACTGACCATTGTGATATCCTGACTCTGCATTGAATACTGTGATATCTTGACCCTGCACTAACCACTATGATATCCTGACCCTTCACTGACTACTTTGATATCCTGACCATGCACTGACCACTGTGATATCCTGACTCTGCATCGACCGCTGTGATATCCTGGCCCTACACTGACCATTGTAATATCCTGACCCTGCACTGACCAGTGTGATATCCTGATGATACACTGACCACTGTGATATCCTGACCCTACATTGGCCACTGTAATATCCTGATCGTACACTGACCACTGTGATATCCTGACCTTGCACTGACCACTGTAATATCCTGACCTTACCTTGGCCATTGTGGTATCCGTACCTTACACTGGCCAATGTGATATCCTTTGCTTACACTGATCACTGTGATATCCTGACCCTTCAATTGCCACTGTGATATCCTGACCCTACCTTGGCCACTGTGATATCCTTACCTTACACTGGCCACTGTGATATCCTTAGCTTACACTGATCACTGTGATATCCTGGCCCTACACTGGCCACTGTGATATCCTGACCCTACCTTGGCCACTGTGATATCCTTACCTTACACTGGCCACTGTGATATGCTTAGCTTACACTGATCACTGTGATATCCTGACCCTACACTGGCCACTGTGATATCTTGACCCTACCTTGGCCACTGGGCCACTGTGATATCCTTACCTTACACTGGCCACTGTGATATCCTTAGCTTACACTGATCACTGTGATATCCTGACCCTCCACTGATCACTGTGATATCCTGACCCTACACTGGCCACTGTGATTTCCAGACTCTACACTGGACACTGATTTCTTTCCCCCGCACTGATCATTATGATATCTTAATCCTGCACTAATCCTTGTTATATCCTTACTCTGCACCGATCACTGTGATATCCTTATCCTGCAAAGATTACTGTGATATCCTTACCTTACACTGATCACTGTGATATCCTGGCCCTACACGGGCCACTGTGATATCCTGACCCTACCTTGGCCACTGTGATATCCTTACCTTACACTGGCCACTGTGATATGCTTAGCTTACACTGATCACTGTGATAGCCTGACCCTACACTGGCCACTGTGATATCTTGACCCTACCTTGGCCACTGTGATATCCTTACCTTACACTGGCCACTGTGATATCCTTACCTTACACTGATCACTGTGATATCCTGACCCTCCACTGATCACTGTGATATCCTGACCCTACACTGGCCACTGTGATTTCCAGACTCTACACTGGACACTGATTTCTTTCCCCCGCACTGATCACTGTGATATCCTGACTCTGCATCGACCGCTGTGATATCCTGGCCCTACACTGACCATTGTAATATCCTGACCCTGCACTGACCAGTGTGATATCCTGATGATACACTGACCACTGTGATATCCTGACCCTACATTGGCCACTGTAATATCCTGATCGTACACTGACCACTGTGATATCCTGACCTTGCACTGACCACTGTAATATCCTGACCTTACCTTGGCCATTGTGGTATCCGTACCTTACACTGGCCAATGTGATATCCTTTGCTTACACTGATCACTGTGATATCCTGACCCTTCAATTGCCACTGTGATATCCTGACCCTACCTTGGCCAATGTGATATCCTTACCTTACACTGGCCACTGTGATATCCTTAGCTTACACTGATCACTGTGATATCCTGGCCCTACACTGGCCACTGTGATATCCTGACCCTACCTTGGCCACTGTGATATCCTTACCTTACACTGGCCACTGTGATATGCTTAGCTTACACTGATCACTGTGATATCCTGACCCTACACTGGCCACTGTGATATCTTGACCCTACCTTGGCCACTGGGCCACTGTGATATCCTTACCTTACACTGGCCACTGTGATATCCTTAGCTTACACTGATCACTGTGATATCCTGACCCTCCACTGATCACTGTGATATCCTGACCCTACACTGGCCACTGTGATTTCCAGACTCTACACTGGACACTGATTTCTTTCCCCCGCACTGATCATTATGATATCTTAATCCTGCACTAATCCTTGTTATATCCTTACTCTGCACCGATCACTGTGATATCCTTATCCTGCAAAGATTACTGTGATATCCTTACCTTACACTGATCACTGTGATATCCTGGCCCTACACGGGCCACTGTGATATCCTGACCCTACCTTGGCCACTGTGATATCCTTACCTTACACTGGCCACTGTGATATGCTTAGCTTACACTGATCACTGTGATAGCCTGACCCTACACTGGCCACTGTGATATCTTGACCCTACCTTGGCCACTGTGATATCCTTACCTTACACTGGCCACTGTGATATCCTTACCTTACACTGATCACTGTGATATCCTGACCCTCCACTGATCACTGTGATATCCTGACCCTACACTGGCCACTGTGATTTCCAGACTCTACACTGGACACTGATTTCTTTCCCCCGCACTGATCATTATGATATCTTAATCTTGCACTAATCCTTGTTATATCCTTACTCTGCACCGATCACTGTGATATCCTTATCCTGCAAAGATTACTGTGATATCCTTACCTTACACTGGCCACTGTGAAATCCCTACTTTACACTAACCACTGTGATATTATGACCCTACACTGGCCTCTGTGATATCCTGATTCTGCACTGGCCACTGTGATATCCTGAATCTTGCACTATTAATTGTGATATCCTGACCCTACACTGGACACTGTGATTTCTTTGCCCTGCATTAAGGGTTGTGATATCCTTACCCTGCACTGATCATTATGATTTTCTAATCCTGCACTGATCCCTGTGATATCCTGATCCTACATTGACCATGGTGATATCCTGATTTTGCACTGATCACTGTGATATCCTGATCCGTCACCGATTACTGTGCTATCCTGACTCTGCACTGATCACTGTAATATCCTGATCCTGCACTGATCACTGTAATATCCTGATCCAGCACTGATCACTAATATCCTGATCCTGCACTGATCACTGTAATATCCTGATCCTGCACTGATCACTGTGATATCCTGACTCTGCATTGACCACTGTGCTAGCCTTACCCTGCACTGATCATTATGGTATCCTGATACTGCACTGATCCCTGTGATATCCATACCTTGCATTGACCACTGTGATATCCTTGTCTTGCACTGATCCCTGTTATATCCTGATCCTGCACTGATCCTGTGATATCCTGACCCTCCACTGATCACTGTGATATCCTGACCCTACACTGGCCACTGTGATTTCCAGACTCTACACTGGACACTGATTTCTTTCCCCCGCACTGATCATTATGATATCTTAATCTTGCACTAATCCTTGTTATATCCTTACTCTGCACCGATCACTGTGATATCCTTATCCTGCAAAGATTACTGTGATATCCTTACCTTACACTGGCCACTGTGAAATCCCTACTTTACACTAACCACTGTGATATTATGACCCTACACTGGCCTCTGTGATATCCTGATTCTGCACTGGCCACTGTGATATCCTGAATCTTGCACTATTAATTGTGATATCCTGACCCTACACTGGACACTGTGATTTCTTAACCTGCATTAAGGGTTGTGATATCCTTACCCTGCACTGATCATTATGATTTTCTAATCCTGCACTGATCCCTGTGATATCCTGATCCTACATTGACCACGGTGATATCCTGATTTTGCACTGATCACTGTGATATCCTGATCCGTCACCGATTACTGTGCTATCCTGACTCTGCACTGATCACTGTAATATCCTGATCCTGCACTGATCACTGTAATATCCTGATCCTGCACTGATCACTAATATCCTGATCCTGCACTGATCACTGTAATATCCTGATCCTGCACTGATCACTGTGATACCCTGACTCTGCATTGACCACTGTGCTAGCCTTACCCTGCACTGATCATTATGGTATCCTGATCCTGCACTGATCCCTTTGATATCCATACCTTGCATTGACCACTGTGATATCCTTGTCTTGCACTGATCCCTGTTATATCGTGATCCTGCACTGATCCTGTGATATTCTGACCATGCACTGATTGTTATGATATCCTGACCCTGCATTGACCTCTGTGAGAGACGTAAGGCACTAGGTGCTAGTCACTTGGACAAATTATATTTGTTTGCAGCAATTAATCACACACAGACTCCAGTCTCTACTCCTTGCTTATAAAGCCTTTATTCTGGGACTATCATTTCCGTAATGTAGTGGTACCTTGCCTGTGGGTAGAGAGCTCTTTCTTTCCTCTAATTGAGTACCAGCCCTTCATCTGGTATTTACAGCTATATAGGAGACCTTCAGCAGAAGTTTCTTCTGCCTGACTCTCCAGTTTGAGTATAGCTTACACAATGTGTAAGCCCTTCCTAGGTAGCAGGCCTAGGAAAGTAGCAGCTCTGGCAGCACTCTTCCCCAGGTCTAAAATACGCTCTCTTCGGGGTCAGCCCAAAATTGTATACCCTTCCCCAACATGCACCACTTGTAACAAAACTCCTTATGGTTCCTCAGGGAAGGAAACAAATATTCATATTCCATCCCTATTGCTTCTCCCCTTTCCATTTACCAGAGACACTCCCTGATAGCAGGTAGGAGTAAGCAATCAGGCTGGAATTAAGAAAACCCCTTTCTTGGGGGTACATCATTACGTAGACTGGACTGGCAGTACTTAAGCAGCGCTCACACATCATTACATAAGGGTTGTTCAGTTGAGGAAGAATGCCCACCCTCCGCTGCAGAGAAAGAAGAGAAACCTGCTGTGATATCACTAGCTAGAAGACTTAAAGAAAAGGGAGCAATATGTTTAGGGTTTTTTTCAAAGAGGTGGGGAATTTCGGGTGGTTGGCACTTTCATTCCACATAGCAGAGGTACACTTTAAAATTAATGTAAAGTGAGGAGGGATTAAAGGAACCTAAAAGCAACCAAAACAACTTTTCACTAAACCAGTGCATAGCACAGTAAAGCCATCTTAAAACCAAACAGTAGCCATGTGTTTCAGGAGTCCAAGAGCTAGTCTGGGGCTAGAAAAAAAACGTAAGGACAACCATATATAAATCCGATATCAATACAATATATAAATATTAATAGATATTTAATACCAGATACGCAGTTATCAATAGCGTTGGAAGTATAAAAATCGATAGGGAGATGTTCTTATGGTTTTTTTTAGCCCTGATAAAGGGTGCCTCTTGGATCTCTAAATTGCATTGGATACTTTTTTGATTGTCTGCCTGACGTTTTTGGAATAAAGTTTTATCTGAATCTCTAAGCAGTGGTGTGGCACTTCAATATCCATTTTTGTTACATCACACTATAAGCTAAGAAGTCCATGGAGATCCCCTGGGGTGCAAAAGTTGCCTGTCTGGGAACCAGATCATTTACATAAATCAACAATAATACTTTAAGATAGCAATACCAGTGGGGTAACTCTGTCCACTGTCCTGAAATAGGGAACAATCTTTTTGTTTTAGGGTTATATAATAGAATAAGACATATAGATGTCTTCGGCTCTAAAAGGGGTGTCATGCATGGTATAAAACCATTACAGATCACAAACACTCTCTTTATTAAGGCCAACATAAACCAGCAGGTATGGACCTCATAGTGATCTGGTGTAGTGTGCTGGGACATGTAGTTCTCCAGAGGCTTGAGGCTGCAGGTGCCCATGCGAGCGCAGGATGATGGATTACCTCATCTCTTTGGGTTCATTATGAAGACTGACAGGTGATAATTAGTGCAGCTCTTACCTACTGATGCATGACATCAATCTCTTAGCAGTGCCTCTTGATATTGACACATTTCCGTCAGCTCTATAAAATCAAGCTGCTCCATGTGCTTTAGTCTTGTAATGTCCATTAAATGGGTTTGTTGTCAGAATGTTACACAGTAAGGATATTTTTGCTTACAGTACATGGTGTACAGGCTCATTAGCCCCCTGCAACTGCAGATTGATCAGTGTCTTAAAAATGTATCTAAACCTAAAAACAAAAAAGTAACATTCTGCAGCCTACCAGTCCCTAGATGTGAATGCTGTATTATTTTTTCAACTATTTTTTCTATTTATTTTGACCTGGTGATGATACCAGTAACACTTCTTGTCCTACAGTGACAATGCTCATTCACTATACTATATCTATAGAGGAGCAGCGTTGCCACCTTAGCCTGCTCTCCTGATTTGGACTACAAACACATCCTCATTTGCTCATCTCTATCACATTGGGAGGAGGGGTTGTGTAGTCCACATAATAATTCATTGTTTTGACATTACAAGGACTCTAGAATGCAACAGGTATTTTCAATACTTGCAGAAAATGTACCAGTGTAGCACCCTCTAGTGTGCTAGAAGTGTAAATAGATTTTTTTGTTTAGTGTAGGTAAATTTGTGCAGGCTTGGCTGGCAGCCAACCCTGACTGTGTTTTTTTGTGTTGGGCAGAGATCCAGGGAGAGCTGGATGACTCACAGGCAGCATCACTGGGACGTTCCTCTTACCTCTAGAATGTACTGGAACATTCGCATGTGCAAGTGGCGCTCTGTGAATGGCCCCGTGGTTTTCTGGGAACACACACAGTTCCCAGGAGGCAACGGGGCCGCTTACCGAGGAGCAGGACACGCCGCGGAATAGGAAGAGGCAGATTAGGAAGACTGCCTAGCAACAAGGGTTTCAGGTAAGTAAAGAATTTTTTTTTTTCACGTTTCTTTTTTAAAATTTTTTAAAGATTTTTGGTGCAACTTTTTTTTTTTTAGGGTGGCCCTCCACTTTAAATAGTATAGCAGTGACTGTCAGAAAAGACTCAAAATGACTGGCATAGTATTACTGTGTTATTATACTGTATATGAAGGGATGGAGAAAAGGGGAAATGGTTTTGGTCTGAGAAATCTTTGTGGGAAGACTACAGAAATAAAGCTAATGAAATATCTGGACTGACTATATTGACGGTATGACATGATCAGGGTAAGAGTGGATGGTAGTCAGGAGTCAGGGTTAAGAAATTATATGATTATTACATTTTTTTGAAATAGTATACTTTGGGAGCTAGGAAATAAAATGTAAGAGAATACTCTATATAAAATACTTTTTATTGGAAACATGTACTTCAAGGGAAGTTTACTCATAATATAGAGGGATGCTTTAAGAGTATTGTATTATGATAAAACAATATAGATACATGTACAGTGGATATAAAAAGTCGACACACCCCTGTTAAAATGTCTGGTTTCTGTGATGTAAAAAAATGAGACAAAGATAAATCTTTTAGAACCTTTTCCAACTTTAATGTGACCTATAAACTGTACAACTCAATTGAAAAACAAACGGAAATCTTTTAGGGGAGGGGAAGTAAAAATAAAAAAATAAAATAATGTGGTTGCATAAGTGTGCACACCCTCTTATAACTGGGGATGTAGCTGTGTTCAGAATTAAACAATTGCATTCAAACTCGTGTTAAATAGGAGCCAGTACACACCTGTCATCATTTAAAGTGCCTCTGATTAACCCCAAATAAAGTTTAGCTGTTCTAGTAGGTCTTTCCTGACATTTTCTTAGCTGCATCCTACAGCAAAAGCCATGGTCCGCAGAGAGCTTCCAAAGCATTAGAGGGATCTCATTGTTAAAAGGTATCAGTCAGGAGAAGGGTACAAAGGAATTTCCAAGGCATTGGATATACCATGAAACACAGTGAGGACAGTCATCATCAAGTGGATAAAATATAGCACAACAGTGGCATTACCAAGAACTGGACGTCCCTCCAAAATTGACGAAAAGACGAGAAGAAAACTGGTCAGGGAGGCTGTCAAGAGGCCTACAGCAACATTAAAAAAGCTACAGGAATATCTGGCAAGTACTGGCTGTGTGGTACATGTGACAACAATCTCCCGTATTCTTCATATGTCTGGGCTATGGGGTAGAGTGGCAAGACAGAAGCCTTTTGTTAAGAAGAAAAACATCCAAGCCCGGCTAAATTTTGTAAGAACACATCTGAAGTATCTCAAAAGCATGTGGGAAATGTGTCATTGTTTGATAAAACCAAGGTTGAACTTTTTGGCCAAAATTCCAAAAGATATGTTTGACGCAAAAACAACACTGCACATCACCAAAAGAACACCATACCCCTTGGTGGCAGCATCATGCTTTGGGGCTGTTTTCCTTCAGCTGGAACAGTGGCCTTAGTCAAGGTAGAGGGAATTGTGAACAGTTCCAAATACCAGTCAATATTGGCACAAAACCTTCAGGCTTCTGCTAGAAAGCTGAACATGAAGAGGAACTTCATCTTTCAGCATAACAACGACCGAAAGCATACATCCAAATCAACAAAGGAATGGTTTCACCAGAAGAAGAATACAGTTTTGGAATGGCCCAGCCAGATCCCAGACCTGAATCCCATTGAAAATCCGTGGGGTGATCAGAAGAGGGCTGTGCACAGGAGATGCCCTCGCAATCTGACAGATTTTGAATGTTTTTGCAAAGAAGAGTGGGCAAATAATGCCAAGTCAAGATGTGCCATACTGATAGACTCATACCCAAAAAGACTGAGTGCTGTAATAAGATCAAAAGGTGCTTCAACAAAATATTAGTTTAAGGCTGTGCACACTTATGCAACCATATTATTTTAGTTTTTTATTTTTATTTCCCTCCACTTAAAATATTTCAGTCTGTTGTTCAACTGATTTATTTTTGCCTCATTTTTTTTACATCACAGAAACCTGACATTTTAAAAGGAGTGTGTAGACTTTTTATATCCATATTTATATTTTTTTAGTGGATGTTGTAAAAGTAAAAGGAACACACTTAATTAACCACTTCAGCTCCGGAAGGTTTTACCCCCTTCCTGACCAGGCCATTTTTTGCCATACGGCATTGCGTTGCTTTAACTGACAATTGCGCGGTCATGCGATGCTGTACCCAAATAAAATTGATGTCCTTTTTTTCCCCCACAGATAGAGCTTTCTTTTGGTGGTATTTGATCACCTCTGCGGTTTTTATTTTTTGCGCTATAAACAAAATATATGTTTTACTTTCTGCTATAAAACATATCCAATAAAAAAAATGTAAAAAAGTAGATATGTATTCTTCTACATATTTTTGGTAAAAAAAAATCACAATAAGCGTACATTGATTGGTTTGCGTAAAAGTTATAGCGCCTACAATATGGGTTATTGATTTATGACATTTTTTACTATTTTTTTTTTTTTTACCAGTAATGGTGGCGATCTGCGATTTTTATCAGGACAGCGACATTGCAGCGGACAGATTGGACACTTTTGACACTATTTTGGGACCAGTGACATTTATACAGCGATCAGTGCTATAAATATGCACTGATTACTGTGTAAACATCACTGGCAGGGAAGGGGTTAACACTAGGGGGCGATCAAGAGGTTAAATGTGTTCCCTAGGTGTGTTATAGCTGTGGGGGGATGGGACTGACTAGGGGAGAAGATCGATCGGTGTTCCTATGTACTAGGAACACATGATCTGTCTCCTCTCCCCTGACAGGCTGTGGATCTGTTTGTTTACACATACAGATCCACGTTCCTGCTCTCTCACGAGCAATCGCGTGTGCCCGGAGGACATCGCAGCCTGCCGGGTACACCCATCGGCTCCTGAGTGATGCGGTGCGCATGCGCGCGTCCCCTGTACCGCCGGAAAGCTTAGGATGTCATATGACACCTGCGCGGGATGGGAGAGCCACCTTGCAGGAGTCATATTACTATAGGCGGGATGGGAAGTGGTTAAGTGGTTAAGGAATTAAATAAAATGATAAGTGTAGGTGCCATTACTTTATAGGTTGCCCTGAAATGCTTGCCAGAGGCCAAATGTATCCCGACACTGACATTTTTTTTAATACTATAATTTTTGAAGTGTATTTAATATCCAGGCAAATATCGGATAATCTCAGAAGATATGATACAATTTATTACAGTTGTCAAATGCTACAAAGGAAGAATTTCATGCTATAATGGAGGAACTGGGAAATCTGATACTTGTATCTTTGTAGAACATGTATACCCTGAACTTGTGTCTTACAGCATCTAAAGGAGCTTGTGCTATGATACCAGAGCAGCAAATGCCAATGAAGAAGGAGATCTCTCCAGAGCCATCAAGCATTTGGCTAAGCTGAAAGACCATATGCAGGAAAAAGCAAAGCCTTATGGGACTGAGTCTGCTGAATGGTCCCTGGAACCACTTGGTTTCTCCTTCTCTGTTAATCTTGATTTGCTGAGATGCTGTTGCTAAGTGAGTGTTGCTTGTGGCAAGAAGTTTGCAGCAAAGATGACTATCATGCCACTGAGATTGACGTTCATGTCACATTTGGAAAAGACTGCAGCTAGAAGAATAATAATAATATACAGTGTGTTTTTGATGGGACTGATTTTTTGGACTATTTGTGTGATAAGAGTCGGGTGCATGAGGTCCCTGAAAGTGGTTGTACACCATGTACAACCACTTTAACCTACAGGTAAGCCTATATTAAGGCTTACCTGTAGGTGCTTGAAATATCTCCTAAACCTCCACGGTTTAGGAAACATTTACAAAAAAGCCATGCGCCGATGACTACGGTGCATGCGCCGATGTCTATGGCGCATGCGCACTTTAGAAAGGGCAGTTCGTGCTGTTTCTAATAGGGCTCATGCCATGACTGGCGGCTCCCGGAGTGACGTCACGCGACTCCAGCCAGTCACAGAGCCGGAGTTCGTGGCCCCAGAAGGAAGAGGGGTGAAGATGGACGTTCGCTGTTAGTGGGGATAGCGATGACATCTGAGGCTTCGGTTTCAGGTAAGTGACACATAATGGGCTACTATGCGGTGCATAATAGCCCATTATGCTTTACCTTTACAGGAAAGTAAAGAGGAAGTAAAACCCTGATGGGTTTACTTCCTCTTGAAGGGCAATATGGGTGACCTGTATTGTAATTGCTGTGAGGCTTGTGTAGTAGGATGTTTATATTAACCCACATATTTCATATTATTGATAATAATTAGCATATGTATTATAAAACTAACTAGTAATAGTTATTATTGTTAAAGTGTTTGTTACCCCAAAACAAACATTAAAAAATGGATCCTGTTCCTTTAAAGCATGTTATACAGCACAGTGTTTGTGCTGTGTAATTTGGCCCCCTGTATCATCTGATATACCTGGCTGATCCTGCCTGGTTCTGCCCTCCCCCCCTGTAAACTGACTGCGGTTTTTCATGGCTGCTGAACCCTGACATTGTGGTCAGTTTACGTGTCTCTGTCATCTGCAGCTCTCCTGTCTCTCCTCTGCCCCCCCCCCCCCCCCGCCTGTCTGCTCTGTGTCAGTGACCGCCCCCGCCCCTCCTGCTGCTGAAAAAACATTTATTGTTTTATATAATCCTCTGTGTCTCGTTATGCTAGGTGCTCCTGTCCCTGTATTTTATAAGAAAAAGGCTGTCTATACCTGATTTCAGAGAACCACTCGGCGTGACCGGCCAGCTCTCTTCTCTCCTCGTCCCCTCCCGACTGACGTCAGTGGGGGAATCTCTGCCCCTCCCGCTCTAGCTGTCAGATCGAGAGAGGAGAGAGGCGGCCAGTCACGTGCCGAGCGGCACTCTGAAATCAGGAATAGGCAGTATTTTTTTTATAAAACACAGAGACAGGAGCACCTAGCATAACAAGACACAGAGAATTATATAAAATGTAACAGTGGGTTAACAACCACTTTAAGCAAAAGTTATTATTTCTAGAAATCTAAAAGAGTAAAATATGATATAAAATATGTATGTTTAAAAGTTGATCTCTAGACTTCATATTGTTACATTTTTTAACCACTTAAGGTCCCCCCTATAGCAGTTTTACTGCTACAGGGCGGCACCTCTGCGCCAGATCATGTATATACGTGATCCAACTCTTCCGGGTAGGGGGAGCACATGCCTATCGGCGGGTAACGTGGACTCGATGTTTGCTGGCACCCGCCAATCAAATGACAGATAGGCAGAATGGCAGTCTGCCTGTGTAAATAAGGCAGATCGCCATTCTGACAGGAGGGAAGGGATGGAATTTGTGCCCCTGCAAGGAACAAATTCAACCCCTTCCCCTAGTAAAAGCACCTCCCACAGTGTAGTAAAACACTGGTCAGGCATAAGGTTAGCCCTCTGATCACCCCTGATGTTAACCCAACATAGACTGGGCGGAGGGAACTGCGCATTCATCTAAGGCTCGCCAGTTCCTAAATGTCTTGCAGGACAATTTTATGGGTCAGATGGTAGACGCACCAACTAGAAATAAAGCATTACTGGATCTACTGATTACTAACAATACAGTCCTGATCACGGATGTGGAAATACGGGGCAATTTAGGTAACAGTGATCACAGGTCAATTGGCTTCAGTATAAATCACACAAATAGGAATACAAAGACACTGAATTTCAAAAGAGCCAACTTCCCTAAACTACGAACCTTGCTAGAAGGCATAAATTGGGATAAAATATTAGGAACAAAGAATACGGAGGAGAGATGGGTTTGCTTTAAGAGCATATTAAATAAGGGCATTAGCCAATACATCCCATTGGGTAATAAATTTAAAAGAGCGAACAAAAGTCCTGGATTTCTTAACTCCAATGTAAAAATGCATATAAAAGCAAAGGAGAAGGCCTTCAAAAAATACCAGGTTGAGAGATCATCATCAGCATTTAGACTTTATAAAGAATGCAACAAGAAATGTAAGGGTGCAATAAGGACGGCTAAGATATTACATGAAAGACACATAGCGGAGGAGAGCAAAAAAATCCCAAGAAATTCTTTAAGTATGTAAACAGTAGAAAAGGGAGGGCAGACTATATTGGCCCCATAAAGAATGAGGACGGACATCTGGTTACAAAGGATGGGGAGATGGCGAAGGTATTGAATTTATTCTTCTCCTCAGTCTTCACGAGGGAATCGGGGGGGCTTCAGTAACCTAAACTGCAGTGTTTATCCTCGTGACACATCACAGGAAGCACCTCCATGGTTAACAGAGGACAGAATTCAAATTAGACTTGAGAAACTTAACATTAATAAATCACCGGGACCAGATGTCTTGCACCCGAGAGTACTTAGGGTACTCAGTCAAGTAATTGCCAGACCATTGTTCCTAATTTTTACTGACAGTCTACTGACTGGAATGGTACTAGCTTATTGCAGAAAAGCCAATGTAGCACCAATATTTAAAAAGGGCCCAAAATACATCCCTGGAAATTACAGACCAGTTAGCCTAACATCAATACTATGTAAACTCTTGGAGGGGATGATAAGAGACTATATACAAGATTTTAGTAATGAGAACGGTATCATTAGCAGTAATCAGCATGGATTCATGATGAATCATTCTTGCCAAACCAATCTACTAACCTTCTATGAGGAGGTGAGTTGCCAGCTAGATAAAGGAAGGCCCGTAGACGTGGTGTATCTGGATTTTGCAAAAGCATTTGACACAGTTCCCCATAAACGTTTACTGTACAAAATAAGGTCCATTGGCATGGACCATAGGGTGAGCACATGGATTAAAAACTGGCTACAAGGGTGAGTTCAGAGGGTGGTGATAAATGGGGAGTACTCAGAATGGTCAGGGGTGGGTAGTGGGGTCCCCCAGGGTTCTGTGCTGGGACCAATCCTATTTAATTTGTTCATAAACGACCTGGAGGATGGGATAAACAGTTCAATCTCTGTATTTGCAGACGATACTAAGCTAAGCAGGGCAATAACTTCTCCACAGGATGTGGAAACCTTGCAAAAAGATCTGAACAAATTAATGGGGTGGGCAACTACATGGCAAATGAGGTTCAATGTAGAAAAATGTAAAATAATGCATTTGGGTGGCAAAAATATGAATGCAATCTATACACTGGGTGAGAACCTCTGGGGGAATCTAGGATGGAAAAGGACCTGGGGGTCCTAGTAGATGATAGGCTCAGCAATGGCATGCAATACTAAGCTGCTGCTAACAAAGCAAACAGAATATTGGCATGCATTAAAAAGGGGATCAGCTCCAGAGATAAAACGATAATTCTCCCGTTCTTCAAGACTCTGGTCCGGCCGCACCTAGAGTATGCTGTCCAGTTCTGGGCACCAGTCCTCAGGAAGGATTTACTGGAAATGAAGCGAGTACAAAGAAGGGCAACAAAGCTAATAAGGGTCTGGAGGATATTAGTTATAAGGAAAGGTTGCGAGCACTGAACGTATTCTCTCTGGAGAAGAGACGCTTGAGAGGGGATATGATTTCAATATACAAATACCATACTGGTGACCCCACAATAGGAAAAAAACTTTTTCACAGAAGGGAGTTTAACAAGACTTGTGGTCACTCATTAAAATTAGAAGAAAAGAGGTTTAACCTTAAACTGCGTAGAGGGTTCTTTACTGTAAGAGTGGCAAGGATGTGGAATTCCCTTCCACAGGCGGTGGTCTCAGCGGGGAGCATTGATAGTTTCAAGAAACTATTAGATAAGCACCTGAACGACTGCAACATACAGTGATATACAATGTAATACTGACATATAATCACACATAGTTTGGACTTGATGGACTTGTGTCTTTTTTTTCACCTCACCTACTATGTAACTATATGTAACCCCTTCCCAGCCATTGTCATTAGTACAGTGACAATGCATATTTTTTAGCACTAATCACTGTTTTAGTTAGTTAGTGTCAGAATATCTGCCGCAATATGGCAGACCCACAATAAGTCACTGATCGCCTCCATTACTAGTAATAAAAAAATTAAACAAATAAAAATATCCCATAATTTGTAGACGCTATAACTTTTATGCAAAGCAATCAATATATGCTTATTGGGATTTTTTTTTACCAAAAATATGTAGCGGAATACATATTGGCCTAAATTGATGAAGAATTTAGATTTTTTTACATTTTTTTTATTGGATGTGTTTTTATAGCAGAAAAGAAAAAATTGTTTTTTTTCAAAATTTTTGGTCTTTTTTGTTTATAGCGCAAAAAATAAAAACGCAGTGTAATAAAATACCACCAAAAGAAAGCTCAATTTGTGGGAAAAAAATTATTTAGGCACAGCGTTGCATGACCGCGCAATTGTCAGTTAAATTAATGCAGTGCCGTATCACAAAAAATGGCCTGGTCATGAAGGGGGGTAAACCATCCAGAGCTGAAGTGGTTAATTAAGGGTAGGTGCTCCAAGCTACCCTGAGGGGATATAGAAACTTCCATATTCCACTAAGTGTCTGCACCCTGATGCTATGTTAGTTACTGACGCTTGCTATACTGAGTGGTGTACTCCTGTAACCCTATTAATGGCAAATATATGGATTTATCAGGTGCTCTTTGACATACCAGCTGTAGAGTTATTTCTAGAGATATTTGAAATCCAGCCACAGCCTCTACATCCATGTAATGAATTGTAAATGATGGAAATTGGTCAATTTATTGATTTGCTCAATATAGGACTCCTTGCAGGTCCAAAATGAATTGGAAAAAGGAAAGATGCTTTATATCTCCATATAGTCTCTCCATCTTGTCAAACAGTCTCTATTGGGATGCTATTGTTTTTTTCTCCCTGTACTGGTAAATACAGAGGGTTCAGCAGAAGTGACACTGAAGTGGACAGCTAAAGAGAGCAGGGAGCCACATTATACACACCTCCCAAATTTTTTGAGACGGGAATGAGGGACACCTATTAGCAAATATATGTAGGCATAGGACACGCCCCCTGCCACGCCCCCTTAAAGGAGAATTATATATTAAAAAATACGTTTAACTCCCAAGTGCTTTTTTACCACTACTATTCCTTTATACTGGTTTTGACATTTACAAATGCAGCAATTTAGAATTTGGATGAAAAGTTTAGCTCTGGGAAACACTTTTTGAAAGCTAAAAAGTGCATTTTATATACAACTATATGGATCAGACTAAAATGAGGGACAAATGAGGAGGGAAAGAGGGACAGAGGGACATTGTTCCAAATCAGGGACAGTCCCTCCAAATCAGAGACAGTTGGGAGCTATGCATTGCAGGATGTAGAATACAAGGGTGCCCTGCAAAACATCAGAACTGATAGTATCCAATTAGATTTATTTTATTGATTTGAACACAGGAACGTAAACTATGCCCACGGAATTCAGCTTCTGCATGTCATTGCTTGGCGGCCAAGGTCCCTTACCGGCGCTGGCATCTTCTCCTGGCTTTTTCCAGGTGAAGGTGATCAGCCATCTTGATTGGGCGGCGCAGGATGACGCCGAGTTCAGTCATTCCGGCAGACAGGCATGGGCTGGAATGTAAACATTTTGAAGAAGATATGCGAGCAAGCGGGTAGGTTCATTTTATTGTAGAAGAGACATAGCATTTCTCTTCTACAATAAATAGCCTGCCTGCCTGCTTGCATTTTTTTAATCTTGCATTTTAGCTTCAATTCAAAGTTAAAATATTGGACTGTTTCATTGGATTTGCATATCAACCTCTTCCTTCAATTAGTTTCGATCAGGGGGAAAAAAAAAAGCCCCTATTCACACTATGAACTGCATATGAATTGCACAAGAATAGCACTGGATTCCTTTGCGATTCACATGCAATTCAGTGGGGTGCCATTTGAGCCTATTCTATTTTAAATAGGCTCAGATTGTACCGTATCGCACCAAAATCATGCAAGCAAGCAACTGCACTGCAACCGGATTGCATGGTAATTTTGTACAGTGCGATCCAGGGCAGGCAAGACTGCACTGACACCCACTGCAGATCTCAAGGGCAGGGCACTTGAGTGCGTTGCAGTAAACCCACACGAATCCCAGGTTTCCCGCATCACATTCCAGTGTGAATCTAGGTTAAAGTGGTTCTAAAGCCTTAAAGCATTTGTTAGCCCAACACTTCATATTCCTGGTCTGTGCCTGCTGTACCATGTACTTGTATGAAAAAGTCTCCTGTTCTCTTTGTAATGCTTCCTTTCGGTGAAATCCCTGGCGTTCTTGCCAGTCCTCTGCTTTCCTATTTAAAACTGACCACACTAGGCAGGAGAGCACATCGTGGTCAGTTCTCTAGGTATTCCGAGAACTCAGTGTACTCTCCTCCAATGATCAGACTTGTCCTGACTGGCCCCCACTGTACATCCATTCGCTGGTAAGCTCAGTGTGCTGCTGCTTCTCCTCCGACAGCTCATATGCAGCTGAGAACAGAGGGAATGTGATCACTTATAAAAATGGGACAACATGTATTTATATTGTTTTTTTTATCTATACAAAAAAGTTTTGCCTTTCATTTCTGTTTTAAACTGAATGGATTGTTTTCCAAGGTGATCATTTACAATCACTATAAGTTTTTTTACCTTAATGCATCCTATGCAGCTGCAGCTGTGGGAGTGTCCATGACCCAGACCCGGGGTGTTACGCATCAGGGTAAAGGGCCAATGGCAGCGGCCCTTTACCACGTGATCACGTCGTCCACTGTGGGCTGGATCAGAAGTTCCCATGGCACTGATTTGTGCTCATACATGTCTCATCCATCTATCCATGCTCCATCCATGGCTCGCCCATGCTTCATCCATGTCTCATCATGCTCCATCCATGTCTCATCCATCCATCCATCCATGCTCCATCCATGGCTTATCCATGCTCCAGCCATGGCTCATCCATCTATACATCCATGCTCCATCCATGTCTTATCCATACTCCATCCATAGCTCATCCATCCATCCATGGCTCATCCATCTCCATCCATGTTCCATCCATGTCTCATCCATCCATCCATGCTCCATCCACGGCTCATCCATGCTTCATCCATGTCTCATCCATGCTCCATCCATGTCTCATCCATCCATCCATGCTCCATCCATGACTTATCCATGCTCCAGCCATGGCTCATCCATCCATCCATGCTCCACCCATGGCTCATCCATCCATCCATGGCTCATCTATGCTCCATCCATGTCTCATCCATCCATCCATGCTCCATCAATGGCTCACCCATGCTACATCCATGGCATATCCATCCATCCATGCTCCATCCATGCTCCATCCATGTTCCACCCATGTCTCATCCATCCATCCTTGCTCCATCCATGGCTCATCCATCCATCCATGCTCCATCCATGCTCCACCCATTTTCTCATCCATCCATCCTTGTTCCATCCATGTCTCATCCATCCTTGCTACATCCATGCTCCATCCATGGCTCATCCATCCATCCATGTCTCATCCATCCATGCTCCATCCATGGCCCATCCATCTATCCATGGCTCATACATGCTCCATCCGTGGCTCATCCATTAACCCATGCTCCATCCATCCATCCATGCTTCATTCATTGCTCATCCATGGCTCATCCATCCATCCATGCTCCATCCATGTCTCATCCATCCATCCATGCTCCATCCATGGTTCATCCATCCATCCATGCTCCATCCATGTCTCATCCATCCTTGCTACATCCATGCTCCATCCATGTCTCATCTATCCATCCATGTCTCATCCATCCATGCTCCATCCATGGCCCATCCATCTATCCATGGCTCATACATGCTCCATCCGTGGCTCATCCATTAACCCATGCTCCATCCATCCATCCATGCTTCATTCATTGCTCATCCATGGCTCATCCATCCATCCATGCTCCATCCATGTCTCATCCATCCATCCATGCTCCATCCATGGCTCATCCATCCATCCATGCTCCATCCATGTCTCATCCATCCATCCATGCTCCATCCATCCATCCATGCTCCATTCATGGATCATCCATGCTTCATCCATGGCTCATCCATGCTTAATCCATGGCTCATCCATGCTCTATCCATGTCTCATCCATCCATTCTTGCTCCATCCATGCTCCATCCATGTTCCATCCATGTCTCATCCATTCATCCTTGCTCCATCCACGGTTCACCCATGCTCCATCCATGGCTCATCCATGCTCCATCCATGGCTCATCCATCCATCCATGGCTCATCCATGCTCCATCCATGGTCATCCATCCACATTCATGGCTCATCCATCCTCATCCATGGCTCATTTATGCTCACCCATCCCCATCCATGGCTCATTCATGGCTCATCGGTACCACATCAGTGATTATCCATGCCACATTAGTGCTCATCCATGCCACATCCATGCCACATCAGTGCTCATCTGTGCCACATCCATGCCACATCAGTGCTCATCTGTGCCACATCCATGCCACATCAGTACTTATCCGTGCCACATCATTTCTCATCCATGCCACATCAGTGCTCACCCATGCCACATCAGTTCTCATCCGTGCCACATCCATGCCACATCAGTGCTCATCAATGACACATCAGTGCTCATCTGTGCCACATCCATGCCACATCAGTTCTCATCTGTGCCACATCCGTGCCACATCAATTCTCATCTGTGCCACACCCATGCCACATCAGTTCTCATCAGTGCCACATCCATGCTACATCAGTTCTCATCTGTGCCACATCCATGCCACATCAGTTCTCATCTGTGCAACATCAATGCCACATCAATGCTTATCTGTGCCACATCTATGGCACTACAGTGCCCATCAGTGCCTCTCAAAAGTAAAATAGGTAGTCAAATTAGATTTAAAATGTATGTCCCTAGAACACCTGATGGTACTCCCTGCTTGTTGGACCTCTCTATGTGGCCAGGCTGTGCAAAAGTCTCCCACATGTGGTATCGCCATACTCAGGAGAAGTAGCAGACTGTATTTTGGGGTGTAATTTTTGTTTAATGCATCCTATGCAGCTGCAGCTGTCGGAGTGTCCATGACCATCGGGTGTTCCAGACCCGGCATGTCACGCAGCGGGGTAAAGGGCCAATGACAGCGGCCCTTTACCACGTGATCACATCGTCCACTGACAGTGTGATCACTTGTAAACAAACCAGAGCATGTCCGGTTCAGCTCCCCCCTCTCCCCACGCCGATGGGTACAGCGTGTGAGGAGAGGAGGGGAGCCGGTGCAGCAGCGCTGTGGGCTGGCTCAGAAGTTCCCACAGCACTGATTTGTGCTCATACATGTCTCATCCATCCATTCATGCTCCATCCCTGGCTCGCCCATGCTTCATCCATGTCTCATCCATGCTCCATCCATGTCTCATCCATCCATCCATGCTCCATCCATGACTTATCCATGCTCCAGCCATGGATTATCCATCTATACATCCATGCTCCATTCATGTCTTATCCATGCTCCATCCATAGCTCATCCATCCATCCATGGCTCATCCATGCTCCATCCATGCTCCATCCATGTCTCATCCACCCATCCATGCTCTATCCACGGCTCATCCATGCTTCATCCATGTCTCATCCATGCTCCATCCATGTCTCATCCATCCATCCATGCTCCATCCATGACTTATCCATGCTCCAGCCATGGCTCATCCATCCATCCATGCTCCATCCATGGCTCATCCATCCATCCATGGTTCATGCATGCTCCATCCATGTCTCATCCATGCATCCATACTCCATCCATGGCTCATCCATGCTTCATCCATGGCATAGCCATTCATCCATGCTCCATCCATGCTCCATCCATGTTCCACCCATGTCTCATCCATCCATCCTTGCTCCATCCATGGCTCATTCATCCATCCATGCTTCATCCATTATCCATCCATGTCTCATCCATCCATCCTTGCTCCATCCATGGCTCATCCATCCATCTATGCTCCATCCATGTCTCATCCATCCATGCTACATCCATGCTCCATCTATGGCTCATCCATCCATCCATGCTCCATCCATGGCTCATCCATCCATGGCTCATACATGCTCCATCCGTGGCTCATCCATCCACCCATGCTCCATCCATGCTTCATTCATTGCTCATCCATGGCTCATCCATCCATCCATGCTCCATCCATGTCTCATCCATCCATGCTCCATCCATGGCTCATCCATCCATCCATGCTCCATCCATGTCTCATCCATCCATCCATGCTCCATCCATCCATGCTCCATTCATGGCTCATCCATGCTTCATCCGTGGTTCGTCCATGCTTCATCCATAGCTCATCCACGCTCTATCCATGTCTCATCCATCCATTCTTGCTCCATCCATGCTCCATCCATGTTCCATCCATGTCTCATCCATCCATCCTTGCTCCATCAATGGTTCACCCATGCTCCATCCATGGCTCATCCATGCTCCATCCATGGCCCATCCATCTATCCATGGCTCATACATGCTCCATCCGTGGCTCATCCATTAACCCATGCTCCATCCATCCATCCATGCTTCATTCATTGCTCATCCATGGCTCATCCATCCATCCATGCTCCATCCATGTCTCATCCATCCATCCATGCTCCATCCATGGCTCATCCATCCATCCATGCTCCATCCATGTCTCATCCATCCATCCATGCTCCATCCATCCATCCATGCTCCATTCATGGATCATCCATGCTTCATCCATGGCTCATCCATGCTTAATCCATGGCTCATCCATGCTCTATCCATGTCTCATCCATCCATTCTTGCTCCATCCATGCTCCATCCATGTTCCATCCATGTCTCATCCATTCATCCTTGCTCCATCCACGGTTCACCCATGCTCCATCCATGGCTCATCCATGCTCCATCCATGGCTCATCCATCCATACATGGCTCATCCATGCTCCATCCATGGTCATCCATCCACATTCATGGCTCATCCATCCTCATCCATGGCTCATTTATGCTCACCCATCCCCATCCATGGCTCATTCATGGCTCATCGGTACCACATCAGTGATTATCCATGCCACATTAGTGCTCATCCATGCCACATCCATGCCACATCAGTGCTCATCTGTGCCACATCCATGCCACATCAGTGCTCATCTGTGCCACATCCATGTCACATCAGTACTTATCCGTGCCACATCATTTCTCATCCATGCCACATCAGTGCTCACCCATGCCACATCAGTTCTCATCCGTGCCACATCCATGCCACATCAGTGCTCATCAATGACACATCAGTGCTCATCTGTGCCACATCCATGCCACATCAGTTCTCATCTGTGCCACATCCGTGCCACATCAATTCTCATCTGTGCCACACCCATGCCACATCAGTTCTCATCAGTGCCACATCCATGCTACATCAGTTCTCATCTGTGCCACATCCATGCCACATCAGTTCTCATCTGTGCAACATCAATGCCACATCAATGCTTATCTGTGCCACATCTATGGCACTACAGTGCCCATCAGTGCCTCTCAAAAGTAAAATAGGTAGTCAAATTAGATTTAAAATGTATGTCCCTAGAACACCTGATGGTACTCCCTGCTTGTTGGACCTCTCTATGTGGCCAGGCTGTGCAAAAGTCTCCCACATGTGGTATCGCCATACTCAGGAGAAGTAGCAGACTGTATTTTGGGGTGTAATTTTTGTTTAATGCATCCTATGCAGCTGCAGCTGACGGAGTGTCCATGACCATCGGGTGTTCCAGACCCGGCATGTCACGCAGCGGGGTAAAGGGCCAATGACAGCGGCCCTTTACCACGTGATCACATCGTCCACTGACAGTGTGATCACTTGTAAACAAACCAGAGCATGTCCGGTTCAGCTCCCCCCCTCTCCCCACGCCGATGGGTACAGCGTGTGAGGAGAGGAGGGGAGCCGGTGCAGCAGCGCTGTGGGCTGGCTCAGAAGTTCCCACAGCACTGATTTGTGCTCATACATGTCTCATCCATCCATTCATGCTCCATCCCTGGCTCGCCCATGCTTCATCCATGTCTCATCCATGCTCCATCCATGTCTCATCCATCCATCCATCCATGCTCCATCCATGACTTATCCATGCTCCAGCCATGGATCATCCATCTATACATCCATGCTCCATTCATGTCTTATCCATGCTCCATCCATAGCTCATCCATCCATCCATGGCTCATCCATGCTCCATCCATGCTCCATCCATGTCTCATCCACCCATCCATGCTCTATCCACGGCTCATCCATGCTTCATCCATGTCTCATCCATGCTCCATCCATGTCTCATCCATCCATCCATGCTCCATCCATGACTTATCCATGCTCCAGCCATGGCTCATCCATCCATCCATGCTCCATCCATGGCTCATCCATCCATCCATGGTTAATGCATGCTCCATCCATGTCTCATCCATGCATCCATACTCCATCCATGGCTCATCCATGCTTCATCCATGGCATAGCCATTCATCCATGCTCCATCCATGCTCCATCCATGTTCCACCCATGTCTCATCCATCCATCCTTGCTCCATCCATGGCTCATTCATCCATCCATGCTTCATCCATTATCCATCCATGTCTCATCCATCCATCCTTGCTCCATCCATGGCTCATCCATCCATCTATGCTCCATCCATGTCTCATCCATCCATGCTACATCCATGCTCCATCTATGGCTCATCCATCCATCCATGCTCCATCCATGGCTCATCCATCCATGGCTCATACATGCTCCATCCGTGGCTCATCCATCCACCCATGCTCCATCCATGCTTCATTCATTGCTCATCCATGGCTCATCCATCCATCCATGCTCCATCCATGTCTCATCCATCCATGCTCCATCCATGGCTCATCCATCCATCCATGCTCCATCCATGTCTCATCCATCCATCCATGCTCCATCCATCCATGCTCCATTCATGGCTCATCCATGCTTCATCCGTGGCTCGTCCATGCTTCATCCATAGCTCATCTACGCTCTATCCATGTCTCATCCATCCATTCTTGCTCCATCCATGCTCCATCCATGTTCCATCCATGTCTCATCCATCCATCCTTGCTCCATCAATGGTTCACCCATGCTCCATCCATGGCTCATCCATGCTCCATCCATGGCTCATCTATCCATCCATGGCTCATCCATGCTCCATCCATGGTCATCCATCCACATTCATGGCTCATCCATCCCCATCCATCCCCATCCATGGCTCATTTATGCTCACCCATCCCCATCCATGGCTTATTTATGGCTCATCGGTACCACATCAGTGATCATCCGTGCCACATCCATGGCACATCAGTGCTCATCTGTGCCACATCCATGCCACATCAGTGCTCATCTGTGCCACATCCATGCCACATCAGTACTCATCTGTGCCAGATCAGTTCTTATCCGTGCCACATCAGTGCTCACCCATGCCACATCAGTTCTCATCCATGCCACATCCATGCCACATCAGTGCTCATCCGTGACACATCAGTGCTCATCCGTGCCACATCCATGCCACATCAGTTCTCATCTGTACCACATCCATGCCACATCAGTTCTCATCCGTGCCACATCAATGCCACATCAGTGCTTGTCTGTGCCACATCTATGGCACTACAGTGCCCATCAGTGCCTCACAAAAGTGAAATAGGTACTCAAATTAGATTTACAATGTATGTCCCTAGAACACCTGATGGTACTCCCTGCATGTTGGACCTTTCTATGTGGCCAGGCTATGCAAAAGTTTCACACATGTGGTATCGCTATACTCAGGAGAAGTAGCAGACTGTATTTTGGGGTGTAATTTTTGCTATGTATGTGCTGTGTGTTAGAAATATCTTTTAAATGGACAACTTTGTGTAAAAAAAAAATGTGTTTTCATTTTCTTTCCACATTTTTCAAAAACTTGTGGAAAAAAATTACATGTTCAAAAGACTCATTATGCCTCATAGAATATGCGTTGGGGTGTTTACTTTCCAAAATTGGGCAATTTTTGTTGGGCATTTCCATTGTCCTGGTGCTCCAGGTCCTTCAAAAGCGTAAGAGGTAGTCAATATGTGTAATTTATGCTCCTAGAACACCTGATGGTGCTCCCTGCATGTTGGGCCTCTGTATGTGGCCAGGCTGTGTAAAAGTCTCACACATGCGATATTGCCATACTCGGGAAGAGTAGCAAAATGTATTTTGGGATGTAATTTGTGGTATGTATATGCTGTGTGAGAGAAATAATTTGTTAATATGCCAATTTTGTGAAAAAAAAAATCTTAATTTTGCAAAGAATTGTGGGAAAAGGATGGGATAAACAGTTCAATCTCTGTATTTGCGGACGATACTAAGCTAAGCAGGGCAATAACTTCTCCGCAGGATGTGGAAACTTTGCAAGAAGATCTGAACAAATTAATGGGGTGGGCAACTACATGGTAAATGAGGTTTCATGTAGAAAAATGTAAAATAATGCATTTGGGTGGCAAAAATATGAATGCAATCTATACACTAGGGGAAGAACCTCTAGGGGAATCTAGGATGGAAAAGGACCTGGGGGTCTTAGAAGATGATAGGCTCAGCAATGGCATGCAATGCCAAGCTGCTGCTAACAAAGCAAACAGAATATTGGCATGCATTAAAAAGGGGATTAACTCCAGGGATAAAGCGATAATTCTCCCACTCTACAAGACTCTGGTCCGGCCGCAACTGCTGTCCAGTTCTGGTCACCAGGCCTCAGGAAGGATGTACTGGAAATGGAGCGAGTACAAAGAAGGGCAACAAAGCTAATAAAGGGTCTGGAGGATATTAGTTATGAAGAAAGGTTGCGAGCATTGAACTTATTCTCTCTGGAGAAGAGACGCTTGAGGGGATATGATTTCAATTTACAAATACCGTACTGGTGACCCCACAATAGGGATAAAACTATTTCGCGGAAGGGAGTTTAACAAGACACGTGGCCACTCATTAAAATTAGAAGAAAAGAGGTTCAACCATAAATTACATAGAGGGTTCTTTACTGTAATGCCCGTACACACGGTTGGATTTTCCGACGGAAAATGTGTGATAGGACTTTGTTGTCGGAAATTCCGACTGTGTGTGGGCTCCATCACACATTTTCCAACACTTTTCGACACACAAAGTTTGAGAGCTTGCTATAAAATTTTCCGACAACAAAATCCGTTGTCGGAATTTCCGATCGTGTGTACACAAATCCGACGCAGAAAGTGCCACGCATGCTCAGAATAAATAAAGAGATGAAAGCTATTGGCTACTGCCCCATTTATAGTCCCGACGTACGTGTTTTACGTCACCACGTTCAGAATGATCGGATTTCCGACAACTTTGTGTGACCGTGTGTATGCAAGACAAGTTTGAGCCAACATCCGTCAGAAAAAAATCATGGATTTTGTTGTCGGAATGTCCGATCAATGTCCGACCGTGTGTATGGGGCATAAGAGCGACAAGGGTGTGGAATTCCCTTCCACAGGCGGTGGTCTCAGTGGGGGGGCATCGATAGTTTCAAAAAAACATTAGATAAGCACCTGAATGACCGCAACATACAAGGATATACAAGGTAATACTGACATATAATCGCACACATAGGTTGAACTTGATGGACTTGTGTCTTTTTTCAACCTCACCTACTATGTAAAAAGCACAACTCCATAAAACTCACCATGCCTCTTACTAAATACATTGGACTGTCTACTTTCTAAAAAGGGGTAATTTGGGGGGTATTTGTACTGTCCTGTAAGAAATAAGATAGTCCGTCAGTACATCAGGTGTGATCAATTTTCAATGATTGGCACCATAGCTTGTAGACTCTTTAACTTTCACAAAGACCAAATAATTTACACTGGTTTGGGTTATTTTTAACAAAGATATGTAGCAGTATACATTTTGGCCCAAATTTATGAAGAAAAATTATTAATTTGCAGCATTTTATAATAGAAACGAAAAAAGAAAATGCTTTTTTTTTTACAAAATTTTCTGTCTTTTTTCATTTATAGCGCAAAAAATAAAAAACTCAGAGGCGATCAAATACTACCAAAAGAAAGCTCCATTTGTGTGAAAAAAAAGGACAAAAATTTCATATGAGTACAGTGTTGCATGACTGAGTAATTGTCATTCAAAATGTGAGAGCACCGAAAGCTGAAAATTGGTCTGGTTAGGAAGAGGGTTTAAGTGCCCAGTGGGCAAGTGGTTAAACCCACAAGTGTTTTTTTCACCACTACTACTTACTACTTTATACTGGCTTTTGAAATTGACAAATGCAGCAATTTAGAAATTGGATGAAAGGTTTAGCACTGGGAAACACTCTTTAAAAGATAAAAAGTGCATTTTATATACAGCTATATAGATCAGACCAAAATGAGAGACAAATGAGGAGGAAAGAGGGACAGACGGACTTTGTTCCAAATCAGGGCCAGTCCCCCGAAATCCGGGACATTTGGGAGCTATTGGCTCTCGCACCTGTCAATCAAAAGCTGTGACATGGGAGCAAGGGGCGGGGCCAAGTCCCAATGTCTGAGTCACTGGACGTAGCATTGGGACTGGGGAGCGAGCATGCATGGGAGCCCCCAGGAAAAGCAGCTTTTCGTGTGGACACCCATCGAAGAGAAGGAGCCCGGAGCGCAGGCGGGGGACCCCAGAAGAAGAGGGTCGGGGCTGCTCTGTGCAAAAGCTCTGCATGTTTATTTTTTTTATAATAAAAAAAAGAGAAGGTTTAATCCTGATTTAAGTATGTACAACCTCAAACTATGTAAGTTCAGTGAATGTTGCTATATTGTGTGGAATTCCTCCATTGTTCTCTGGAAAACCTCATTAATGGAAAATATATTGAATTTGCATTATATACTGAACATTCTGCTACATCTTAAAGTCTGAAAAAGTACATGGTATCATGCACAATACGTGCGCATATATAAGTAATTTGTAGAATGTTAGTAGTCTCCTTAATACTGAGAAAGCAAAGAGTCAGTTGCATCTGAAATGCTGTGCCCATCCCCCAATCACTGAGAGCCTCACCATGGAACATTAGATTATTGATCACGCTGTTTGTTTAAAGGACTCATGTAAGAATTTCTACAAATAGCATTGTGAAAAAGGTAACTGTTTCTGCACTATATTCTCTATAAAGAGGTATTTGCGTAAACTGCTAAAAATCTGCACATAAGAAAAGCAAACGTGGAAAAATATGGGCTAGGTATTTAGGCTAAGTACATATGAAATTTACTACTTGACACCCGAATTTGTGTCACAACTCCCAGGGCTCTTCCAGAGGAACAAGTGTGAATACGAGCCAGCTTTGTTGTTTTGTTCAGTTCAGCACCAATGCAGTCACCTAGACCAGGGGTCTCCAAACTGGCTCTTTGCTTGCCTTTTATCGACCCTTGGGCACTTTTCCTTCTACTGATACAAGACACTATTCCTTCCACTGACACCAACAATGGGGCACAATTCCTGCTACTGACATCAACAATGGGGCACTATTTCCCCCATTGACGCCAACGATGGGGCACTATTCCTCAGACTGACACCAACAATGGGGCACTATTATTTCCACTGTCACCAACGATGGAGCACTAATTCTCAGACAGACACCAACGATGGAGCACTAATTTTCCCACTGATACCAACAACGGGGCACTATTCCTTCCACTGACAACAGAAATAGGGCACTATTCCTCCCTAATACCAAAGATGCATTGTTTAATCCCACTGACACTAGGATAACTTCTACTCCCAACAGGGCCGGACTGGGAATAAAAACCAGCCCTGGAAATAATTTCATACCCCATAGTATTTTTATACCAGCCCAACCGCATAACGTCGTTATTTTCTTGTTCACAAAAGGGAAAACCATGCATTTTAAAGCACATTTGAAGGCGTGTATTATATATAGATAAGAGAGATATGGAATTTACAAACAGCAGCAATTTTTTTCTGGCAAAAATCATGCCATTTACTGGCACATTTTTTATTGGCACTGCAAAAAAAAGGTGCCGTAAATGGCAGTTTTCAGTGCAAATATCAATATTTAAGCTATAAACTGCTATTAGCAATGTGTTAAGTTAAACAAAAGTCAAGAACCATATTTCTCCATTTACATGAAAGTCAGATTAATATAACCCAACACAGAGTTCCCCCCATACATCAGGAGGATTCCCCTTTACAGTGCAAGGGAACTCTGACATAAAGGGGAACATTGCAGATCATGATCTAAGCGGGAACTCTGATATAAAAGGGGGGCACTGGTGACCAGAGACCCCACTTATATCAGAGTCCACTGCATTCCTCTTTACATCAGAGTTCCCCCTTGCACTGTAAGGTGGAATGCTGCAGACTATGATGTAAAGGGGAACTCTGGGAATGTGGGGAGGACTCTAGTGACCAGAGACTACCTTCCGCAGAAAAAAAACACTAAAGTAAGGGGGTTTACTGATATAAGGGGGAAACCTATATATCAGTGCCCCCTTACAATATTGTATTGACCCCCCCCCTCTCAGGTAGGCCTGGCAGCGCTGTCACTGACCTCCTCTCAGGTGCACTGTACAGGGCTCAGTCAGTCGGCTCCAGCTCGGTGGCTCTGGTTTTATCCCATAGTTTCCTCTCCACAGTCCATACATGTCTGACTTCTCCCATGACCCCCATCCCTGCGGCACTCCCACTCTTGACTCCACTCCAGACGTGATATAAGACAAGAGATGGTCAGAGGCTGCGGATGGTACAGGAGAGGTCAGAGGCTGCGGATGGTACAGGAGAGGTCAGAGGCTGCGGATGGTACAGGAGAGGTCAGAGGCTGCGGATGGTACAGGAGAGGTTAGAGGCTGCGGATGGTACAGGAGAGGTTAGAGGCTGCGGATGGTACAGGAGAGGTTAGAGGCTGCGGATGGTACAGGGGAGGTCAGAGGCTGCGGATGGTACAGGGGAGGTCAGAGGCTGCGGATGGTACAGGAGAGGTCAGAGGCTGCGGATGGTACAGGGGAGGTCAGAGGCTGCGGATGGTACAGGGGAGGTCAGAGGCTGCGGATGGTACAGGAGAGGTCAGAGGCTGCGGATGGTACAGGAGAGGTCAGAGGCTGCGGATGGTACAGGGGAGGTCAGAGGCTACGGATGGTACAGGGGGGGTCAGAGGCTGCGGATGGTACAGGGGAGGAGGTCAGAGGCTGCAGGGGGGGGGCAGGAGGTCAGAGGCTGAAGGGGGGGCAGGAGGTCAGAGGCTGCAGGGGGGGCAGGAGGTTAGAGGCTGCAGGGGGGCAGGAGGTCAGAGGCTGCAGGGGGGGCAGGAGGTCAGAGGCTGCAGGGGGGGCAGGAGGTCAGAGGCTGCAGGGGGATGACAGGAGGTCAGAGGCTGCAGGGGGGCAGGAGGTCAGAGGCTGCAGGGGGGCAGGAGGTCAGAGGCTGCAGGGGGGCAGGAGGTCAGAGGCTGCAGGGGGGGCAGGAGGTCAGAGGCTGCGGGGGGATGACAGGAGGTCAGAGGCTGTGGGGGGATGACAGGAGGTCAGAGGCTGCAGGGGGGGGCAGGAGGTCAGAGGCTGCAGGGGGGGGCAGGAGGTCAGAGGCTGCAGGGGGGGCAGGAGGTCAAAGGCTGCAGAGGGGGGCAGGAGGTCAGAGGCTGCAGGGGGGGGCAGGAGGTCAGAGGCTGCAGGGGGGCAGGAGGTCAGAGGCTGCAGGGGGGGCAGGAGGTCAGAGGCTGCAGAGATGACAGGAGGTCAGAGGCTGCGGGGGGATGACAGGAGGTCAGAGGCTGCGGGGGGGGCAGGAGGTCAGAGGCTGCAGGGGGGTCAGGAGGTCAGAGGCTGCAGGGGGGCAGGAGGTCAGAGGCTGCAGGGGGGGGCAGGAGGTCAGAGGCTGCAGGGGGGGCAGGAGGTCAGAGGCTGTAGGAGGTCAGAAGCTGCAGGGGGGGGTAGGAGGAAGAGGCCACCAGACGAGTACTCACTGCGGCGAGCGCTGTAACTGCTTTACTTTTAAAAATGGTGCCGCTCGGCGCCATCGTGTCACTGCGCATGCGCCCGCATTTCCGAGAATTGCCGAGTGTGTACGGACTTTCCCGAGCACGGCTAGCTCGGGAAAGCCCGTACACACTTCCGAGAACAGCGCTAGCGCATGCGCAGTTGCATGTCAGCCCGGCGGCCCCGCAGCCATATTTCTTTCAGGCGCCGCTGCCCTCACAGCGGCCTCAGGGGCAGCCAGACAGCCAGCCCACCGGGGAATTTCCTGGTATCCCAGTAGGCCAGTCCGGCCCTGACTCCCAATGGCCACAGTCCGGCCCCTGTAAAGTCTGGAGGACAGTAAACTGGCCCCTTGTTTAGAAAGTTTGGAGACCCCTGACCTAGACATACTGTTCAAGAAGATTGACCATGCAATGCAGTGATCTCCAAGAAAACAGCTACAGTACACAGTTGACATACAAGTACACTGGTCAGCCTCAACATTAACATCACTGACAAGTAAAGTGATTAACATGGATTACCTTGTTACAATGGCATCTGAAAGTCTGTTGCATATATTAGGCAGCAAGTAAACATGTTAACCCTGAGGTTGATGTGTTGAATGCAGAAAATTGAGCATCGCAGTTTGTTGTGTATGGGGCTGTGGCTGTGTAGATGCAGACTGGTCAGGGTGCCCATGCTAACCTGTGTCCTCAGTCAAAAGTGCCTACATTGAGCATCACAACTGGACCACAGAGCAATGGAAGAAGGTGGCCTGATCAGATGAATCAGGTTTTATTTAACATTATGTGGACAGCTGGTTGTGTATGCGTCACTTACATGGGGAAGAGATAGCACCAGGTTGCACTATTGGAAGAAGGCAAGCCGGTGGAGGCAGTGTGATGCTTTGGGCAATGTTCTGCAAGGAAATATTGGTACTGACATTCATGTGAATGATGCTTTGACAATTACCACCTGCATAAACATTGTTGCTGACAAAGGACACCCCTTCATGGAAATGGTATTCCCTGATGGCAGTGGCCTCAGGATAATGCGCCCTGCCATCAGGAACGTTTTTAAGGCAGGGCAAAAGGGGCAACTGCCTTGGGGCCCATCATTGTTGTGGGGCCCAAAACAGCTGCTTCATACTTGCTAACTATCCCAGTTTAAATTCCCTTATCCCTTGAAGATTTAGTCCTGTGCTGTGTCCCGATATCTCAGTGTAAAGTTCTGTTGCTGCTGCCCAGCTCTGCCCTATTGCCATGTACAGATGACTCACCTGCAGACCTTGTGTTTACATGTAAATACCCTCCATTGATATGTAAATAGGGGCAGCAGTAATATGTAAATAGCTGTGGACCGTGGCATTGATATGTAAATAGAGGCGGCATTCATATGTATATCATGCCCCCCTGAGGTCATATCTACCATCACTTCTGCTGAATGCTGCTCACTGGAGAGGTAAAGGAGCAGGCTTGAAAGTCCTGCCTACAACTATAGTCATTAAGCCTAACATCAGCCTGTTCTGCAAAGGTGGAACTCTTCTTCAAAATAACATGGTTCCACAGCACCCTGAATTTTGGGGCATGTGAATACGCACATCTCCGCCGATGCATGAGGGTGTCATTAACAATTAATGGCACTGCTGTGTATCTGCTAAAGGGCAGCATATTTCTGTGGTGTCAGGAAAGTGATTTTACATGTATTCCCAACACACACAAATGTGAACGCAGGCTAAATGTCTCAGTTACATTGGTGGTCAGTGCAAATCTTCTCATTACACTGGGGCTTGGTGTACAATCCTTTCATTCACACTAGTGGCCAGTGTGAAGGTCCCCCTTATATTGGTGGTCAGTGTAAATCCCTCTTTACATTGGTGGTTACTGTGAATGCTCCTATTACATTAGTGGTCAGTGTAAATCAGCCATTACATTGGTGGTCAGTGTAGAAACCCCTCTTTATATTGGTAATCGTTAAAAAAAAATACAAACTTGCATTTGTGATCAGTTTCGAATCCTCCCTTACAATGGTGGTCCATGTAGAAGCCCCCTTTAAATTGGTGGTGGGTGTAAAATCTCCCTTACATCGGTGGCTAGTGTAGAAATCCCCCTTTATTGGCTGTTGATGTAAAATCCCCCATTACATTGGTTGTCAGTGTAAATTCTTCATAACATTGGTGATCAGTGTACATTTCCCCTTACATTGGTAGTAAGTGCAGAATTGCCCTTACACTGATGGTCAGTGTAAATCCCCCTTTACATTGGTCTTCAGTGTAAATCCCCTCTAACATTGGTGGTTGACAATGGTTGTCAGTGTAAATTCCCTTACATAGAGGTCATTGTATATCCCCGCTTACACTGGTGGTTGATGTAAATGCTCTTATTACATTGGTGTCAATGTAGAAATCCCTCTTTTCTATTGGTGGGTGGCGTAAAATCCCCTGTTACATGGAGGTCAGTGCAAATTCCCCCTCACATTGATGGTCAGTGCAAATCCCCCCTCACTTTGGTGATCATTGTAAATTCCCCATTATGTATATTTTTAGAATCCCCCACTATATACTTGCCAACGATCTCCAGCTTTGTTCTACATGATTCAGAACTTGCCACAGTATACTGCCTTCTAACTAATCCCACCCCCCCACCACTGCCACTGATTCCATCAACCCCCCAGCATTGCCACTGTTCACACCCCCCCTCCCCCAGCATTGCCACTAATCCCAGGAGCCCTCTGATTCCTAGAGGTTTTCTGTCTATTTATGGGTCCCCTCAACTCCCCAGTCCATAGTGTGCAGGCAGTAAGGAGATGATGTGCTGTAACCTTTAGCAACCAATCAGTGAGCAGTAATGCTGTGGACTAACCTCTTGCAACCAATCATTGAGCGGTAGGGATATGCAGTAACCTCTAGGAACCAATCAGTGAGCAGTAATAATGTGCAGTAAATGCTATCAACCAATTAGTGAATGGTATAGATGTCCAGTAACTTCTAGCAATCAATCAGTGAGCAGTATTGATATACAGTAATCTCTAACAACCAATCAACAAGCAGAAGTCATGTGCTGTAACCTCTAGAAAATAAACAGTGAGCCATAATGTGTGCTGAAACCTCTAGCAGCCAGTCAGTGAGCGGAAATGATACACTGTAACCTCTGGAAACCAATCGCAATTGCTGCCTGATATGATTCAGTAAACTGATTTTAAGTCTAGCTGCTATTTTTTCTATTCTACAAAGCATTTGGAGAGCAAAATTGCATGTAAGACGGGGCCCAAGGAAATGTTTGCCCAGGGTCCACTCAATATTAAAGATGGCCCTGCCTGCCACACTGCAAAAATGGTTAAAGAATGGTTTAAAGAACACAAATTTGAGGTGTTGACTTAATCTACAAATTCTCCAAATCTAAAACCATTGAGCATCTGGGGGTTGTGCTGAAAAGACAAGTCCAATCCATGGAGGCCCCACCTCGCAACTTACAGGACTTCAAGGCTACTGCCAGCTTTGTGCCAGACACCACAGCATATCTTCAGAGGTCTAGTGGTGTTTATGTTACAACAAGTCAGGCCTGTTTTGGCAGCAAAAGAGGGACCTACTCAGTATTAGGTGGGTCATCATAATGTAAGGCTAATCAGTGTATGTAAACAGTTTTACCATACAAAAGATTTTAATTGTGCTTAGACAGTCTATTAACCTCTGCCAAACATCACCGCTGGGTCAGTGGCCGTACTTTTTACATTGCAAGCAAGTCTGGGATTGGACATTAAAGATGAAGCAGAGCACTGTTTGGGTCATAACCATGCTCCCTCCCATAGGTGTGCGCAGCCTATTGCATTAGGGTGTGCACCCCAACACATATACGTGTGTATGTGTATATATACTGCCGGTGTCAGTAGAGCCGTGGACAATGTCAGTAGGGCAGAGGTAGGTGTCAGTAGTTTTTATTTTTATTATTTTATTCATTTTTAAAATGTTATTTTTGTTAAATTATTTTTTAACATTTTTATTATTATTATTTTTAACAATTTTATTTTTCTAATTATTTTTTAACATTTTTTTTATTATTATTTTTAACAATTTTTTTTTTTTTAATTCGTTTTTTGCCCAATTTTTTTTTTTTTGGAGCCCCAGTAGGGGGGCTTTGGTAAAACATCACGGGTCCAAACAGGGGGTATCCACAGCACACAAGGTGATTAGGGTGTGCCCAGGCACACCTGGCACACCCTGTGCTCACGCCTATGCTCCCCCCTTATGTCACCAAGCTCTCAGTGTTAGATTATCCTTTGAAATAGACACAAATGCTGGAGTCCCTCACTGATCCTTAGGATACTTCATTGATTAAAAGGCAAGTTATCCAGATCCAGAGTATCCATAAGCTCAACAATAAGCTAACATATTTGGAAAAGGCCTTAGTCATTTGCCAAAACTTATTAGTGTCTTTAGTCATTATTAACTTGCCTTTTAACCTTTGGACTCCAGCATTTGTGTCTATTTCCAAGGTATAGATGGTTTAAATCATGGGTGCTCAACCTGAGGCCCTCCAACTGTTGTGGAACAACAAGTCGCATCAAGCCTCAGCATTTGGGAGTCATGCTTGTAACTTTCAGCCTTGCAATGCCTCATTGGACTTGTAGTATTGCAACAGCTGGAGGGCCACAGGTTGAGCACCCATGGTTTAAATAGTATTCTTTGTTATCTCCCTGGAGTTTAACTGTTGTACATCGAACTTAGACATCACTTATGACAAAAGGGGTATGTATAGCATGAACACTGTTGAGTTGGTCAAAAAGATTTTCCACCATTTCCCATGAAGGGATATTTCTTGTGACTGATCCTAAAATGTAGCACCCTGATGTTTAGGCAGGGTTGCTATCAAATTTAGTTGCCAGGCGATAGTTGCCTTGGCCAGTTGTTAGGAGATCAATTGATTCAGCTCTAAGCTGGACTTGTTGCACCCTTTCTCTTCTGTCACTGGGTGGCACTGTGCTAGTGACATTAGATAAGACAAGGGCTTTGTAAGCTCAGACATGAATGGATGGGGTGTCTCAGCCAATGGGCAGGGATGTTCTTTGGTCCCTTGGCCTGCTGGGAGAGCCTATTTATTTGGGCGGAGTCAGGTGATCGTGCCATCTGGACAGCTGTCTGAGTGGATGTGCTGCCCCAGGCTGCTAGGCCAAGCCTGAGGCCTATCCCGGAGACGTTTAGCTGCCAGGCTGCTTGAGGGCCTTTCCAGGGACAGGAAGGGTAGGGTTGGGATTGCGGGCTTGTATTCCAACCAGAAGTAGTGGTTCCGCCAGACGGGGAACCAGCTGTGGTCGGAGGTAGAAGGGGAAGCTGTCGCCACTAAGGGACCATCCACCTTGTTACCATTGTGAGTAATCTGAAGTCAGTACTAGAGCAGTCTTCTCACCAGCTGGGGACGGTGAAGAAGTGGGAAAGTTTCAGTGAGTGCCAAGCCAGGGACCCAGCGGGACAGCAGAGGTGACGCTTGTGGAGCATCAGTGGGTGCCAAGCCAGGGACCTAGCGGGTCGGCAGGGGTGACGCTTGAAGAGTATCTGTGAGTGCCAAGCCAGGGACCCAGCACGGAAGCGGGGAGTGACGCATGAGGAAGATACCGAGCACTAAAGTGGAAGAGCGCAGGGGATCCAGTGGCTATTGGATCCGAAGTTTAGTGAAAGACTGGGAGTTTTTTGAGTAAAGGCCCACAGTGAGTGACTGTGGAGTAAGTGGATAACTGTTTGTGTTGTCAATAGTTGAATACAACCACTGTTAGTAACTGCTACAGAAGTGGTGTCTGCCTGGAGGCCTTCACCTGTATAGCTGTCTTCTGTTAGAAGTCTCAGAGTATGCCAATTGTCATTGCATCTACTTAAGTGTGTCCTGGCCCTAACCCTCTCTCCCACAGTTCTGTTCAAGAGACAATAAATCTCTTTGCATTCAAAATGTGTCTGGCGCCCACCTTTTCATCTTGCAGTACACCCACCATGCCTTGTAACCCACTCTATACAGAAGGATGTCAGCTGTTCCTGACCCTGGAGGTCAAAATTAGGCCTCTAGAGGTGTCGGATCTTGCTACACAAGGATATGGAAACACCCCTAGCAGTCATAACAAGAGTTTCAATGACGGTTGGATTATGTTTAGGGCCATCTTGAATCGGTACATGGAATTTTTTTCTTCACAAATTTTATTTAGCCAAATGGAATGTGTGTACATTTTTCACCATGTGGGGTAATTTCTACAAATCATTGATGTCTGTTTTGAACACTTGTAACTCCTACCTTACTACATTTTACTCAATAAGCCATGAGAAATGTGCCAAAGAGCCTGCAAAATTGTGGCCACTGTAGTCAATAATCAATTAAAAAAAATATCTATGATAAAATGGATGATCAAGGAACAAAATACTAACTGCATGCATATTTTACAAAGTGTTTATTCAGTCACTATCACAATCCATACCTTACAGAATTAATCATGGTGGTGTGGTGTATAAAGGGCTTTTTAGAAAAGATAGCTAGGTGCACCCCCACTTATAATGCAACAGCTTTATGAAATATTAACAGCACATGACACAATCTATATGAGGCTCTAGAGATGTAGATCTTTACTTAAAACCACTACAGACACATTCTTCAGCACTCTCAATAAAAGCAGCTAAATACATGCTTGAAAGGCATATGTGTGAAATAACAGATGAAGTTTAATGCTGATAGATGTAAGGTTATATGCCTTATATGGTTATAAGTCATCACGCTAATGCCATTGCCCGCAGCACATCAAAGTGGAATGCCAGGAGGGAAATTATAATGGCTTTTAGTCTTTTCTATTTTAACTACTTTTGTCAACTAAACCCTTCAGTAGTAAACTTTTCATGACTTCACCATGAAGCATGATTTTGGCATCTAAAAAAAAAAAAATTTTTATCATTGTTTTTTCCTTATCAGAGCCCAAGCCTGGCCATGCCACTTTATACTCATGTGTAGCCTCCCTTAGGAACTATAAGTCTCTTTGCATGCCTTGGTGCACCTTGCATCCAAGCCAGAGGATGCGGTGCAGACCTGTGGTGGGCAGAATAATGGAAAAAATCACCAAAGGCCCCCTCATTTATCTACTGGCCAAGTGATACTGCTGGGCATCATTCACCCTAGAAGAGGGCCAAATAGGGTACGTTTGTTTCACTTTCTAAAGCAGGTATGGAAAAACTTAAAGGATATGTAAAGGTTTGTTTAAAAAAAAAAACAAGTTGTATTTACCTCCTCTGTGCAGTTGGTTTTGTACAGAGTGGCCCGATCTTCCTCTTCTCAGGTCCCTCCACGGCGCTCCCCCTCTTCTCGAGTGCCCTGTTGGAGAGCCGCTCTCCCTTGGGGCACTCATGCGGGCGCGCTCCCGTGTCCTCCTTCTACGTCCATTGACACAGACAGCGGGACTCAGCCCCGCCCCTCATAGAATGCATTAGGGTGAAAAACCTTGAGAGTTTACAACCCCTTTAAAGCGGTTGTGCCTGATGTACTTGTATGAGAAATGTTAAATCCGATTTTGGGGTCTTCAAACTTTAGATGATGAGATAGTGAGTCCAGATCTTAAGATAAGATAAGTAGGTGCTTTTTATTGTAAACACTGCAGTGGAAAGACACAATACAGACAAATATTCAGCACTACCAGGCCGAACGAAGAAGGAGTGTCTCTGACTTAAAAACATCAAGTTTAACAATACATACTTTATGAATATGCATAAGCACTAGGCGTGTTATAGGTGTGATCGTATAGTTTAGTCCAATCAGCATTCATATCTTCTTAGTAGAAAGGGAACAGATAAATGGGTGGTTACATTATGTGACTGGCAAAAAAATAGAATTCAGCAGTATCTGGTCAGTTCAGACTGGTTTTCGTACAAAGGCCTATTTTGAGCAGCTTTCTGGGTTCTTATCAGTAGTTTTAGTCATCACATATCCAACAGTTTTGAGTTCCCAGGAATTAAAACAAGCCATCTAAGAAGGAAAAACAAAAACAAATCAAGCATAATATAAATCTTAAAGCGACAATTTCTATATACTGAAAGAGCTGCTCCTGTCTCTTCAGTGTGAAAGCCCGAGGGTGTTCACACTGTAGCGGTGCGCTGGCAGGACGGTAAAAAAAAGTCCTGCTAGCAGCATCTTTGGAACAGTGAAGGAGCGGTGCCCATTGAAATCAATGGGGCAGCGCGGCTATACCACCGGCAAAGCTGCTGCAGCAGCGTTTTGTGGGTGGTTTTAACCCTTTTTTTGGCCGCTAGCGGGGGTTAAAAGTGCCCCGTTAGCGGCCGAATAGCTCCGCAAATACGATGGTAAAGCGCCACTAAAAATAGCGGCACTTTACCGCCGATGCCGCCCCTTCCCCAGTGTGAAAGGGGCCTTAGTGGGTCCTGAGGACAGGGTTGATGATCACTGCTCTATGTTATCTTATCAGTACATGTACACAGGGTCGTTTATAGTCATTTCTGGGCAGTTGAGATTAGAAGAATTTTTTGGAAAGCAAAAAAACGCGTTCAAGACGGATGTTCAGAGGCCAAATGCCTGTAATAGCCTTACGTGTTTCATTTACAGGCGTTTTTCATGGAGATGCATTTTTGACTATTTGGGAAAAAAAACTTCTAAATGCAAATGTGGCTAAACACAGCATGTAAACACGGAAAAATAGACAATTTTTAAACGTCGGTTACTATCTGTCAATTTAAGTCGTTCTGGAAAGGTTTTAAAACATCCTGTGGACATAAGAGGGTTATTGTCAGTTGTGTCTACAGGCCAGGAAGTAATGAGAAATCTCCCGAATAGGATGAAAAAAGAATCCCTGACGAAAAAAAAAAATTTACTTTAAAGAGGGAAGGAAGACGTTAATTGCACATACATCAATTATCATGATGTGATTGCTACAAGGAAACTACCGGCCAAAGATAACAGACCCAACTCCACATTCTTTGCTTGGTAATATATTGTTGGAGCATTATTATTACAACGCCACATAAAAGTGTCCCAGAAGATTCTCCTGCCTCTGCCCACTGTTTGACCTGCTCCTCCGCCTTCATCTACCCAGAGATTAATCACTTAAAGTGGAGTTCCAACCCAAAAAAAAAAAAAAAATAGTAATGTGTTTGGAGAAATTTTTTTTTTTTTACTCACCTCTAAATGCCTGTTGCTAGGGGGTCCCTCGTAGTCTGCCTCCTTCCGTGCCTGGGCTCCTGACGTCACTTCCCTCGGCGCAGGAAGGGAGTTCGCCTCTCTACCCTCCCTCTTGTCAATCATCTAGGACACATGACCAGTCCCAGATGATTGCGCGGCCAGTGACAGCGCGCGGCGCGGCTCGCGCATGCGCATGCACAGTGGGTGCCCGGCTGTGAAGCCACAGCCGGGCACCCACAGTCAGAAGAAACACCAGGGAAGAAACACCAGGGATTTCCCACAAAGGAAGCAATACAAATAGAACAGAATACTTTTTCATACAAGTATATGGTATAGCAGGCACATAATAGGGATATGAAATGTTGGGGTAATATTCTTTAACCTTTGTGCTAACACATCTGACTCTAAGGCCCCTTTCACACTGGGGCGGTGGAGGCGTCGGCGGTACAACAGCGCTATTTTTAGCGCTGCTGTACCGTCGTTCTTGCAGCGGTATTCGGCCGCTAGCGGTTCGGTTTTAACCCCCGCTGGCGGCCGAAAAAGGGTTAAATCCGCTCGTACAGCGCGGCTATAGCCGCGGTATAGCCGCGCTGTCCCATTGATTTCAATGGGCAGGAGCGGTTTAGGAGCGGTGAATACACCGCTCCTTCCCCGTTCCAAAGAAGCGGCTCGCAGGACTTTTTTTACCGTCCTGCGAGCGCACCGCTTCAGTGTGAAAGCCCTCGGGCTTTCACACTGAACAAACAGCGGAGGCTGTTTAGGGGCGGTTTTCAGGCGGTATTTTTAGCTCAATACCGCCTGAAAACCGCTCCAGTGTGAAAGGGGCCTTAGGGGTGTTCCGGTTACATTTTTTAGGCCATGCACTTATTTAGGTACTTGGCACAGTTTGGATATTTTTTTGTTTAAACAAGTTTTTGCACAGCAGAAAAAAACAAGTTTCCACATCCAATATATCTTAGCAAAATCCTTTGAACTCTGAGTCACCTCTGCCCTTGTGTAATGTAATTAGCACTTTGCTTTGCATATAGTGACATACTTGAAAATAGGACATATAAATTATTGAGGACCATCCATTTTACAGATAGCTAGCTTCACAGTATCTATTGATTGGAGCAAGAATTTCTGATCTTTCAAGAAACAGAAGACACATCGTGTTTGTGTGATGGTTCATCAGATGAGGCTAAAAGTGGTTTGAACTATGTGCAGGTTTCTATAGATTTATTTTTTTCTGCTTAATTTATTCTTTAGTTTGAATTAGTGTTCTGAGTATACCTAGTAGATTAAAAACTAAAAAAGAAAAAGGATGTGGGACTTTGAGTGAGGCACACGGGAGCAGAAGTCAAACTAGAATAAAGTTTCAATTTTTTAATATGAAGTAATACATAATTTCATAAGTTTACATTTGTAGGCACATAGCTCAATAAATATAATTTGTATTCAATCATAAAATACATTCCAACAAGGACTTCTATGTAAACATATGAGGATATGAATAAAAAATGCATAACAGTAAATATGGGGCACGCAGTGTCACTAGAAAAAAGTGGCAAAGACAAAATGCAATAACAATGGAACGTCCATTCATGGTGTATGAATAACGGTAGTTGTAAGCTCTACGCCGTTTCGGGACCTTATAGCCACTCATCAGGAGCATAACCGTATTAATCACCTATAAATAGGGGAAATTAGCAATATTTAGAGTAGTTTAAAGAACGAGTGGGCAAATGTAAAACATAAAATTCCACATTCTTCCACAAAGACCATGAACTTACAAATGCGTCCGTGCAAAGGCGGCGCAACCCTGAATGCAGAGCCCACCCACAATGCCAGGGTCCGAAGCTGAGGGAGCGTGTCCAGGCAGCGGACCCGGCAACGAGAAACCCCCAGATTGGGTCAGAGTGTGACGGGGTGACCTCAGTGGAAGGGGGAAAAAAAAGGACCTGAAAAGCAAAAACACAAAGTGAATAGGTAAGAATAGTGTGAAAAAAATGAAGGGAGAATATGAAGCAGTGAAAATGGGTTGGAGTAAAAAACGAATAAAAGAAAGAGAAGGAACAAAAAGTGAAGAAATAAAAGAAAAAAAGTTCAGAGAAAAAGAGAATAGAATATGAGAGAAATAACCAAGATAGTACAGAAAAAGACCAGGGAAGGGGGATGGTGAAACAAAGGAGGAAAACTGAGTGAAAGAAAAGGGGGTGAAGAAAGACCATAGCTGTGAAGAAAAAGACCTGAAAAACGGAAACACAAAGTGAATAGGTGAGAATAGTGTGATGGTGTTTTGCCTCTTTATAATTCAGTGTTTGCAGTTGTGTCCGTGCACTGTTGGTTTTGGCTGCTGTCTGTCTTGGCCTGCCCTTTCTGCCACACTCCGGAGCTGCGACGCGTACTGGGGATCCCCCCTCCGCCTTGTTGTGACGTGGGGTGGGCGGGGCCTCCTCCACTGCGCGTCGACGTCATGCCTTCCGCGCCGGCTGTTCAGCGTCTTTGACGCCCCATAGCGGCAGCGTGTTTTCCATCTCCAGTGCTTGGTGGGATCGGTTTGGCGCTCGCGGTCGGCCAGCTCGGTTGCCTGGCTGGCGGGTCTGCGGCGCCTCCCGGTCCCCCTTTGGTTTGCTGGTTGCATGACGTTAGGGGTGTGCTCTGCGGCGGCACTCCCCGCTTTGGCTTCTCCCAGTGAGGTGTCTCCCAATCCAGGCTTTATCCGTACACCATCAAGCAGCCACACACTTTTGGCAACCATGCCCCTACTCCTATCCTTCACAGGTATGGTCTTTCTTCACCCCCTTTTCTTTCACTCACTTTCCTTCTTTTGTTCTACCATCCCCCTTCCCTGGTCTCTTTCTGAACTATTTTGGTCATTTCTCTCATATTCTATTCTCTCCTTTTCTAAACTGCTTTTTACTTTTTACTTTTTCTCTTTCTCTTTCTTTCACCCTTTTCACTCCAACCCAAACCCATTCTCACTGCTTCATACTCTTTTCTCCATTTTTTTTTTTTCACACTATTCTCACCTATTCACTTCGTGTTTCCGTTTTTCAGGTCTTTTTCTTCACAGCTATGGTCTTTCTTCACCCCCTTTTCTTTCACTCAGTTTTCCTCCTTTGTTTCACCATCCCCCTTCCCTGGTCTTTTTCTGTACTATCTTGGTTATTTCTCTCATATTCTATTCTCTTTTTCTCTGAACTTTTTTTCTTTTATTTCTTCACTTTTTTTTCCTTCTCTTTCTTTTATTCGTTTTTTACTCCAACCCATTTTCACTGCTTCATATTCTCCCTTCATTTTTTTCACACTATTCTTACCTATTCACTTTGTGTTTTTGCTTTTCAGGTCCTTTTTTTCCCCCCTTCCACTGAGGTCACCCCGTCACACTCTGACCCAATCTGGGGGTTTCTCGTTGCCGGGTCTGCTGCCTGGACACGCTCCCTCAGCTTCGGACCCTGGCATTGTGGGTGGGCTCTGCATTCAGGGCTGTGCCGCCTTTGCACGGACGCATTTGTAAGTTCATGGTCTTTGTGGAAGAATGTGGAATTTTATGTTTTACATTTGCCCACTCGTCCTTTAAACTACTCTAAATATTGCTAATTTCCCCTATTTATAGGTGATTAATACGGTTATGCTCCTGATGAGTGGCTATAAGGTCCCGAAACGGCGTAGAGCTTACAACTACCGTTATTCATACACCATTATTAGCTATGTATGGACGTTCCATTGTTATTGCATTTTGTCTTTGCCACTTTTTTCTAGTGACACTGCGTGCCCCATATTTATTGTTATGTATTTTTTATTCATATCCTCATATGTTTACATAGAAGTCCTTGTTGGAATGTATTTTATGATTGAATACAAATTATATTTATTGAGCTATGTGCCTACAAATGTAAACTTATGAAATTATGTATTACTTCATATTAAAAAATTGAAACTTTATTCTAGTTTGACTTCTGCTCCCGTGTGCCTCACTCAAAGTCCCACATCCTTTTTCTTTTTTAGTTTTTAATATTGAACCGGGATGGAGGAGGGGTATGAACGGCCCCACTATCCTCATTTAAAGTCCCAATACTGCTGATTTCTCTCCTTTTAATCATATACCTAGTAGATGTTATTTCATAAAGAAGTACAGTGATGGCGTTCTGTAATCTTGGGAAACCTATTAAATTTCACCTTTTCTTTTCCCTAGTTTAAAAAAGTAATTTAACCTTAAAGTAGAATTCCAGGATAAAGCTTATATCTTAAAAATGACCCCCTCCCCCAATACCTATGTTTACTGACCCATGTAAGAAAGATCTGTATACTTACCTATTTTCAGCTGACTTCAGTCCAGTGATCTGCCCTGTGACAGCCAGCGGCGGCTGCATGGGAGAGGAGAGAATGCTTGAAAACGGCTAGTAAAGCCAGAATTGGTGATGTCACCCATAAGTTTACTATGGCCCATCCTTTGTTGGCGCTCCTCTCCTGCAGCAGCGGCTTGCTGATACATGGAAGTTGAATCACATGACCAGACTGGAGCAGCCTGAAAAACAGGTAAGTATACAGATTTTTTTTTTTACTCAGGTTAGTCAGCATAGGTGTGTATGTGAGGGGGGAGCATTTTTAGAAATAGCTAAATTTATTCTGGAATTCTACTGTGGGCTTATGCACTTTGCACCCTGTTCTTTGAAGGGTAAATGTTCTTTTAACACAAATCCTTGAGCCATCTTACTAGGTAACCATATGGATTACTGTAGGTTATCATGTCATGGGTTATCTCAATGTGCTACAGAGAGCTGTGAGAGGTGAAAGGGGGCAGTCCAGCTCATGACTTTTTTTAGCAAAAGTCAAGGTTTACATATCAGAACATCTTGGGGCTATAGGGAAATGTAAAATACAGCTGAAGGGTATGTCCTGTCAAAACATCCTCCCACCTAAAGCTGGCCATAGATCCTGACCTAATCAATGTGCAGGTATGATCTCACCAACTGACCCTACTGAAATGAAGTCTGATCAGTTGCTATAAACTACTGTACTTTGCAGATTATAATTGTGCTGCCTTAAAACAGACCTTCGTCCTCCCCACCCACTTTCCATCGCTGTACTCCTACTACCCCCCTTTATTACAACTGGATATTTATGTTTTATTTAATACCTTTTTTTCTTGTTCCTTCCTAGCAACTCCAGAATTTCAACCTAGGTTAGAATGACATCCCAGTTTCCCACAGCCTCCAGGGATATTGACATTACGTTACACATCCCAGGAGGCCTCCGGGTGCTATACAGTGCATGCAATGCCGCATGCCATTAACCACTTAACGAACACCCTGATTAGTCATAGCAGAAGCCAATAAATGGGTGCCGGCCAACAGATGTCTGCCGCCAATCGACAGGAAAAGGAACTGGACAGAGCTCTGCATAGGTAAACAAGGCAGAGCTCCATTCTGACAGCGGGGATATGATGGATTTTCTTTCCCAGCAAAGCAGGGGAAAAAAATCAATCACATCCCTTAGAAAATGCACCACACAAAGTACACAAAAAAACTGGCTAGGCACACATTTTTTTTTTAATTCTTTTTATTTACACTTACATTTTTATTTACATTTTCAACATACAGTAGTTGTCAGGGTAAGAGCCCATAACAGTTTCACATAAAGAATTAGTATTTTCCCATAATAATATCATATGTAACTGACTGGTATCCAGATATATAATCAACCCTTCACAGATGGAACTCACAATTTATACTAACTAATACTGAACCCCATCACATCGTGACATAAAGCACTACATGCAGTAACATAGTGTTGACAACAAAAAGAGACAGATCTCACTCAGATGCAGTAGATGCATCATTCACCCATCCTCCAGTCCCCACACGTAGTCAAATTTTGCCAGAACCCCTCTACTGGCATATGTAGCCTTTTAACCAGGTCAGCTCTTTGGGACTACTAAGTACGTCCAAAGAGTGAACCTTTTATCACAAGCTGATGGCTGCAGTAGCAGGTTTTGGGTTTTGTAGAGCCGGCGACCAGTTTCTAAGTGAAAGTGATGTGGCAGCTCCATAGCTGCCGACCACTTTCACACAGCTGACCGCGCGGTGCCCCACGGTAATTCTAGCACAAGAGCTCCTAGTTAACTCTAAATTGATGAGCTATAACGGCTTTTAAAGTGTCACCTATGGGGATATTTGGGCACCATAGTTGTTGGCGATATTGCAATTTTAACCAAAAATTATATGGTGTGGTTTTGCACTAAAATGTATTTCATTATATTTTTCCCATAAAATTTGCGTTTAATAAACAGCTGCGCAAATATCACGTAAAACAAAAATTTGCAATGATCACCTTTTTATTCTACAGACCCTCTGCTTTCAGAAAATATATAACGTTCTGGTGGTTTATGTAATTTTATTCCCAAAAATTTGGATTTTTACATGATTTTTACAAAATTGCTTTGGAGCTGAACTGGATAAAGAGGCAGGGCTTTATTTACTGTATTAGAGCTTTCCAGGCCGTGATGGTCGGAGATTTTTTCCAAGAAAGGATAATGCTTGTTCTAGCGTAGTAGAGCAATAAGGTTAGGAGAGTTCGGATTAACTTTGTAGGGGCCCGAGGGTCAACCAATCCCAGCAGGCAAATTTCCACAGAATGAATTATGTTTCACATCATGACAGAATTTATACATTGTACTACAGTCTAGTGAAAGAGGAGTCCCGAAGATCATCCCAGTCATCCCCACCCATTCTAGGAAAATTAACCAACCAAGCGTTATGGCAAGGTAGAAGTAACCTAGCTGTGTCAATAAATAATTGTTTGTATATGGAGAATAGCACCTTTTTAAGAGTGCCATCCCTTAGTAAACTCTTGAAGTCACTCACACGCACCGCTAAACTTGAGGGGTGAACTGAGTCTGGAAAGCGTGTCTAAGCTGTAGGTAGCGGAAGAGGTGAAAGTTAGGCAGTCCAAAGTGCATCAAATGCAAGCAGTGTCCCATTCCGCACCACAGATCCTACTGTTTCGACCCCAAATTTAGTCCAACTAATGGGCTCTGGATAAGCATAAAATTAGTCTGAATAATGGGCTCTGGATAAGCATAAAATTAATGCGACTCTGGGTTTTTCCATAAGGGCATATAAGGGGAACTATACTATCACCTCCATGTTCTGCCTGCCCAATCACTTTCCAAGCCCGAATTGCGGCTCACATAGATACATTGAGAGCATATGGGGCCCTAGTTCCCCAGAATACCAAATGAGACAATGCCTCATAGGAGCCAATGACGTCTGCCTCCGGAGACACCGCCGCATCATTGCCTGGCGTAATCAGCCACCTATGAACATTAACCAATTGCCCTGCCAGAAAGTAACGGGGAAAAGTTAGGAACCATCAAACCCCCTCCTCCTTCCATGGCTGTTAAAGGACCTGCAGTTTAATTTGTGGGGTGCCCCCTTGCCACAAAAAATTAGATACAAGGGGGTCAGTGGTCCTAAAAATAGTTTTATGTACCCAAATAGGGGAGCATCTACAAATATACAAGAAAAGGGGGAGGAATTTCATTTTTATTAATCCTCCCAATCAGGGAGAGCGGAAGATTCCACCAGGCCAGAAGTCACTGTTTAAGGTTTTGGATAACAGGGGTTACATTTAAAGTTATGCAGTCTGTAATGGCACTGGAAATCTCAGGTCCTAGGTATGTAACCTTTTCAACCCACTGTAGCGAAGCTTGGCACACATTTGATCACCCTAGATGTTTAACCCCTTCCCAGCCAGTGTCATTAGTACAGTAACAGTGCATATTTTTAGCACCAATCACTGTATTGGGGTCACTGGTTCCCACAAAGTGTCAATTAGTGTCTGATTGTCTGCTGCAATATCACTGATCACCGCCATTATTAGTATAAAAATAAATAAATAAAAATTCCTGTATATATGCCATAGTTTGTAGACGCTTGCACAAACCAATATATGCTTATTGGCATTTTTTTTACCAACAATATGTTAAAGAATACATATTGGCCTAAATTTATGAAGAAATTCGATTTTTAAAATTATATTTAAGATATGTTTTATAGTAAAAAAGTAAAAATTATTGTAATTTCTCTAAATTGACATTTTATATAGCGCCAAAAATAAAACATGCAGTGGTGATCAAATACCAAACACAAATAGAAATTTCTATTTGTGGGAAAAAAATGACACACATTTTTTTTTTTAGTACAACGTTACATGGCCACGCAATTGTCAGTTAAAGTAATGCAGTAATCACAAAAATGGCCTGGTCATGAAGGGGGGTAAATCTTCCAGAGGTCAAGTAGGCCAGCTGTATCTTCCTGGTATTTGCAGCTGACTCCCTGATGAAGTGCGTCATCAGGGGGATGCCTGCAAGAACCCAGAAGAGAAAGCAGCCCTGTGATGAAATAAGTAGAGAAGATGGCGGTGCAGGACCTGGCGTGTTGCGGCGGATCAGCGGATTGCAGCAAGACAGCACTGGATTTTCCTGGATAAGTGAGTATATATTTTAAGGATAACCCAGTGAACAAAGTAAGAGGGGATTAAAAATAATATCATGGGAAGGGGGTAACGTTCCTCAAAGAATAAAATCAAATATGTTATGGAGTCTACTGTAAGGAAAAGGTTAATATCATGCTACTAAGCTGTGTAGCAGAGCTATTTCTTTTACACAAGGGTCTGTCTGCTTTTAAATGAAATCCTCCGCCTCTAGCTGAAATGTACTTACCGATTTTTTTATTACAGCTTAAAGAATCCACATAATGTAAATGTATAACAATCAATATAAGGTAAGTACATTTCCCATAAGTTATATCTAAAACCTATTATAATACAGTCACTCACTGCAGACTGCTTAATGTAAAATTACAAGTAAAGTGCTTCATATATTCTATAATTGGGCTTAAAGTGTATCTAAATCTAAGGACAAAAATGGAATACCTTGCAGCTTAGATGTGAAGTGGCTGCATTTGTTTTCTATTCTTCAGGCTGGCCTTTCCTTTATTTTGACCTGGGGCTCCTACCACTAACACATTCCTGTCCTAGGGTGACAATACTCACTCGTGGGGTTGATTTACTAAAACCGGAGAGTGCAAAATCTGGTGTAGCTGTATATGGTAGCCAATCAGATTCTAACTTCAGCTTGTTCAATTAAGCATTGACAAAAAAAAAAAAATCCTAGTAGCTAATTGGTTTCTATGCAGAGCTGCACCAGATTTTGCACTCTCTAGTTATACCCTACGTTCACATCTATGCCCTTTTTTGTGCATTTTCCATTTTGCAGAAACGTACTACAGTCCATTTAACATGGTTTCCTATAGTACACGTTCACATCTATGTATTTTTCAGCCAGTGCATTTTGGGAAAGGATAAAAAAAAAGGAAAAAAAAAGACTTTTTTTCCCGCAGCAGATTGCGTTTTCCTTGTAATAGACTTCAATGGAGCCGCACCTGAAAAGCAAGTGTTGCGTTTTTAAAGGGTGTTTTAAGCCTATAGCTGGTTGCTAATGTGCGGGCTGCCGCGTCCTTAACAACCGATGAGTCATCAGCTGTCAGTGAGGTTTCCCCCCCCCCCGCTGACAGCTGACTGTAAAAAAAAAGAATTTCGGTTGGGGATATGGATTTGGAGGGGGGACCCCCACACCATTTTTTTTTTTATTTTGGTGTGGGGGGCCTTTAAAAGCCATGCCAGACCTGAAGAAAAGTGCTTTCAAGCTCTCTCATATAATATAAAGCTTGGGCTACCACCAGCATTGTGAGTGTTTCACGTCATAGAGATTGCAGAGAATATTTGTTTTTAAAAATCAGATAGATGCCTGATAGATTTATAACAATATAGGAGGCTCAGTAAGGGCTCATGCACACGGGGCATCTGAAAAAACTCCTCAATGCCAGAATTCCTAGTAGGAAATCACAGCATAAAAATGCACTAAAAGCCGTGTATTGCACATGTGTTTATGCATGGGTGTGCGTTTGAGTGTAAATGTATTCTACTGGCCAAAATAATCTATTCTGGCAATTGGAATACATTTACACGCATACGCACGTGTGTAAGCGCGATCGTGTGATTATTCAGCTCATGTGCCTTCGGTGTTTTTAAGCGCCTATGAACACATATAGGGCGTACACACGGTCGGACTTTGTTCGGACATTCCGACAACAAAATCCTAGGATTTTTTCCGACAGATGTTGGCTCAAACTTGTCTTGCATACACACGGTCACACAAAGTTGTCGGAAAATCCGATCGTTTTAAACGCGGTGACGTAAAAACATGTACGTCGGGACTATAAACGGGGCAGTGGCCAATAGCTTTCATCTCTTTATTTATTCTGAGCATGCGTGGCACTTTGTCCGTCGGATTTGTGTACACACGATCGGAATTTCCGACAACGGATTTTGTTGTCGGAAAATTTTATCTCCTGCTCTCCAACTTTGTGTGTCGGAAAATCCGATGGAAAATGTCCGATGGAGCCCACACACGGTCGGAATTTCTGACAACACGCTCCGATCAGACATTTTCCATCGGAAAATCCGACCATGTGTACGGGGCATTACATTACATAGAGGTGCATTTACAGGCTGAAAAAAAAATTCTGAACACCTGTATATGGGGTGTTTTTTAAGCTCTGTGGGCTTAAGGCCTAAGGTATAACACTGTCCAGCACTATATATACAGTATCCCACAAAAGTGAGTACACCCCTCACATTTTTGTAAATATTTTATTATATCTTTTCACACTGAAGAAATGACACTTTGCTACAATGTAAAGTAGTGAGTGTACAGCTTGTATAACAGTGTAAATTTGCTGTCCCCTCAAAATAACTCAACACACAGCCATTAATGTCTAAACCGCTGGGGGCAAAAGTGAGTACACCCCTAAGTGAAACTGTCCAAATTGGGCCCAAAGTGTCAATATTTTGTGTGGCCACCATTATTTTCCAGCACTGCCTTAACCCTCTTGGGCATTGAGTTCACCAGAACCTCACATGATGACATCACCCCCTGAGGAAGATACAAATTTCCCTTGTATCGACACATGTAGGAGAAGGGGACAGGACGGCACGCTTAGCATATCAACTGTTAGGAACGATCAGCATACTATCCCTTTACCGGACGGTTTCAACCATTCGTTTTTTGCTTGATGTAGAATGGCGCACTGAAGCGCCTGGATATTGTGAGTACCCTGTGTGGGACCTGTTTATTTTTGGTTCAATAAATTGCATAAACATACTACACTATGAGATCCCCTTTTTTCATTGATTTACTGAGGCACATTGGCGACTGATCCAGGATCCCGGACGCACTGTTGAACCCTGTAGTGGTTCCAAAGCGTGTATTGACCAAGCTTAATAGCAAAGTCACACACCTTAAGGTGAACCTTCATTACATGGGGGGGAGCACCTTAATGAGAACACAGCGTCTGATTATCGCACTACTTTCACAGCATACTGAATCGCATGGCGTGTGGAGCACCTGTAAATTGGAACAATTTGAACTTTGCACAATGCACTTAAGCACTTTTATAATTCCAGTATTTGGATCTATTTAAATTTCCGCAGACTTATTTGCTTTAAAAAACAAGAAAAAATATCATTATATGAATGCACATTGTCACTTTATTATTTGGCTATTAAGCACGTGTCATTTTATATATTTTTCATTATATATTTTATACATTATTATTACCACGGTGTAGAGGATATATTTTTTCCAGTTCAGAGGCTTTTTGCTTATACCTTTGATAGCGTAGCGTTTTTAATGCGATTTTAGTATTTTTACATGGTTTATGAGACATGTTACCGCTTGCAGCTATTAAGCACGTGTCATTTTATATATTTTTCATTATATATTTTATACATTATTATTACCATGGTGTAGAGGATATATTTTGACCAGTTCAGAGGCATTTTGTTTATACCTTTGATAGCGCAGCATTTTTAATGCAACATGTAATGCCTTGTTTCTATCACAAGGGATGTTTACATTTCTTGGGATAGGAATAAAAGTGATAAAAAATTAAAGGGACAGTGTAAAAAAACAAAATAAATATAAAATAAATAATAATTAAAAAAAAGAAAAAAAATTAAAGCGCCCCCATCCCCCTGTGCTTGAGTGCAGGGGTGAACAGATACGTAGGTCGCACCTGCATAAGTACATGTGAGGCATCGGCGCAAACATTAAAGCAAGAGCAATAATGATAGTGCTAGACCTCTTTTTTAACTCTAAATTGGTAACCTGTGAAAATGTTTAAAGCGTCGCCTATGGAGAAGTACCGTAGTTTGGTGCCAATCCACGAGCCTGTGCAATTTTAAATTGTGACATATTAGGCAGCTATTTACTTGGAATAGTATCATCTTTTATATTTTACCAAAAAATTGGGTTATATATTGTGTTTTTGCAGTAAAATTAATGAAAGTGTATTTCCTCCAAATAACTGCGTTTGAAAAATCGATGTGCAAATCCCGCGTGACATAAAAAATTGCAACACCACCATTTTATTCTGTAGGGCCTCTGCTTAAAAATATATATATTGTTTGGGGGTTCTGAGTAATTTTCTAGCAAAAAAATGATGATTTTTATATGCAGGCGAGAAATTTCAGAATTGGCCTGGCTGGAAGTAGTTAAAGGTCAGGAATGCCTAAAACTGCTGGAATTTTTTTTTTAATATAACAATAAATAACAATAAATAATGTTGTCTGTGGTGTAACCCCTTGTACTTTGCTTGTAGGTTGGCCCTCAGCCTTCTCACTTACAATGCAAGACTGCTGGTCCTGCATTGTATGTGATCATGAGTTGGCACTTGCAAATAGAATTAGCTTCAAGGGATTGGTCGTGCAGCTGGGAGGAAGCCTTAGGGAACAAAACGGCTTTATTTGTTACCTATAGAAAAAAGTAGACATTCAACCCTTTCCGTGTGGGAGGAGCTCCACTGCAAGGGGAACGTTTTATTTTACCTAGTTCAGTTTTATACTTTTTCTCATTAGAATGCAGCAAAAGCGAGACCCTCTGGGAGATCGTAGCAGACCCTGGAATACCCAGTGTGGCGAACTCAATGCAGGAGTCCCAGAATAATATAATATGATAATATTAAAGTGATTTGGCCTTCTAAGCCTCCATCCATAACAAAAGTAACAGTTGCAAGCAGGGGCGTAACAAGAAATCACAGGGCCCCATAGCAAAATGTTGTATGGGCCCACCCTCACCCAGGGGCGGGTCTAGAGTCTAGTCTCGGCAGGGGCACTGCCAGAAAATATGTTTTTGGGGGGCAATTTATCAGGGAAATGGCTGATGTTGACGCTATAATCATCACGGCACCATGGTTATTATAGCGTCAGGATGATTGAAACACATTATTTCTATTATTACATTGTTATAGAAACCAGATGCAGATTGTCACTTGTCACACGTTGCAGATAATCACTTGCCATGTCACCTGCCACACATTGTGGATTGTCCACTTGCCACGTCACCTGCCACAAGTTACAGATTGTCCACTATCACCTGCCACACATTACTGATTGTCCACTTGCCACGTCACCTGCCACAAGTTACAAATTGTCACCCTCCACATCACCTGTCACACATTGCAGATTGTCCACTTGCCACGTCACCTGCCACAAGTTACAGATTGTCACTTGTCACAAGTTGCAAATTGTCCGCCTGCCACGTCACCTGCCACCCATTGCGGATTGTCACTTGCCACAAGTTGCGGATTGTCCACTTGCCATGTCACCTGCCACACATTGTGGATTGTCCACTTGCCACGTCACCTGCCACACTTGCCACGTCACCTGCCACAAGTTGCAGATAGTCACTTTCCTGCTAAGGTGGGGAATGGGGATTGACACTTCCTGTGTCCCAGTCTGAGTCAGGCAGCAGAGAGATGATGTAATCTCTCTGCTGCCTGCACAGTGAGTGAGGGCGGAACTGCCGGGATGCAGGGTGGGCGCCGGGCGGTGATGTCATCTCTCTGCTCCGCCACCCGCTGATTGGCCAGTCCACCCACCAAGCCTTCCAGCTGGCAGCTTCCTGTCCACCCCCCCCGCCGAGCCACCCAGCTGGGTCCTCTCGCACAGTCAGTGTGACTGTACGAGCGACGAGTGGGTGAGCCGCCGGGCAGCTCACTTACACGCCGACTCGCCGGGCCCTACTCGGCTGCGAGCCCCATAGCACCCGCGTGGGTCGTTATGGCGGTAGTTCCGCCACTGCAAGTGGAATATCCCTCTAATCAAGCAATGCATTACTTTTTGCTGGGGAAGATTGATTTAACACCTGTGTCTCCTGCAGCTCCCAGATTAGTATATTAATTTCCCAAAATAATATTAATGGCGTGTTTTGGTATTGATTCACATTTTCCAGCTGCATCATCATCTGCTACTCACACGGTGAGGTGTACAGCTGCAAGCCAACTCCCCTGAGAGGAAAGCCTGGATCCACAGAAGGCACACAGGAAGAGCTTTATTTTTACTCCTCTCTCTTACTTAAGAACAATACAGACAGTAAAGGATGGTAGTTAATAACATTTTTTTTTATGCAATCAGATTCAGCACTGCCTTCCGTTTATTTTTCTGGGCAGATAATCTTCTCTTATAATACCATTATAATCATAGTAGTGTGAATGCAATCTCCAAGCTTGACTTATTCAACAGTACAAATAGTGTTCTAGGAAGAGGTCAAAACATACAAAAACTCCCTTCAGGTCCCAAAATCACTCAGCTCCAAGACATGGGCCATCATGTAAGTCTAGTACTGTAGGGAGGAGGGTAACACAATCATCCAACTGCTGCAATCAGATAGCCTTTGAAGATCAATTCCACTAGGTTGACATAGGAAGATAAAAGTGAGTACCAAAAGGTGCCTGTATGTATCTTTTTCTTCCTTAGCATCCAGGGATAAATTCCTCATTAGGCACAGTAGGTTTATGCTTATGGGCAGCAGACACAAAAAGGTAGCTTTCCCCTGCACATTTATTGATCATATATTTTTTCCCTCATCATTAAAAATACAGTCATTTCTCATAAACTTATTTAGTCATGATATCTAAGCTGGGTTTGGACTAGTAAAACCAGAATATTTTCTGTGATCCTAACAGATGGGTGGTGCTTTGGGCATAAAAGCTGCCTACAGGTCCAGTGAAGGAACATCAGCCTTATGAGTACAACTGAAGGCCCAAACGTGGAGGTGCAATTGGTCACTTCCACATGTGATGTCAGAGCTCAGTCATGATCCCATCCAAAGCACTCCCCTTACACTCCCACTTGGCATTGCAGATAACCACAGAACCAACCAACCAACAAACAAGAATTGCAGCAGGGCAACAATTAACTGTTTGTTTTTTGGTCACTATGGCTTGTGGGGTGGAGACCTTTGTGATTACAGTTCTCATGAAAATTAAATTTAATACATGCAGTATCTGTAACTCCCATTACTCAAGGATGTAGGACAAACTATGATTGCCATTTTTGCCTGAGGTGGGCCTATTTATTTTATCCAGACTCCAGCCATAACTCTTTTTTTAAGTTAAACTTGGTCAGAGTAAATAAGTCTGTAGCTCTCCTTCACTCCCAGAGGAAAGCCGAGTCTGGCAATTCTGTCATTTAGCATTACATTGGCAGTTGAATAATGGGCTCTATCTATTCTTCAAGCAAGAAACCCATTTTCTGATATGCTCCAGCTGCTTACAGCTACCCAGGACACCTTCTCCATCAGAGATCCTTTCCCCCGGTACTCCAGCTTGGGTAAAGCTTCCTCCATTTCAGCCAGGACAGCTCTAGACCTTGACCCAGGCCTGACCCTCAAACACATGCACCCCCCATAGGCAGCAGCCCTAGGAGGGTTGCAACACGGACAGCACTTCTTCCCAGGTCTATGTCTGGTGGGAAAGAGATCCAAAATGTTAACCCAAATATTTTTACCCTTCCCCACCACTGGCAACAAAATCCTAGTAGTTGGCCAAAGAAGGACACAAATATTCATACTCCAGCCATATTGCATCTCCTTTCTCCGTTATCAAGACACTCCCTGATAGCAGGTAGGAGTAAGCAATCAGGCTGGATTTAGTGAAACTAAAGGAAAGCAGCACCATTTATTAAATAAGCACTAACTGGATACAGCCAGGCAGCACTAAATTTGATGAGACACTCATGCTAATGGCAGGGTAGTTACTTATGTGTCAAGTTTTTTTTTGTTGTAATTGTCCCTGACCTTTCTGGGGAGATTGCAACTCACTTCCTAGTTTACAGTAAAGCTAAGCTTTAAAGGGACCTTGTCTTTGGTTGAGCTAGTAGGTAGAAAAAAATTCTGCTTTGAAAAGTATGGCTGACCGGTACAATTTAAAGCAGGCCTGCAAGTAAGTGTTCTTTTCATGCAAGCCTCAGGTTATCCATGCCAGTTATCCAAAATGTGTACCTTCCTTGTTGTGGCCTGTTTGTCTGTATCTGAGATGTATCTGCTTTCTTGTTCCAGTAACAAAACTCCCATATTTTGTGACCACAGTGCTTGCTCTAGGCTACAGCCTTAACATTTTATCTAACGTTAACATTGTGTTCCCAATGCCTGAAACAATTGTCGTGATATTTGGAAAACACAACCATTAGTTTTTGCCTTTTAAGTTCATTTATCCCTTGGAGCTGAAATCTACTTTAATGGAGTCTGTGTTATTTTATTTAAGCCACAGATAAAGATCCCCTGCATTAATTGAAATTAAAATATGAATCTGTCTGCTTAGGGCACATTTACAAACAAATGCCATCTTATCTGAAAATCCATTAAGTGGACATATAGCACTCTCCTCTTTTCAGTTTAAAAAAAAAAAGACAAAATGCTGCAGGTTATGGAAAGGAGTATTGTCCTATTGAAAAAAGGAACGTAATACTGAAATTATACTTAAAGGGAACTACAAAAGTGAGTACACCCCTCACATTTTTGTAAATATTTTATTCTCTTTTTTCATGTGACAACACTGAAGCAATGACACTTTGTTACAATGTAAAGTAGTGAGTGTACAGCTTGTATAACAGTGTAAATTTGCTGCCTCCTCAAAATAATTCAACACACAACCATTAATGTCTAAACCACTGACAACAAAAGCGAGTACACCCCTAAGTGAAAATGTCCAAAATGGGCCCACAGTATCAATATTTTGTGTGACCACCATTATTTTCCAGCACTGGGCATGGAAACCCCCTTGGGCATGGAGTTCACCAGAGTTTCACAGGTTGCCACTGGAGTCCTCTTCCACTCCTCCATGATGACATCACGGAGCTGGTGGATGTTAGAGACCTTGCGCTCCTCCACCTTCCATTTAAGGATGCCCCACAGATGCTCAATAGGGTATAGGTCTGGAGACATGCTTGGCCAGTCCATCACCTTTACCCTCAGCTTCTTTAGCAAGGCAGTGGTCGTCTTGGAGGTGCGTTTGGGGTCGTTACCATGTTGGAATACTGCCCTGCGGCACAGTCTCCGAACGGAGGGGATCTTGCTCGGCTTCAGTATGTCACAGTACATGTTGGCATTCATGGTTCCCTCAATGAACTGTAGCTTGCCAGTGCCGGCAGCACTCATACAGCTCTAGACCATGACACTCCCACCACCATGCTTGACTGTAGGCAAGACACACTTGTCTTTATACTCCTCACCTGGTTGCAGCCACACACGCTTGACACCATCTGAACCAAATAAGTTTTTCTTGGTCTCATCAGACCACTGGGCATGGTTCCAATAATCCATATCCTTAGTCTGCTTGTCTATAGCAAATTGCGGGCTTTCTTGTGCATTATCTTTAGAAGAGGCTTCTTTCTGGGACAACAGCCATACAGACCAATTTGATGCAGTGTGCTGCATATAGTCTGAGCACTGACAGGCTGACCTCCCACCCCTTTAATCTCTGCAGCAATGCTGGCAGCACGCATATGTCTATTTCCCAAAGAAAACCTCAGGATATGACACTGAGCACGTGCACTCAACTTCTTTGGTTGACCATGGCGAGGCCTATTCTGAGTGGAACCTGTCCTGTATGGTCGTGGCCACCATGCTGCAGCTCAGTTTCAGGGTCTTGGCAATCTTCCTATAGCCTATGCCATCTTTATGTAGAGCAACAATTCTTTTTTTCAGATCCTCAGAGAGTTCTTTGCCATGAGGTGCCATGTTGAACTTCCAGTGACCAGTATGAGAGTGATAACACCAAATTTAACACACCTTCTCCCCATTCACACCTGAGACCTTGTAACACTAACGAGTCACATGACAGCGGAGAGGGAAAATTGAGACTAGGTCTCTCAAACGCCATTGGTGTTTTAGCTGTTTGGGTTTAACTGACCTATCAGTTACCTGCTCTCTTTTTCTATTCTATCCCGCTAAACTCTGCTTTTCCTCCTTCTTATCCTCCCCCTTTCCACGCCCTCTTTTATTCTTTTCTAACACCCCCCCCCCTTTTTTTTTTCTTCTTCTCCCTTCCTCCAGTCTCGGATTGGATCATGAGATCACCGGACACTCTTAGATTGATGTCTATCAATGTGAAGGGGCTTAATACCCCGGAGAAACGCACTACGGTGCTATCCAATTGAGACACGCGAAAGCCCACGTATGCTTTCTCCAGGAGACTCACTTTTGAGCCAATAGAACACCTAGATTGAATGATCGCTGCTTCCCGACACCTACCACGGGTGTTCCCCTGATTCTAAGTCTAAAGGGGTGAGCATATTGATACGATCCATGACACTGTGGATGCTGCGTGACCAGCTGAGTGACAACGAGGGGCGGGCCTTGTTGGTGAAAGGGACCTTGGGAAGCTCCTTGGTGACTTTGGTGAACTTATACCTCCCCAACTCAGGCCAGATCGGATTCCTGGAATCCACTCTCACAAAACTACAAGACTTTGCCGAGGGAGCAGTGATGTTAGGAGGAGACATGAATTTCACCATGGATCCCTCCTTGGACACATCCAGGCAAACCTCCCAGATTGCCTATGCTGCACTCAAACGTCTGAAGAAAAGTCTATATGCTTTCCACCTGGTGGATGTATGTAGGGTTTTAAACCCGACCCAGAGGAATTACATGCTCTATTCACACCCTCACGATTCATACACCAGAATTGATCTATTCATGTTGCCACAATCTATACTTTCAAGGGTAAGGTCAGCCTCTATAGGGTCCATCACCTTTTTGGACCATGCTCCGGTCTTTTTGGACATATATATATATTGCCCCTACGCCCAAATAATGATAGTGGAAGCTTAATAATACACTGATTCAAACCCCTGAAGTAGTGGAGGAGGTTTCCAGGGAACTGAGGAATTTCTTCTCCTCCAATGCAGATTCAGACAGTGCTCCCCTGATGGTCTGGGAAGCTCATAAGTGTACTATCAGAGGACTCCTGATAAAATTTGGTACCCGCATCAAGAAGGCAAGAGCTCAGCAAACTCTTGACCTCTTAGACAAAATTAAGGCGCTAGAGTCCACCCATAAACAATCCCTAGCCACCCGGGCGCTGAGGGACCTCACAATTCTAAGAAATCAACTGAGATCCCTGGCCTTTGTCTGGGCAAAGGCAGTGATTGCAAAATGCAAACGTACCTTCTACGAGCATAGCAACAAATGTGGTAAGTTACTAGCGAGGGCCTTGAGAGCCCAACAGGCGAGAGCTTTTATCCCTGAACTTATGAGGGAAGGTAACTCCAAGGTGCATACTACTGAGGAGAATGCTGACCAGTTCCGTAAGTACTATACAACATTGTATAATCTGCCACGACAATCCTCAGAGAGAGGGAAGTCCCTTGAACGGAAGCCCATACGGGAATATATTTAAAAGTCGGGCCTGCCCCGGCTGCCTGAAGAGGCCTTGACGGCGTTGGAGGCGCCGCTTTCGGGGGAGGAGGTGACACTAGCCATAGCCCAAATACAAAATTGCAAGGTCCCGGGCCCCCGATGGGTATTAGTTAGCATACTATAAGACCTTCGGCGATCTTTTGAAGCCGCATTTCCTAGCAGCCTATAACGACGCTGGGGAGGGGGCGATCCCCCCAAAGGATACTCTACAAACCTTTATTACAGTGATACCCAAGGAGGACAAGGATCCCTTACTTTGCCAAAACTACAGACCAATATCCCTCCTCAACGTTGACCTAAAGATCTTTACTAAGGTCCTCTCAATGCGATTGTCGGAGTGCATACCATCGCTTGTCCATTCAGACCAGGTTGGCTTTGTGCCCTTGAGAGAAGCGAGGGACAACACCACAAAGGCAATTAACCTTATCCATGCTGCCAGAACATGTGGAACCCCAATGCTGCTTTTTTTGACTGACGCCTAAAAGGTGTTTGACAGGGTGCATTGGCCCTTCCTGCTGGAGACCCTTCAACACATAGGTTTAGGCCAGCGAATGATGAACTGGATACAAGCCTGGATACAGACCCTCAGCTCAAGTAAAAGTAAATGGTCAACTCTCCTCCCCCCTTGAAATAACCAACGGGATGAGGCAAGGTTGCCCCTTGTCCCCATTAATATTTATCTTAACTCTGGAACCCTTCCTCCGTACGGTGAGAGACAATCCTAGGGGACACCCTGTCTCCTAAAATAGCAGCCTTTGCTGATGACTTACTTTTTTTCATTTCCAACCCCCTAGTATCTATTCCGAATCTGATGTCAGAACTGCAGACTTACGGGGCGTTGTCCCTTTTCAAAGTCAATTTCCAGAAATTGGAGGCTTTAAATGTCTCCATGCTGACCTCTTTGGACAAACTGCTACGTGCAGATTTCCCTTTTAAATGGGCAGGTTCCTATATCAAATATCTGGGCATCCTCCTGCCAAGTAAGACAGGGGATATCAAAAAAGACTTATGGAAGTGTCAAAAGGGTATGTTCTCCTGGTTTGGACGATGCAGCATAATAAAAATGAACATTATTCACAGACTATTATACCACCTGCAGACCCTCCCGTTAAGATTCCGAATGCATTACTCAGAGTAACGAATCAAGCATAAATGCTTGGAGGTATGGCCCTCCTAGGTGTAAGTTTGTATCATGCGGCTTGTCATATGACAAGAATCATTGACTGGTGTTACCATGGGGAACTGAAACAATGGATCCAAATAGAGCAGCTCCTGTCGGGAATGGAGTTGCGTGGGTTGCCTTGGTGCCAGAAGAACCTTCCAGGCCATGCAATTAATCATCCTACGGTAGGAGAGACATAGCAGATAGCGCAAAAAACCTTTCGCAAGCACTTGATCGCACCAATCCCTTCACCGCTTACCCCAGTAATTGGGAACCCTGATTTGAGCCCGGGACTTAGTGATCCCAGATTTCAAAGCTTGAATGGGAGTGACAGATATCAGCTCCGCCACTTCACCAGTAATGGAAAGTGGATGTCCAGAGAAAACATCATGGAAGACCCTCTTTTAACGAACCTCTCCTTTTGGCAAAAGCTCCAATTAGCCCACTTCATTAGATCGCAGCCCCCTCCGGCGCCCTTTGAGAGAACATTGACGTCTTTTGAGCTTTTATGCTCTGAGCAAGAACCAGTTCGTCATACAATCTCGTTAACATACCAACTCCTTGTCACACCCCCCAAGGGGTACAGACCTCCTATATAGCTAAATGGGAACGAGACTTGGGAATACAGCTAACTGAGAGACAAGTGGAGAGAATAATTCTCTTTACGTGTAAAACTTCGGTGTGTGCCAACCAGCAGGAAGCAGGGTTTAAAGTGCTGTCACAGTGGTACTACACTCCAGTCAGGTTACACAGGATGTTCCTCCAGAGCTCAGACATGTGTTGGAGATGCGGGGAGGAGTCAGGCACTCTTCTGCACATCTTCTGGTCTTGTAGGCTCCTGACCCCCTTCTGGACGGAGGTCCATCACATTACACAGAAGTTCACAGACCGGGAGCTGACCAGAACTCCCGAGTTCTTTCTATTACACCATCATGAAATACCGAGCAAGGCCTACAGGAAATCAATCCTACCTCTATTGGTCACAGCGGCGAAAAGTTGTATCCCCCTGTTCTGGAAGCGGACGGAGACTCCGTGGGTAGATGTCTGGTTGAGGAGGATAGCTGATATCCACAAAATGGAGGATCTGGTGGCAGCTGACAGGGGACTCAGAGAGCAGTTCCTCAAGAAGTGGTTCTATTGGCTTGAATTCTTCTATTCAGAGGAGTATGCCAGGCTGATGGCATAATTACCTTGTGTTTGGTAAAACCCGGAATGATTTCTGAGAAACCAATGGAGGGACTGGAGGAGGGGTCCCCCCTTCCCCCTACACTCCCCTCTCTAACCCTCCCATGCCCCCCCTTTTTTTTCTCCCCCTCTTCTCCCCCCCCCCCCTTCCCTCTTCTTTTTCTTTCTTATTCTCATCTTTTCTGCTATTGTTTCTTAGTTTCCCTTTTAGGGCTGACGACACATAGGTCACTTCCCCCCCACATTACTTATGCTTACAGTGGAGCTCAATTTTACAAGGAACACAGAGAGCTCCCTAATCTCGAGGTCAGTCACCAAGTTTGTGTCTATACAGGTTTCTACAAACAGTCATATTGTGTTGCTTGGTTGACATGGTCAGACCTGGTGAGTGATATATAAAATACAAACAAATTTGTTGTGATCTTTGTACCAATGTATGTGTGCTCTTTGTATCTTATTTCTTTGCAAATAAATAATTTAAAAAAAATAAAATAAAAAATAAATTATCTTATGAAATGACACTTAAATGTTTTATGCAGAACTAAGTTACGAAAATAAATATTAACAACAACTTTATCAGTGCCCCTTAGCAAAGCCTCACCAGTGCTAATCAATGCAGGCTCACCTATGCCTATCAATGCAGCCTCGTCAGTGCCCATCAATGCAGTGTGACTTGTGCCCACCATTGCAGCCTCTCTGTGCCCACTATTGCAGTCTCACTGTGCCCACCATTGCAGCCTCACTGTGCCCACCAGGATGTTCCCACCTTTGCAGCCTCACTGTGCCCACCATTACAGCTTTGCCTGGGCAGAGGAAGAGAGAGGGCGGACGGATCATGACTGGAGGAAGAGGAGAGCCACAGGATCACAGAGCAGGATAGCATGCCAGAACAGCTTACTTTTACTAATTGCCTCCGCTCTGCTCTTCCTCTCCCCCTAGGTGGCCCCTCCCTCTCGGCAATCTTCTGGGACATGTCACAGGTCCCAGCAGATTGCCTGTCCACTCAGAGAGTGCAGTGCACGCCCGCCCATGAAGCCGCAAGCTGTCATGGCCGGGTGCCCACAGAGGAGGGGGAGAGGAGCAAGGCTTCATGAGGCCACATCGCTGGACAGTGGGACAGGTGAGTGTCTGTTTATCAAAAGTCAGCAGATCACAGTGCGCGGATAGCCTCCGCTCTGTTGCCCGTCACACACAGTCCTGCCTCCTCCTGACCCCATGCCTGTGATAGACAGAACACATCCCAGCATTGGACCTGCGTTCTGTCTATTACAGGTGCAGGGTCAGGAGGGCGGGGCTGTGTGTGACGGCGAGCAGAGCGGAGGCAATTGTAATGTAAAGTGGGCTATCCACATTCTGATCTCGCGGCTTTCCTTTTCCTTCATGCTCTTTTCCCTCGGGGCGATCGCTGGGAGAATGGCTCCCGACGATTAGCCCCACCCGCCGGTGGTGCTCACCCCCACCGCTCCCAGGCCACCCAGCTCCTCGTCACCCCTTATTTTCCACTTGCAAAATGCGAGTAGGCGAGTGGAAAATTTGAGGGCTGTATATATATATATATATATATATATATATATATATATATATATATATATATATATATATATATATATATATATATATATATATATATATAGGACGCCTGCCTTTACACTCACATGAACTTTAATGGCATCCCAGTCTTAGTCCGTAGGGTTCAATATTGAGTTGGCCCACCCTTTGCAGCTATAATAGCTATGGATGAGCGAGTTTGGGGTGGAGGAAGTTGACTGGCCAGCATAGAGTCCTGACCTCAACCCGAACACCTTTGGGAGTTATCGCATAGACAGCGAGCCAGACCTTCTCGTCCACATCAGTGCCTGACCTCACAAATGCGCTTCTGGAAGAATAGACAAACATTTCCATAGACACACTCCTAAACATTGTGGATAGCCTTCCCAGAAGAGTTGAAGCTGGTATAGCTGCAAAGGGTGGGCCAACTCAATATTGAACCCTACGGACTAAGACTGGGATGCCATTAAAGTTCATGTGCGTGTAAGGGCAGGTGTCCTAATACTTTTTGTAACATAGTGTATATACAAAGCATTCCTGCACTGCACACTAGAGCACATCTTTCCGCCATCCTGCTTTTTATTTAAAACGAAGTTCCACCCAAAAGTGGAACTTCTGCTTTAAGTACTCCTCGCCCCCTTACATGCCACATTTGGCATGTAATTTTTTTGGGGGGGGGGGTGGTGCCTAGTTTTGAGTGAAACTCCCTGTCCCACTTCCTGCTTCCGAATTTGGGCCGCCTAGCCGACTCCTCCTCTCCCCCTAGGTGGCCCCTCCCTCTCGGCAATCTTCTGGGACATGTCACAGGTCCCAGCAGATTGCCCGTCCACTCGGAGAGTGTAGTGCACTCCCGCTCATGAAGCCGCAAGCTGTCACGGCCAGGTGAATGAATGAATGATTTGTAAAGCGCTGCAAATGCGAACTGAATCGCCTCAAGGCACTGATGCGTTTGTGTTGTCAGCTTCATTAGAAGAGGTAAGTCTTGAGTTTTTTCCTGAAGGCCTGATGGTTTTCTTCCATGCAGATGTGAGTCGGAAGAGAGTTCCATAGCCGAGGTCCCTGGACGGCGAATCATCGTTCTCCCCTTGCTTTGTAGCGGTATTTGGGAACGAGGAGGAGGTTTTGGCTAGATGATCGCAGATTGCGATTCGGTGTGTAATGTTTTATTTTCTCTCTGAGGTATTGAGGGGCGTTACCTTGTATGCATTTGTGGGTGAGGCAGAGGGTCTTGAATGTGATCCGATTCTTTACTGTTAGCCAATGTAGGCTCCTCAGGGATGGGGAGATGGGCTCCCAGGGTTTTTTTCCTATTAGTAGTCTTGCCGCCGCGTTTTGAATGGCCTGTAGGCTCACAAGCTGATATTGGGGTAATCCTATGTAGAGTGAGTTTGCGTAGTCGAGACTGGAATTGATGATTGTTCCAACTACTGCTGCTTTGTCATCTTCTGGGATGAAGGGGATGAGTCTGCGTAGCAGGCAGAGGAGATGGTGAGATCCGCTAACTACTGATCCTATTTGTGCATCCATTGTCATTTCTGAGTCAAAGATAACTCCGAGACTCTTGGCTTTGGTGCTCGGAGAGATGGTCTGTCCGAAGATGGTGGGAGGTATCCATGGAGTCTTGGATTTGGGATTTTGGTTAGCGTGTAGGTAGAGAAGTTCTGTTTTTGACCCGTTGAGTTTGAGGGAACTAATGGTCATCCAGTCATCTATTAAAGTGAGGCATTTCTCTAGTTGCTGATGGTGGTCTTTTTGTCTGGTGATCCGAAAGTAGATTTGGGTATCGTCTGCGTATGAGTGGAAGCAGAGGTCTGATTTTTTGATGATTTTGAGGAGTGGGCGGATGTAGATGTTGAATAGCACTGGCGACAAGGGTGAACCCTGAGGGACTCCACAGGAGATTGCCTAGGTTTCCGAGGTGAATGCTCCTAGTTTCACTGTCTACGAGCGATTCTCTAAGAAGGATGCAAACCATTTTAGACTAGAATCTGTGGCTCCTGCTACTTCTGTGAGCCGGACAAGTAGAGTATTGTGGTCCACTGCGTCAAATGCTGCACTGAGGTCTAACAGTACCAGGAGACATAATTCTCCGTCATCTGTTGCTTCGAGGGCATCGTCCCATATTTTTAGAAGTGCAGTTTCCGTGCCATGGCCTGGGCGAAAACCTGATTGTAGAGTGTCCAGAAGTTGATGCGTGTCCAGGTGGCGTTGTAGCTGTTGTACTACCGCTTTCTCCATAATCTTGGAGACGGTGTTGAGGCTTGTTATCGGTCTTCAGTGGTTAGAGTCTTTAGGGTCGAGATTGGGTTTCTTTAGCAGGGGTTTGACGATGCCTTGCTTGAGGGTGGTTGGCACAATCCCTTCTTTGAACGACTGATTTATGAGGTGTGTTATAGTGGGAGCCAGGATGTCAGAGCATTCTTTCAGGAGTTTCGTGGGAATGATGTCATTTGGTGATGTGCTGTCTCGAAGGTTTCTCATAATGTTTTTAGTCGTGTCAGTGGTGATTGGGGTCAAGAAGAAGTCTGGCGGTTGAGTGCTGTTCGCGTCAATGTCCTCTTTTTGCTTTGGTTGGGTAAGGTTGGTTGCTTTTTTCTGTTGAATTGATTTCCGAAAGCTGTCGATTTTGTCGATGAAGAAATTAGATAACTCATTGCAGAATTCTTGAGTATCGTTTTCTGGGGGCTCTAAGCAGCATGGGTGCATTGATTGGGCGACTATTTTGAAAAGTTCCCGCGGCCGGTTTAAGGCAGTTGAGATGGTGTTCGAGAAATGTTCTTTTTTGGCTGTGAAAATTGCTTTGTGGTATTTCACAGTGAGTATTTTGTAGTTTATATGGTTTTCCTTGGTAGGATTTCTTCTCCATGCTCTTTCAGCTCTTCTACGTTCTTGCTTGAGTAGGGTGGGAGTGCCTTTGAACCATCTCGAGTTTTTTTGCGGATGAGTGTTCTGCCTTTTGGTGCTACTGAGTCTGCTGTTTGTATTAATGCCTTGTTTAGGGAGTTGAGTGTTTGTTCCGTTGAGAGGTTTGAGATTGTATTTTGTTTGATAATGTGGTTTTGAAGAGTTCAGAATGCAGTTTCTTCTGGGATCTGTTCCAGTGTGTTGTTGTTGAATGTTCCTGTTTTTGGAGGATGGAGTTGGTGGTGATTTTAAATTTGATGGCGTGGTGGTCCGTCCATGGTAGTGGTGTGTTGTCGAATATGTTAATGTCTATATTCTGTTTGAAGATGAGGTCTAGAGTATGTCCTGAACCGTGCGTGGGAGTATTTATTAGCTGTTGAAGACCTAGCTCTTCCAGTTGGTTGATGCAGGCGGTCGCAATAGGGTCTTGGGTGGAGTTTGCCCAAAGGTTGAAGTCTCCAAGTACCAGAAGGTTTTTGGTTTTCAGGGTGTGCATTGAGATGAATTCAGTAAGTGGTGTAAGGAGATTGGTCTTTGGTCCTGGTGGTCTGTAGCAATATGTGAATGGTGTCTTGGGGTGTTGTTTGAAGATGCAGGGGGAGTATCTCCATGAAAGGCACTGAGTTCTGTGAAGTTGGTTTGGTGAAGGCAAGGTGCGATTTGAAGATCACTGCTAGGCCTCCTCCTTTTTTTCCTATTCTATGCTCGGTTAGGATGCTGTAGTTCTCTGGCACCAATTCAGTTAGGATGGTGTTGCAGCCGGATGTTAGCCAACTTTCCATAATGAAGAGGCAATCTATGTTGTTATCGATGATGAAGTTGTGGATTTCTAGTCTGTGCTTGACTGCAGATCTAGTATTAATCAGGGCGCATGCTAGTTGTTGTAGCTGGATTGGTGTCTCCCTGTATTTGATGGTTGCTTGTAGGTTGGTCCTTAGTAATTTTTCTTTTTTTAGTCTTTTTTGAGTGGTGGTTGGTAGAGTTGAACCGATGTTTCTTAGCCTGTGGACGGCGTCTGCTGTGTACTTGAAATTGCACATGGTGAAGCAAGAAAGTTGCTGAAGGAGGATGAATGGAGGTGATGGAGGCTGCCTACCACCCTCCCGTTGATCCAGAGGAAGGCGAAAAAACCCCTAGCTGAGCTGGCCAATTGCTACAGCAGAGGAAAAATTCCTTCCTGACCCCCCGAGGGGCGATCGGCTTCATGACCCTGGATCAACTGCTAAGGTACCCCGGTGGCTTACCTCTGCAGGATGGTCCGGAGGATGATGGTGGGGGAGAGGGGTAAAGGGGGTCTGGATGCTACTTACTGGTTGTAGTGATGCTGCGGCTGGGTTTAGGCAGATCTAAGATGGACGCTAGTCTGGTCCAAAGTCTCCGGTGGTAAGCTGTGCCCACGCAGTGAGGTCCAATGTAGAGGAGGGGGTGTTCCAGGTGTGGGGGCACGGGGGCCCGCTGGACAGGTGTGGGTGCTGGGTGGCTGGAGCTAGGCCGCAGCCGTGGTCTGTCCCCTGAGTCTAACAACTAGAGAGCGGGGTGATAGGACGGCGGCTGCGGTGGTGCCCCAGGGGGGGCTAAGGAGGGGGGGAGGGATAGTGGTCCTGCCTGGAGGTGGGATGGTGCAGACAGGTGTGGCCACAGTTTCAATGGCGGTGCTGCAGAGAGGAGGGGGAGAGGAGCAAGGCTCCATGCAGCCACATCACTGGACCGTGGGACAGGTGAGTGTCTGTTTATTAAAAGTCAGCAGCTACACTTTTTGTAGCTGTTGACTTTTAATAAACTAAAAAAAGCCTGGAACTCCGCTTTATGTCTTAAGACAAAATCCTGTACTGTGCACTTTTGCTGGATTGTCATAACAAATGTTCGTATTCCCTCACACTATGTCTTCGTACTGTGCATGTGTCTGTAGTTGTCAGTTGGTGGATACAAAACTAACAAGAACAAATTGGTTGAAAACTAAAACTAAATCTCATGCCATGAAAAATGTTGAGATGGAGATACAAAATATAGAAATGAAGAATAAATGTACTTGTCATGCTCATAGCCTCTGAAACCACCCTTTAAATTGTATTTAAAGTAAAAAAAAATATTTTGGGGAAGGGTCACATTCCCTGTCAGGTTTCTATTGCTGTCTATATCCCCCCTGGGAGGATTCTCCCCTATATTCATTCTGGTAGTTAGTATCACTGAGGCAGAAAGTAATGGGAAATGCAAAATTTTGTCAATAGAGCAATAGACCCTCCAATAGGGAGACCTGTCTCTGTGATAATTTTCAAACTTCCTGGTGCGTTTCCAGGATAGGACAATGTGAAGGTGAAACTCCCCAGTGGAACATAGGAAGCAAAAAGTAACCTGGTACAGGTTTTAATGCTTCCCAACTGTATCCAAAACTAAAAAAAAGTTGATCTTTACATGCATTTGAAAGTCAAAATCTGGGCTATACCCAAATATTTCCCATACCCCCCTCCCTTATGCTGGGCTTGCCCCTAGTTCCTGAGGGCTGTGGAAGCTGAACATAGGCTATTGTAAAGACGCAGGAGTAAAGAAAGAAATTGGTAAAATTACAGTGAATATAGTGTCAACTGATGCTGAGATCACTATCGGTATCACCAATCCAACAGTTAGCATGATGAAAGTCTTTGATGGTGCGTCAAAGGACAATGGTTTTTGTCCATGATAGCAAAACTCAAATGCTTGAAACATTTGAGTTTGAGTCCAAAGCCTTTTCACCAGCTATGCCACATATAGTACCAAAGGACATTTCTACTATAGGCAGGATGCTATCTTCTATTGATAATTGTGTTGGAAGTGCCCTACAATCACCAGAACAGATTAAAGATGATATTGTGTCTCTAAATTGTCCATACTGTGCCAACCTCAAACTGTCAATGAGAACAGAAAGCTTTCAAGGTCATCAGAGGTCCCTCTGAATATTTCTGTCTGTTCTCTTTTCCCTGAAGAGGAAGTAATGATTGTTAATAATGCAGATGATATCAATGCCAATCATGCTGAAGACTAAACACATGTATCTGATACATAGGTGTGCGCGGCCTGTTGCATTAGGGTGTTCACCCCAAACCAAATCTCAAACACACATGCGCGTGTGTGTGTGTGTGTGTCTATCTATCTATCTATCTATCTATCTATCTATCTATCTATCTATCTATCTATCTATCTATCTATCTATCTATCTATCTATCGTATATATATATCTATATATCTATATATAGATATATATATATTTTTTTTACAGTACATTTCATCATATGAAGGTTCACTTTTTTGACAGCCACACAGAACAGACTCGCTATATGTACACTCTCCTTTGTAAAAAAACTTGCACTTCCCTCCTTGGGTACCAGAAGGATCAGCTAGGTGATCTCTGTCCCAGTGTGCAGTGACTCAGTGTGCCAGTTACTTGAGACTGTGCAGTATAAGCTGAACACACAGCTTACGCCAAGGATGGGGCACAGGAACTGGGGTGACTCTATGCTATGACACAGATGGCACTGCTTTAAAGAAGGGGACCTAGAATTGTTATAGCAAAAGGGGACCTAGAAGTGTGACAGGAGGCAGGCAGTGTGACAGGAGGGGGGGAACCTGGGCAGTGTGACAGGAGGGGGTACCTGGGCAGTGTGATAGGAGGGGGTACCTGGGCAGTGTGACAGGAGGGGGGCAGGTTAACAAGAGGGGGGCAGTGTAACAGGAGGGAGGCAGAGTAACAAGATGTGGCAGTGTGACAGGAGGGGGTACCTGGGCAGTGTGACAGGAGGGGGGCAGTGCAATAGGAGGGGGGCAGAGTAACAAGACGTGGCAGTGTGACAGGAGGGGGGTGCCTGGGCAGTGTGACAGGAGGGGGCACCTGGGCAGTGGGACAGGAGGGGGACATTGTGACAGGAGGGCAGGATAACAAGAGGGGGGTGGTGTGACAGGAGGGGGGCAGAGTAACAGGAGGGGGGCAGGATAACAAGAGGGGGCAGGTTAACAAGAGGGGGACAGAGTAACAGGAGGGGGCAGAGTAACAGGAGGGGGCGCAGGATAGCAAGAGGGGGCAGTGTGACTGGAAGGGGGCAGAGTAACATAAGGGGGCAGTGTGACAGGAGGTGGGGAGAGTAACACAAGGGGGGCAGCTTGACAGGAAGGGGCAGAGTAACATAAGGGGGGCAGAGTAACATGAGGGGGTGTGACTGGATGGGGCCAAAGTAACATAAGGAGGGCAGTGTGACAGGAGGGGGTCAGAGTAACATAAGGAGGGCAGTGTGACAGGAGGAACTCAGAGTAACATGGGGGGGCAGAGTAACATGGGGGGGCACCTGGGCAGTGGGACAGGAGGGGGACATTGTGACAGGAGGGCAGGATAACAAGAGGGGGGTGGTGTGACAGGAGGGGGGCAGAGTAACAGGAGGGGGGCAGGATAACAAGAGGGGGCAGGTTAACAAGAGGGGGACAGAGTAACAGGAGGGGGCAGAGTAACAGGAGGGGGGGCAGGATAGCAAGAGGGGGCAGTGTGACTGGAAGGGGGCAGAGTAACATAAGGGGGCAGTGTGACAGGAGGTGGGGAGAGTAACACAAGGGGGGCAGTTTGACAGGAAGGGGCAGAGTAACATAAGGGGGGCAGAGTAACATGGGGGGGTGTGACTGGATGGGGCCAAAGTAACATAAGGAGGGCAGTGTGACAGGAGGAACTCAGAGTAACATGGGGGGGCAGTGTGACAGGAGGAAGTCAGAATAACATGGGGGGGCAGTGTGACCAGAGGACATGTGGAGTGGGAAACACTATACTCGCCAATGTGCAGGGCACTGTGCCTGACTCCCGATCATCTCACACAACACACAGCGATAACAGAGAATCCTCAGAACCCCCCCCCTCTCCTCCTCAGGTCGGCATTTCTCTTACTGTGGCTGAGTATGTGGCTGGTCTCCTGCAGAATCTGTTCCCGGTCAGCTGTGGATAAACTATATGCTGGTCGGCCAGTCATGGAGTTTCCATCCCCGATCCAGTGCTGATGTCCCCCAATTCTCCACTTACACCCCAACACTGTGCAGAGTGATCTGACAAGGTGCAGGGCAGGCCCTGATGGGGAGGGGGCAGAGCTGGATCAAGCAGACTGCCAGACTCATTCTTTTCTAGTGGTAGAGTTCTCTCTGGAAAGTTGACCAGGGCTGGGGTGCACTCCGTGTCTGCCAGGCACCTCTACTACTCCTGCAGGTCCTGGGCTGTTCCTGTCCAGTGTCTTAGTGTCCATTGGCAGAGATGCAGACACTGAATTTCGGCAGTTCTGCAAGAAAAAAGCCAATGGCGTCTGGGTTGATTGGGGTTGCCTGGGCACACCCGGCACACCCCATGCGCATGCCTATGATCTGATATGACCCATGCAAATGCTATTCACAAAACATTAGTTGGGCGTGTCTACATAATTTAAGCCATATGATAAGGACAATTCAAGAAAGGACTTTTTTAGGACTACAAAAATTGCCACTACAACAGGGTCTAATATGGAGGTTCAGTAAAAAAGTCAGGGGGACATAATGTAGCATGATCAAAAAATAGATGGGAATATGGGACTTTAAATGAGGCATGTGCAACATAAAGAGTAGTCAGCATCAAAAAATATATAATTTATTCACTTGAAAGATAGATATATATCAAGTCACAGTATGCATACATAAATTTCAGTTCCTATACATAGAATGTTGCAAAACAATATGCAATACAATGTGCATAAAGACCAGCAATGGCATGATGGTACATGAGATGTTATAACACAGGCAGCTATCTCTGACAGAGCACTTCACAGCAGGGTATAGTAAAACAATTGTTTTGCTGAATGAATGGGGCATATGCAAGGCTACTAGTAAAGACCATGATGCATCAAATAAGCCCTACGGGTTTCGTGGAATCATCCCACTTCCTCAGGGGCAGATGCGTCAGATATCTGTAACAAAACAAAAATGCCAATATGGTCTCATAATGTATACCAGACAGTAAGAAAAGGAGGAGAAAAGACTTTCCTTAGCAATACTCACATTAAGCTGGGTATGAAGTGAGAAACTTGCAGTAAAAGGCCTCTCCAAAATAAGTCTGTCCCGAGCTGAGGTATAGGGGCCCAAGGGACAAACAAGGAACACATAACGTATTCCCCAAAGATAACAAATAGATCCAATGATGGTGTAAGTAGGCTCCATTTCTAAAATAGAACAAGTTATATGGAGAAAATAATCACTAAATATTTGATACAATCATGATTAAAAGTGAATAAGAACCCATAGCCAAAATTGTAACTAGGGAATACCAGTGTAAGAGGGTGTGTGTACCCAAAATAAAACACCTTGGTGTGAGTAAAAAAGAAAAGAGAAATTGATCTATGATAGTGTAATGGAAACAAACCACTACATAAGAAAGGGATAGGTGTGTAGCACCTTCTACCTTAGGTAGGTGTTAAGTGTAAGGGTTTTTGTGTAAGCTGCCAGTGTAAGTAAATTTTAGCAGGCCTATGCTGCGAGCTAGGCCTGTTTGTTTTGATCTGGGGGCAGGGGAGAGGTTTAGTGTAGCAGTAGGTGACTGACATGTACTTCAGCTCCTACATATACCCATGGTCAGCCTGCTGGGGGAGGAGTTGTCGGCTGGCTGAACTGGATGATGGAGTGTTAGACTGTCATGCCTGAGGGAACCCCTTTCTGGGGGGTGTACCCCAGGCGGGGAGCTCGGGAGCCTCTCCTTACAAGGTCATGGAGAGGTATCCTGGAACAGGAGCTGGAGGAGACAGTTGGTACGCACGTCCGGAGTAAAGTTATTCAGGAAGGATCCAGGGCAGGTGTCGGTGAGTGGAAAGCACAGTGGAAAGCTCTGGAAGAGGCATGCCAGGGGAGCTGGATGTAGAACCACAGGGAGAGACTGTGGGAGTTTGTGTCAAATCAATGCAGCCATGAGGGCGGGCAGGATTTGCAAGTCGGACTTGCTGGGATCAGTAGTCCATCATCTACAATTATTCTTCTCAAGTAAATCGGTTGCTACCACAAAGGGGTACTGCAGGCCCCGGCCTACAAAGGGCCATGAAGTAAAGACACTGGGACTTATTCAGAGTGAGGCCTAGTCATGTTCTGATGGCGTGACAGGATTACTAGACTTGGACAGTGAAGTAGTGTGCTGGAGGAAGAACTGTTCTGAGGTAACAGTCTGTCAAGGTATGTGCTGAGGAAGAAGTGTTCTGAGGTAAAAGTCTGTCAAGTTTAGGGTCAGCCATCTTGTTCTTCTGAGAAGTGTGACGCAGTTACTTTATTCTAAAAGTACAATTTATCCTATGGGCATCCCATGTCCCTTTCCCCAACCAAGTTCAATACCCCAATAAAAACAACAAAAAAAAGGAAAAGACTGTTCATTGACTAAAAAGTATGTCTAATGAATGTCTGGGAACAGGGTGCAATGTGTGGATGCTGTAACATGTAGCAACCCCATGGGGCCATCGCTACAGGTGCATAGAAACAGAAGTGATAGGAGTATTGCAGAATATTTACCTTCAACCAAGAATCATGCTACAAGGAGTGATGTGCAGTGCACACCAAGGGTGTTTGCCTAGAGAAATGGCTGGTGTCAACCCCCCCCCCCTTTTCATATATTGATCAGGATAGAGGCATGTGTAACTGACTGTTATGAAGTCATTATATAGCCATCATTCTCTTGTAATCCATGGTGGACCCCATGGTAGCTTGTTGGTAGGTTTCCTAGGATGTATATGGTTACTTATGCTATTAATTGTTCTTACTTTTATTAGTTAATGCAGCCCTAGTTGCTCTGCACCAGCTGGGCTGCTCTTCTGTCTGTTTCCCGGGAGCTGCGATGTATATGCTGTGCCCCTCCCTCTCCCCCTCCACCCACCTTTGGTTGGTGTGGGGGACTGGGCATGTGTTCAACTTTGCATCAGCTCCACGCGCCGTGCACGTGATGTCCTCATGGTGCTGTGATGCCGGTGTTGTTTATGTATGCATACTGTAACTTGATATATATTTATCTTTCAAGTGAATAAATTATATATTTTTTAACACCGACTACTCTTTTTGTTGCACATGCCTCATTTAAAGTCGCAAATTCCCCTCTTTTTTTGCTATAGAATTAGGGATAGAGACGTTTGTTCACATACATCTCATTTAAAGTCCCAACACCCCCCCCCCCTTTTTTTTTTTCATATAATGTAGCATGAGTCTTGACCCGGAAGTAACGTCTGACAGGTAGAGCAGAGGTGGTGCTAGCATGAGCAGGGAACGTCAGCATGTATTAGGCTGTCATTAGATTATGATGATTAAATAGAACCTGTATTCCTACCAAAGTCCCTCATTACATCAGGAGTCCTCATCAGACTCCCCATTTACATCACAGTCCCCATCAGAGTGCCCCCTTATATCGACTTTCGGCATCAGAATGCCCCCTTACTTCAATTGCCTCCCTCAGAGTGTCCCTTTACATTGACTGTGCGCTTCAGAGTTTCCTCTTACATCAACAGCCACTCATCAGAGTGAATTTTTACATTAATTGTCCACATCAGAGTGCCTCCTTACATCAATTGACCCCACCAGAGTGACCTTGTGTGTTTACGGATAGGTGTAAAGAACAACTCCAGGATAAAAGTGGGTTACTAATGCTAGGCAGCAAAACCTACAGTTGTGCATAAAGCAGAACTGAGCCACCAGGGGGCCTCAGGAGCACTTGCCATAATGCATGCCTATTTGTTTGCCCTCCTCCAGCAGTGGCAGGCCCGCTTCCCCTATCGCCACTGCGTCCATGTTCCGGGATTCTTCTTCAAGACTATCATATTGTTTTTAAATGACTAGGTGGCAAATGGTGATGTAACTACCATGCATGACACTAGGCAGAACTCTCAGCATTGTACAGATATTGGGAGTGTACACGTCGCTGTAAATACTCCAAATGCTATGTACAATTTGAAAACAAATTTGCTATCATAACGATGTATGCAAAGGCAAATATATATATACTGTGTGTATATATATATATATATATATATATATATATATATATATAAAACAGTTTTAGGCAGGTGTGAAGAAATGCTGTAAAGTAAGAATGCTTTCAAAAATATATATTTTTTTATTGTTTATTTTTATCAATTTACAAAATACAAAGTAAGCAAACAGAAGAGCATCTAAAGCAAATCAATATTTGCTGTGAGTACCCTTTGGCTTCAAACCAGCACCAATTCTTATACTTGCAGACTTGTGCAAAGTCAGGGATTTTGTAGGGTTGGATTCGGGTGTATGATTAACCAATTATACCAAGCAGGTGCCAATAATCATCAATTTCATATATAAGTTGAAACACTGAAAAATAAACTTTGCTACTAAGGTGAGGTTGTGGAAGACAGTTTCATGTCACAGGTCATACACTGTGACAAGACTGAGCACAGCGACACGATACAAGGTAGCTATACTGCATCAGCAAGGTCTCTCCCAGTAAAGGATTTTAAAGCAATTTTAAAAATGTGCTGTTCAAACTCTTTTAAAGAAGCGCAAAGAAACCAGCAACGTTGAGGCCCGTAGCTGCAGTGGTTGGCCAAGGAAACTTAATGCAGCAGATGAAAGATGCATCATGTTTACTTCCCTTTGACATCAGAAGATGTCCAGCAGTGCCATCAGCACAGAACTGGCGGAAACCAGTGGTACCCAGGTACACCCATCCATTGTCTGGAGAAGTATGGCCAAAAGTGGTCTTCATGGAAGAACTGCAGGCAAAAAGCCATATCTCCAAAGTGGAAACAAGGCTAAGAGACAACTATGCACATAAACATAAGAACTGGGGTGCAGAAAAAAAGGAAGCAGGTGCTCTGGACTGATGAGACAAAATCTTAAATATTTGGCTGTAGCAGGAGGCAGTTTGTTCACTGAAGGGCTGGACAGTGGTACAATAACGAGTGTCAGCAGGCAACAGTGAAGCATAGGGAAGGTTCCTTTCAAGTTTGGGTCTGGATTTCTGAAAATGGAGTTGGATATTTTGTCAGGATCAGTGATGTCCTCAATACTGAGAAATACAGGCAGATACTTATCCATCATGCCATACCATCAGGGAGGCAAGTGATCGGCCCCAAATTTATTCTGCAGCAGATAACGACACCAGACAAACAAGCATGTCATTAAGAACTATCTTAAGAAGAACAAGGAGTCCTGGAAGAGCCCACAGAACCCTTATCTCAACATCATTGAGTCTCTCTGGGATTACATGAAGATAGAGGGATATGAGGCAGACTACATCCACAGAATGTGTGTGCGGTTAGCTCTCCAAGATGTTTGGAACAACCTACTTGCGGAGATATCTTTCAAAAACCGTGTGCAAGTGTACCTTGAAGAATTGATGCTGTTAAGACTGTATGTAAATGCTACTCTTTCCAGGAGTAAGGACCACAAGAGAAGAGGAAGGACCTTTTAATGTGACATGGCCGACCAGATCGCAAAATTTAATGGACTACTGTACCTTTGGTAAAAGCTTACCTTTAAGGCATGGCCCCACCCTGCTTAATCATCACCACATAATGAAATGAGTGATATCACCATTCCCTCTGGTCACTGAGACTACTACCGTGCTAGTTAGGACTGAGAAGGGAACTCAGGCAAGGTAAGCATTGCAGGGGTGGAGGGAAATATGTGCAGGGACATTTCCACTCTGGTTGTATGGGTAACAGTGTTTCTAACAGCAGTAGAAAAAAAGTAAAGTCACCAGGCTTGTGTGCTGCATGATATAGCAGTGTAAATCTTAGTACTGGAAGAGAACAACAAATCCTCTGGCAGGTTAAGCAGCTCCTCTATATTTGTATTCCATGTGTGAATGTAGCTGTTTGAATTGAGTTTAGCTTTCATGCCATGTGCATACAGGGTGTATTATGGTGCCCCCTGACAGGTGACGTGGCTAACCCAAGGCGCAGAGTCTAGGTACCAGTTGGTCTTCACCAGAGCTCCTGATAGTTTAAATGGGCTAGAAACCCTAGTGGCCCCCAGTTTCCTTTGCTGCAAATTGGCACGGGGTCATGGACCCCAGGATTGCCCCACCAAGTAGTTGCTGGAACAAAAGGGCTACAGTGCAGAGGCTGGTGGTAGAAAAAAGTTGGGTCTAGGCAGAGGCTGTCACAGTCTATTAGCTATAGAGTACAACAATTATCATATGTTATCAGGACTGAAGCACTTTATGAAAGCCAATGTTAGTAACTCTTTATGTGGGCCACCTAACATCAATCATCTCTTGTGTTGGTTGCATTATATTGCAAGGCCCCTTGTCATTTTGATGAAATGTTTTTCTAAGTAATCCTTTATGTCTGCAAAGAGACTTTCACGGACTAAAAGATTTTTAAGGGCTATCTGTAAATAAACGGGTTAATATTTATCTCATTCAGCATATAACACATCTAAGAATGTTGGATTCCTGGTCCATTGCCGCATGCTGTGGTTCCATCCATTGATCCCTACGTCATTGTACTGTACTAAAGCAAAGCTCTGCAAATGCTTTGTCAAAGCTTGCTGTTCACACTGCTCTTATACAAGCTGAAGCCTGTGTGAAACAGGCCTCAGGCTGCCATGTGACCTCCTTCAGTTGGCCGTTGAGCTGTCAATCATCATCAGAAAATGCTGTTACCGACCTGAGCTCAAGGTGAAAAAAGATTCACAAAAAACGTAAGAATTTTCCTAAGAAAAGTGTATACAGAGAGGCACGGTACCCAACATACTGAAAAATATACACTATCCTGGATTTACATACACTTTGAGGTCTATTTATAAATGTTTTCACTCAAGAGTCACACAACTTTCACCCAGAATTTACACATTTTTACAATTAAACTCTAGGAGTAAATGTGTGACTCTTGCTTCAAAGTTGTGTCAATCTTATGTGAAAACATTTTACAGTCAGACCCCTTTAAAATGGCAGACACACACCAGAGGCAGTTGATTAGAAGTCACCAGGAATGATCAATGCATCAGATATGAAGCTGATCCTAAGCCTCGGTTCACACTGGGACGACTTGTCAGGCGACCTAGGTCGCCTGACAAGTAGCGTCCCGTTCAGTACAATGGTACCGTTCTAAGGGGAGCGACTTAGAAAAAGGTTCCTGTACGACTTCGGGGGCGACTTGGGGCGACTTGCATAGACTTCTATACAGAAGTCGTTTTACAAGTCGCCCGGGCAGTCGTGTGCAGGTCGCCTCGGTGAGGCGACCTGCAAGTCGTGCCGCCTCTGGTGTGAACCGAGGCTTAGGGAAGAGAAAAGAAAATTATTATCAATAGGTGAAGCACATGATATACTTTTAGATTTGTATGTAAAGCTAAAGGGACCAATCAGCATCAGCACCAATGAAGACACCGTAATAATGGCAACTGATTGGTTGCTATGGAAGGATCACATTTTCATGTAAGAACTTTCAGAAATTCCTGAGCCATCCATCTTCTTTGAGCTTTCTTGGAGTTCATATCGATTTACTTACCAGTAGATCAAAGCCATGATTCAAGCTGATCAATATTCATCACTTCGACTGGGCGATCATTATAATTATCATCATTATATACCTCTGTAAATATAAGTAGTGGGAACTGAGCACGAAATGTGGGAGTTAATTTACATTTTCAAGAGCAGCCAAAACACTTCGCTCAATACTTCTGTGCTGCTGTTGGATAAGTCCTCATTTCTTGTCTGGTAAAATGTTGTCAGCAGGACAGAAAGTGAGGGAAATCCTGATCCTGAGAGACAGTAAATACCTGACAGTGGTTTTAATCCTTTCCCACTTTCCTCAAAACTAAGCTAAGAAAGTGTTGCCTACATATTGAGAGAGTGACCACCAGCTCCCCAGTTCTGCAGGATAGTGGTCACCCAGTACAGGTATTTGCCATTCATTTTATATACTGTATGTATTTATGTGCATATTGTAGCAATGACCTCCAAAGCAGCTGCTGGATTTTAACAGGCTCCACCCAGATACTCACCAACACTCTAATCAGACAGACTTCAAGGCTTCCAATCTTCTTTTGCGAAATGTAATGGCTCAAAAGTCTGTTGAGGGAGGGTTAGGGTTACAGGATTCCCAATGACAGCAGCAAAAACCCCTACACTCAATAGTGTCTTTTAGTAACTTTTTGTTTCTGCCACAGGCTAATGTAAACTCTGTAGGCGCAGAGAGGTGGCTACCATTTGGTATCTTCTGCCTCTGCCACAAACCAGGTGAAGAACCTTGAGACCTCTCTCACAGACCACATGAGGACCTTTAGGCCCAAGCAGGCACTATATGAAAATAACTTCAGATTTAGCTTCTTTCAGGTAAAGGGCCTGACAGGCACAGACCGAACATTCTTCAGTGAACAGACACCCTACTGAATATGAGCAGAGCGCAATGGATGTCACCTTTATAACATCCTTTTCTATTCAATTTTATACTGCAATAACTTTCTGGACACATATTAGATCTGTAGCGCACACCCCTGACAACTCCCTCTGATTTTTCCCAGGTTCTCTTCCCTTCTGGGTCCACAGACAGCCAGGCACACAACATTTGAGCAATCTCTCTCACAATAACCAGGTAATGGATGTCTTTTTAGGCTTTATAGCTGGTTAAGCTTGAATGGGGTGCAGGGAAAGCTTTGGGATACTCCAGAATTTAGTGCACAACATATTTGGAGGACTCTTTCTATTCTGTTTACTCTCTTCAGGGACACCCCTCTTCTTTGCAGAGACTAGATCCATAAGCACCTCTGGGACTCCCATACAGGCAAATCACATATTAGCAGCACTAACACAGTCACACAAGGGGCTAAACAGCAGTTAGTCACTAGGATAACACTTTCAGACCTCTACGCACTATGTCTCCAGATGCTTGGATACTTCTTGTCTATTATTGGCTAGACACTGTACTGTGAATCTCTAGGTTAGATCCTCAGTGCACCCCCTTGATTTGGCTCTGAACTGCTTCCAGAACAAATAGCCTCCCCCAACCACAGCTTTCTGAGCTAAACCTTGATGAAATCTCTGCAAAAGGCTCCCTAGCTCCCACTGTGCTGGAACCTTGGTGAATTCTCTGCAAGCTTTAGCTAATCTGCCCAGAAGGGCAGCGGCCCTTCCTCCAAGACAAGAACCCTGCTGCTTCAGGCCTCAGACTATTTGTCTACATCTCTGCCACCTACTGGGCACTCCTCCCCAGGGATTGGCCGAGATCTCATACATTTTTCTGCAGCCTGTGAGTTCCAGAGCAACCAAAACTAATCACACACTACTCCACTGTTTATAGAGGAGCCAACCGAAAAAGATTACCTGAACCTCTCTAGCAATCTATTCTAGCTAGGGTGCTTCAAAACTATGTTTAGGACCATGGGCAAAGCGCAGGTTCACTTTAAGCTTGATATAAATCTTCTAAGCTGCTGGAAAAAGGAAGTGTCTGCTCATTTTTTCTTTTTATATTGACAGTTTATAATTCAGAAATGAAACTCTAACAGGTCTGCTAAACAAATGACTGATATACTGTGTTACATCAAATCAATTTCAGCGTTGTTCATTTATCTTTTTGGCTACATTTCCCAGAAATGAGTGAAGCAAATTAATCAAAGGCAGCATGTGTCTCAGGATGGATCAGAAACAAGGTGTCAATAAACACATGACAAATTGATCATTAGGATTCTGAATTCACAGCCCATTTCCTGTATATTTTGTGCATTTTATTACAGAAAAATATCTAGCATTTGGGTGTTTGAGGATCTGTTTATTCAAAACTATAATTATAAGTGTTAAAACCTGGGATTTAACTGAAAATCAGGATATTATGTTTAATTGAGGAGCTGCTGAAATCACATAATGTATGACCAATTAAAGTGGAACTCTAGGCTTATTATTCACGTGTCCAACAGATCAGCCCGGGGCTGTAAGCTGAGCTGTGCATGCGCAGCCTAGTTTGCAGCACGAGAGAAGACAGTAAGTAGGCAGGTAGACATGTGCGGTTCGTTTCATTCTGAATTAATATTCGGAAAACATTTTCATTATTCTGAGATCTGGATATATCTGAATACCAGAATTACAATATTAACAATTTTTTCGGAATGCTCCAAATACCGACACAAAATTCGTCCGAATTTCAGAAATTCACCTACGGCGATTCACCTAGTACACCTACTGCGATTTGCAGGAACGTGCCGACCTACCGCCATATAACGACTGCGGCTGGTTGGCAAGTGGTTAAAGAGTCATTGTAATCATTTAATGAAGATTTTTCTTTTGTTTGTTCACTTTGACACACTTGAAAACGAAAAAATAAATAAATCTAAAGTTTTTGATTCAACCGATTCAAAATGTATCAATTCAAACGCTCCTGGCCCCTCCCTCCTGCCGGGTGCCCCCACAGTAATCAGCTTGCTGTGGGGCACCCAAGCAGGCACGCTCCTGAGCCGTGGCTCTCCGTGTCCATTCACACATGGAGCCGCGGCTTGGCCCCGCCCCCTCCATCTCCTGATTGGCTCACTGGCTGTGATTGATAGCAATAGCTCCCGCTGCTGCCAAAAGATAATTAGGAGTGCCAGTCCTCAGAGAGCTAAGGCTCTTGTGGACATCACTGGATCAAAAGGGGGTAAATATTAGAGGGGGCGGGGGCGGCTGCTGCATACAGAAGGATTTTTACCTATAATCTTGTGCCTTTACAACCGCTTTAAGGCAAGTCTATTCAAATACTAAATACCTACTTTACCTTCTTCCAATCCTGCACCTGTACATCCATTAAAGACCAGAGCAAGGTTTACATTTACACCAGTGGCGGCCCGTAATGCAGGGTGCGTGCCTGGTCCCCTAATCTACATGCAGGGGGCCGGACACATGGATTTCAATGAGGCTTTTTTTTTTCAAGCACAGGATTAGAGCCTGAGGCTCTAATTGGCTTCAAAAAATGGTGGGATTGGGGAGCAGAACACTACGCCCGAGCCCACCCACTTGTGTGACAATAGCGAATTAATATTCGCTATTGTCTTCCTCATTCTCCTCCCAGCCAGTCAGGAAGCCTCGATTGGCGAGGAATCACCGACGTCTATCTCCCGCAGTGGGGGGTATGAGTATGAGATCACTGCCGTACGTCTACCGTGAGGGGGGGGGGTGATCAGCACCGTCCGTCTCCCGCAGTGGGGGGGTAATGTATGTTAGTTTGCTGCCCCCCCAAAAAAATATTTAGCACCAGCCGCCAGGATTTACACTATAGGCCTAATGATTTGGCAAATGTATCAATATCAAAAAGTTCTCATTATATCTACCTTAAAGTTAAACATTTTTCAACCAAATATTTAGGCAAAAGACACGTTCCTGGTCCACCCAGAGTCATTCCTCTCTCATTTGCTATAGAGGTAGATCTTCCAAATTTAATGTGGATGTTTTCAGTTGTCCTGCTCATGGATACAAATTCTATATTTTGTTATATTTTACTTTTAGGGTTCATTTATACTGGGGGAGACACACGGTTGAGCTGCATTTTATCACTCCCCTAAATCTTCAAAGGCAGCAGATGGGCTGTTCATTTACATCACGGCTGTGGCAAAAATTTTCCCCCTGCAATGCTGCAACTGCACCTCAGCTGTGTGTAATGCAGGCGTTTGTGGTATAGTGGTGGTGGGGTTCAAACAGGAGGTGACATATCCTCTTGGTGCAGCGATCTTGCCACATTAATAAATATAGCCTGACAATTGTACCCAGGTGCGGCCAGCTATGTGTTCTCCTGCTCAACCACACCCCCCCTTGTCTGTGTGACAGAACGGCTGGAACAGTTATGCTTCCTTGCGCCTGCTCTCCTTCTTCACCGCCCCTGCTGTGAGGAAACAAGGTGGCCCATACTGTGTAGCACCTTGAGCTTCCCTGCTGCTGCTACACTGTGTCAGAACTGCTTCTGTGTGAAATCCTCCTCGGAAGACCGAGGAACAACCCTACATATTTTTTGGTCCTGCCCCAAACTTGAACTATTTTGGAAAACGGTCCGTGGCATCAAAAAAAAAAGACCAATCCCAGACGACCCAGCCTTTTTTTCTTCTCCATGCCTCCAATATCCCGGAAAAAGCTTATAAGAAATCAATTATTCTTCACCTCCTTGAAGGTGAAGGCATGTATCCCTCTCAACTGGTAATCCTCACACCCACTGACCATTGGCCTTTGGCTGCGAAAAGTTTAAGAGATAAACAAAACAGAGGATCTTATCCTTACCTCAAGGCACCAACATGAACGATATTCAAAAACATGGACTCTCTGGAACTTGTTTGTCTTCTCTGATGAGGGTAGGGCTCTTTTCGAAAATGACACTGCCGACTGAACTCCTAATACATGCCTCATGGGTGACATCTGAACTCTGATGGAGTGCATGATTCCTTTACATATGAATCTTAACCGTTCTGCAGACCCCTATACCCTTCAGTAGTAAGTCTACAGCAAGAGCTCTGCAAGACCACAGTGTGAAAATTCAGCCACAGTGATCCCTGTGGTGGGATGACTACAACGTAATTAAACCAGAACTTGCCGCAGACTTGCAGAATGTTTGCAAAGAAAGTTAATCTGGAGTCATGCAATGTGGACTTGTTGCAATTGTGCAACAAACTTGTGAAGCCTGGCAAGTCTAGCAAAATCTTAGCAAGTCATTTCAAATTTGCAGCACAATTGCTTGCCATCTGGGTTGCTGTCTGTGGCCACCACATAGAGGACCTGATCACGTGGATCTGATTGTGAGTACTGAGTCAGGATTGGTGAGCAGAGCTACAGAGTTTAATCCCTTACCGCCCACAGGTAATGCAATAGTGTCAGATCCTTATCCTTACCTAAAAGCCCTTTAGCCATCTTTTGCAAATAGCTTTAAAGGGAAAACATGTGCACCACCTTATAGAAGGGCCCCAATGACAGCTGGCTAACCTTGACAGTTACGTGCCAGGTACATTAGCCACCACCAAGGGTACTCCTTTGCCGGTTAAGCATACACCCACCTGCCATTGAGGCTGTGTGTGTAGAAGAACGCAAGAACATTGCTCTTTATAAGAATTACAGTGAAGTTTCTTTTATGACATTAATGCTTTTGGTTGATGCTATTCTTACTGTTACTTTGTGGACTAGTGTAATGGGGCTTAGCCTTATTGCAGCATAAGGTAAGTGCCATAGGTGAGGCCAACCTGCCTGTCAGTTAATCTAATGTATTCTGTTGTCGTGTTTATTTGTTCTATGCATTGCAATTGCTTACTCTTCAATAATACATTCAGTTTATTAATTCTCAAGTTACATGTGGTCTATTTTCTGTGTGCTGTCATTGAGCTGTAGAATATTAATGCTTAAGCTACATAGATGGGATTAATCTAAAACCAGGTGTATTGGTAAACAGCTTCAAGAGTCAAGGAAGAGAAAAGAGAACCAAGCAGTTCCTGCAGGGGTAGCGCTACACCATACTGATGGTAATAAGCAAAGAAAGGTAGCTCTAAGGCAGGCCATAGACAGTGCGAATGGTTGCAGGAAAGAAATTTGCACGATTCCCCAACCAACACAGACAGTGCTCAGAGGGGGGGAATCCCTCCCTTGTGCTGAGACATTGTCTTCTCCCAATCAAATTGGTACATTCAGCCTGCCCATACAGCATGCTGAACCAGCCAAGATACAAACTGTCTATGGCCGGTCTAACACAAAGAACAAAAGAAAGCTGTGGTAGTTAAACAAGACATTTTTTCATACACTAATGGAGGGACAGAACTGCAGGAGTGGAGGACACACAGACTTGGGCTCCAAAGAAGGACATAGTCTTATATTGTGCATGCCATCTAAAAATGTTTTCCTGTAGTCTGCTGCTAACAAGTGAAACAACGGAAACTAAAATAAGACTTAATTATCTTCCAGGAAGATTTCATTGCTAGGTTACAGGTTGCCATAGTAACTTTATACACTAATCTTTCCTACTGTACCCACGTGCAGCATGCATCCTACTACTCCACACATCACCTGCCGCCTATTCCCTTCTAACGCTTTCATGCACAAGAGCAGAAACAGGGTGAGACAACAAAGGTCATTTCAGGGGTGGATATACTGCTGCACTGGGGCCCAAATAATTTGGGGTTTATTCATGAGATGCATTGGATGTACATGATTTTACTGATGAATGGCTGGTGAGAGTACCTGCCCTCTTCAAAGGCTGAGTGGGCTTCTGATGTGCAAGAGTGCTCCAGTAATCCAAGAGTAGGGTGGATAGAGTGATTGCTGCTAAAATGATTTTACTGTGAAATTACAAATTTTGTGTAATTTCACCATGACATAAACTCTCAGTTTTGCTCATTAAAGGGGTTGTAAACCCTTGCGGTTTTTGACCTCAATGCATTCCATGCATTGAGGTCAAAAACCTTTTGTAGTGCACCAGCCCACCAGAGCCCCCCTTTTACTTACCTGAGTCCGATTGTTCTTGTGCCGGAGACGAGCATACCAGCTCCAGCCAGTGTCTCGGGTCCTGATTGGACAGATTGATAGCAGCGCAGCCATTGGCTCCCGCTGCTGTGAATCAAATCCAGTGACGCGGGAGCCGGGGGGGGGTAGAGCCGAGTCCTGCTGTCTGTGTCAATGGATGCAGCAGCAGGACACGGGAGCGCGCCCGCATGGGTGCCCCAAGGGAGAGCGCTTGTCTGAAGGGGCACTCGAGAAGAAGAGGAGCCAGGAGCCCTGCTGATGGACCCCAGAAGAGGAGGATCGGGGGCTACTCTGGTCAAAAACCAACTGCACAGAGGAGGCAAGTATGGCATGTTTGTTTGTTTTTTTGTTTATCCTTTAAGCTGCTTAAGTGCATGACTAGGGTACAAAAGATGCTTTGCCCAGACTGCCTGACCACCACTCCACCGGCCACTATAATAGATTAACCAGACATGACACTGACTGGAGTTTTAATGGCCATAGCAGCCTTTTATTAACCAAATATAAATAACATATTAAACATATCAACATACAGACAGTATTCAAGTACCTGTGTAAACCACCATTTTAGGTCTCCAGCCGCAGAAACACTGTCTAGGAGACAAACCAATATCGCAGGTACCACCAGCCAGAATAATGGGAGCCGTACCCAAGATGGGTCCCTACAAATGTACCCTTTTGCCCCTAATCATAACACATCCAAGGACCTTGTGCCCCGCCAGTTGCTATGACAAATGTACCCAGACCCTGTATTCAGCAAAATAAACAAAGACCAAAACAATATTAAAAAAACTCTTAACTCTATGGGAGGGAGGCTGGGAAGTTGTCCCGTCCAGGCTCTCCTCCATTTGAACTCCTCCCAAATCCTTCCCATGTTCCCAACTCCTGATTCCCTACCTGCTCCATCCTTTCTACCAATCTGGTGAGTATCCCCTCTCTTAATTACTTTTGATATCACCACGACTCCTCCTATGACAAAACCCCTTAACCCAGTCTTCTTTCTTCTACTCTGGGCCTAACTTTTTGGTTGAATAAAATAGATTTAGTGTTCCTAGTATTTGTGTTTTGTTTCCTTTTTTAATTGATGTATTTGATTGTTATTTGTGTATTGTTAAATAAAATATGAGGCGCTAGTGACTACCAATTTTTACTCAAAAAACATTGAATCATGTGTATAATTATGTATAAAATTATGAAATAAATTTATACAAAATCCCTTCATGAATACATACAAATAAATATGTGCCCAAAAGTGAAAAACAATGATAATTAGAAGTCTATATGGTATTAAGTGCTTTTGATTAAACATATACATAAAATTAGAGACATCATAGCTTGGTCAAAGTGATCAAGCCCCGGTAGATGGTGCACAACATATCAGGGGGCGTGGCTGGAGCAGTGGTGGCTGAGGCCATACACAGCTTCATCCACATCTGAAGAACTGGGTTGGATTTGAGTGGCCTCTTACCCCACATATGTCCACGCTTCTGAATTAGTGTCTTACGCCTGCTCCCCCTTTCTGAATACCGGTAGAGACAACTGTTATCCTCCAGCTTTGAGAGGCGCTCCAAGTCTACATGTGATCACGTTTTGTTATATCTGTTTGATAAATACAAACAAATACAGTACCCATTGAACCTGGCAGTAATCGATCATTTATAACTTCCTGTGCTATCTACCTCTGCTCTACCAATTACATTGTTCAGGTGCATTGTAGAGTGTAGAAGAGGAGAGGCACACCCCATTAACTCCTGCTTCTGAATACTGGATTCTATTGATGGTGTCATATTGATGGGCAGCATAGTGGCTAGGTGGTGAACACTTCTGCCTGACAGCACTTTGGTTTTCAGTTTGAATCCCAACCACGGTGCTACCTGCCTGGAGTTTGCACATTCTCCCTGTGCCTGTGTGGGTTTGCTCCAGTTTTCTACCACACCCCAAAGAAATGCTGGAAGGCAGAGGCGGCTCTAGGCTTTGTGAGGCCTTAGGCAAATCTGAGACATGAGGCCTCATTCACATCCATAATGGGAAAAATAATTCAAGCGATAAAAATTAACTGTATAAATTATATATATTAAGAGTTTCAAATTCATATATATTATATATTACACGCATATTTATCTATTTACATGAAGGTCAGGTTAATATAATCCAGCCAGCACAGAGTTCCCCCATATATCAGAGTCTGCAGGATTCCCCCTTACAGTGCAAGGGAACTCTGATATAAAGGGGAATGCTGCAGATCATGATCTAAGGGGGAACCTGCAGACTTTGGTGTAAAGGGGAACTCTAATGTAAGGGAGGGGGGAGCTCTGGTGACCAAAGATTACCTTTATATCAGAGTCCACTCCACTGCATTTCTCTTTCCATCACAGAGTTCCAACTTGCATTTAAAATGGAAACTTTAATGCGGAGGGGGCTCTGGAGCACCTTCCGCAGAGTGACAGAGTGAGAGAGTCGCAGGCATGATACAAGAGATGGTCAGAGACTGCAGACATGATACAGGAGATGATCAGAGATTACAGACATGGTACAAGAGATGGTCAGAGACTGCAGACATGATATAGGAGATGATCAGAGATTACAGACATGATACAGGAGATGATCAGAGACTACAAACATGGTACAAGAGATGGTCAGAGACTGCAGACATGGTACAAGACATGGTCAGAGACTGCAGACATACTACAGGAGATGACCAGAGATAACAGACATGATACAGGAGATGATCAGAGACTACAGGCATGATACAAGAGATGATCAGAGACTGCAGACATGATACAGGAGATGATCAGAGATTACAGACATGATACAGGAGATAATCAGTGACTACAGACATGGTACAAAAGATGGTCAGAGACTGCAGACATGATGCAGGAGATGGTCAGAGACTGCAGACATGGTACAAGAGATGGTCAGAGACTGCAGACATAGTACAAGAGATGGTCAGAGACTGTGCTGACATACTACAGGAGATGATCAGAGACTGCAGACATAGTACAAGAGATGATCAGAGACTGCAGACATAGTACAGGAGACATGAAAGTGGAGATGGTCAGAGATTGCAGACATGATACAGGAGATGGTCAGAGACTGCAGACATGACACAAGAGATGGTCAGAGATTGCAGACATGGCGCAAGAGATCATCAGAGACTGTGCTGACACACTACAGGAGATGATCAGAGACTGCAGACATAGTACAAGAGATGATCAGAGACTGCAGACGTGATACAGGAGATGGTCAGAGACTGCAGAGATGATACAAGAGATGGTCAGAGGCTGCAGACATGATACAAGAGATCAGTGGTGGCTGGTGCTCACAATTCTTGGGGGGGGGGTGCAAACAAACTAAAAAAGCCACTGTGCCCATCAAATGCAGCCACTGTGCCCATCCAATGCAGCCACTGTGCCCTCAAATGCAGCCACTGTGCCCATCAATTGCAGCCACTGTGCCCATCAAATGCAGCCACTGTGCCTATCAAGTGCAGCCACTGTGCCATCAAATGCAGCCACTGTACCCACCAAATGGATGCCACCCCCTTTATAGCAGACAGCATCTGTTTGATTGGGGGGAGGATATGTGCTAGGGGGGCTTTGGGAGGGGAGAAGATATGTGCTGGGGGGGAATTTCATATCCAAGCACCCTTGTAGCACAAGTCCTAAAGTGCCCCCTAGCACACAGTGGCGTCACTAGGGTTGGTGTCACCTGGTGCGGTAGAACATGGTGTCACCCCCCTGCACTTAGCAGGCTATTGTGTTGGTGTGGCTCTCCCTCCTTAACCTGCCACAATGGATGGAGCAGGGATGGGATTGAGGGGGGGATAGAGCTGGAATGGGATCGGGGGAATGGATGGAGCCAGAATGGGATCGGGGGATGGATAGAGCTGGGATGGGATCGGGGGGATGGAGGGAGCCGGGATGGGATCGGGGGATGAATGGAGCTGGGATGGGATTGGGGAGATGGATAGAGCCGGGATGGGATTGGGGGGATGGATAGAGCCGGGATATTTTGGGGGGGTGGATAGAGCCGGGATGGGATCGGGGGAATGGATGGAGCCGGGATGGGATCAGGGGAATGGATGAAGCCGGGATGAGATTGGGGGGAATGGATGGAGAGGGGATGGGGGATGGATGGAGCCGGGATTGGATTGGGGGAATGGTGAAGCTGGGATGGGATTGGGGGAATGGATGGAGCCGGGATTGGATTGGGGTGGGGTGGATGGAGCCGGGATGGGATGGGGGTGGATGGAGCTGGGATGGTATAGGGGATGGTATGGGAATCAGATTGGATCGGGGGGATGGATGGAGCCGGGTTGGGATTGGGGTGGGATGGATGGAGCTGAGATGGGGTGGGGTGGATGGAGCCGGGATGGTATGGGGGGGATGGATGGAGCTGGGAATGGATCAGGGTGGATGGAGCCAGGATGGTATGGGGGGATGGATATCCTCTCCCCCAAATCACTCCAAGTGAACTCTTTGCTTGTCCCCCCTCCCTCGCCCTCTTTTTCGTGCCCTCCTCCCCTCCAAGACTCACTTTTAGATTACACAGACCCTAGACCAACGCGCCTCTTGGTACAGTGGCGTGACTCCTTCCCTCCTCCTCCTCTGTGCACAGGAAAACATCACAGCACAGGAGGAGGAGGGGCGGATTCAGTTCACCCCACTCCACGCCGCAGTGCACTGTGTGTGTCAGGCAGCTGGGGAGAGATGCCGGCTGCAATGCACAGTGGAGTGGAGTGGGGCTCGCGGCGTGCAGGAACGGAGACACCCCACACAAGCCACGGGCATTGCGGGAATCTGATTCGCTGGGACTCTGAGCCGAGAATGCAGGGCGGTCCCGGCGAATGATCGAGGTTGCGGTATGGGCAAATTAGGCGGCCGCGAGGCCCTCGTGGGGGCAAGGCCTAAGGTGACCGCCTAATTTGCCTAATTAGAGAGCCGCCTCTGCTGGAAGGTAAATTGGTCCTAATATGTATGAATGTGAGCTAGGAACCTTTTATTCTAAGCTCCATGAGGGCAGGGACTGATGTGAATGTACTATATATATATGTAAAGTGCTGCATACATTGTTGGCGCTATATAAGTACCTGTAATAAATACATTTGTGGCCAGGGTTTAGAACAGGAATAACTCCCTGGTGTTAGCTTGCATTTTTGCTAATATGGCAGCTTCCCCTAAGCCACACACGAGAAAGTAGGTCTAGAAAAAAGAGCAGCTGCAGAATGTATGCTGTCAGTGCTATATCATTCACAACTGACTGGTCTCACACTGTTTAAAGGATACCATGGCCTGAGTCCAGGTCCACTTTAACACTGTAATGATTGAACTTTCTATTGTTAATATGCAGCAACTTCCTTAAAAACTGTTTTCGCAACAGTTGTTCTTTAAATGTGCGCCCACCTATAGTTTTATGCCATAAGGTAGAAGGATTTTTTTTATTACAGAAATTAAATCCACCCTCGGGCTTCTGTCATCTGTATCTTTCTTTTCTATTCATGGTGGTGACCCAGATAGAAAAGTTCCATTTTTGCCTGATTGCATGTGGTTTTGAATAGTAATGATACACTAACAATGACTCCTAGCTGCTGGAAAAAGTGGCTGTTTCAGTCTCTGCATTTAAAAATGTATAGAGTATGTTACCTAACGGCATTATGCAATCAAGCATATGGTCTTATTGTCCCTGAACCTCAGCGCTATGTAAACTACATTAAAAGTTTTCCCTTATTTCTGCTTCATTTGTAATGTCCAGATTAGCTGATGGTCCAGTTAAAAGAGCTAAAATAGAAGCTGACCTAGTCTAAAAGAACATTGTGTATTGCCCATAAAAAGATATCATTGCATTATAGAAGTTCACTGTACTGCTTGTATAATTGATTGACTTTGTAATGTTCATAACTATATATCATTGCATTAATCATTTTTTTTAAATAAATATTGAGCTGGCATAATCTGGTTATGATAACACGGGCCAGTCTGTTAATTCTGGCTCAGTAAACTAGACTAGAGGATGTCTTTTTAGTATTTATTGCTGAAGAATTTGTAACAGAATGGGGTTTTGAATATGGGATACTCCAAAAAGTTGGGTATTGTTAGCAGAGGACACTTCTTGCTCAGTGACAGCAGCACAAGTAAAGGAGACTGGAACAATCAATCGGTTCACAGCTGGGGACCATTAAGTAAGTTTGAGCAAAAGCAAATGTAGACTGGAACACTCTAAAGTTTCACTACTAGGGACCATAAAGTAGTTTGATCACAAGAAAAGGTAGACTGGAACAGTCTATAAGTTTACAGCTGGGGACCATGAAGTGGGTTTGAGCACAAGCAAAGGTAGACTGGAGCAGTCTAAGTCCTTACAGCTGTTGACCATAAGGTCAACTTGTAGCACAACTAGACAAACTGGTACAGTCAACACATCCATGACTGAGGAGCATAAATAGACTGCGGCACGGGAATTACACTCTACTCGCATATCCCAGAGTTGGACAAGTCCTTAGACTCCATCAGTAGGACAGTAGTCCATCAACCAGTCCAGGTGTGCTGCAGGGGCAAACAGCCCCCTAAAGCTCGCAAATTTGTTCCCTCTCAGGGAAAGCCATTCTGACCAGGGCTCCAGCCAATTTACCACCTCATTGACCACCTACTGGGCACACCTTCCCAGGTAATGGCTAGAGCATGGCAAATATTCAGCCTAGGCATTCGCATTTCTCACCCTAAGCTCTAGAAAGTTCTTCACAGAGGCAGGGGGAACAATCAGATCCCCAGGCTCTGGATCTATGAACAGACCCAGGCAATTAATCTCAGCTCCTCTGATTACAGAGCAAGCCAACAACTAAATTTGCCTAACAGTCTATCCTAGGAGGGTGCTACAATGATGTACAACAATGTCTTCTTTTCATGGTAGGTTCTTATGAGAGAAGAGTAGAATAAAATAGTCAGGAAGGTGGATTAACAATAATTTGTGTAAAATATAATTGTCTAGGATTGTCCTCATTATATCAGTGAGTACCATGTCCAATGAGAATGGCAATGTGACTCACATCTTGTGCCATGTATACGTTCCTTGAGCAACCGTTCAAGGCTGAATACTGCTGCACAAAATGTAAGCAGGTTGTTTTCTTGGAAACCCAGGTCCTAAATCTAAGGAAGCAGCTGGCAAGTGGCAACACTGCGAAGCATCACCAACCTGAAAATGAGTTTGGACCGTACCCGTCAGGTGCTGGCAGGGGCCAGTACAAAGGTGGGTGGAGATATAGAGGTGCAGGAACCAGAGCAGAGTAGTTGGGTGTCCCAAAACTGCCAGAGGAACAACTCCTCCAGTAAGGACGGTGGCAAGGCTAAAGGAAAGGTTAAACAGATTCTGGTGGTAGGGGATTTAAATATCAGAAAGACAGATAGGGCAATCTGTCACAAAGATTGTGATCGCCGAACAGTATGTTGTTTACTGGGCATTTGGGTTTGCACTTCGCAGATTGAATGGACAGATTGTTGGGTGGGGCTGGGGAGGACCCAGCTGTCCTGGTACATACTGGACCAACCACAAAGTTAGAGGCAGGTGGAGTGTGAAGGAATGGGGGGGGTTCGCGTTCCTGGAGAACTGGGCTGACTTTTTGATCGGTTGTCGGCTCTATAGCAGGGACAGACTGAACCTAAATGGGGAGGGTGCAGCTCTGCTGGGGAATAAGATGGCCAAAAAGTTTAAAGGACTTTTAAACTAGCGAGTGGGGGGAGGAATGAGAGGAAGCGAAAGTCGGCAGTGAGCAAAGTTCAGAGGGTTGATACACTAAAATATATGCCGGACCCTCAAGGTGCCGCCTACCTAATTAATATGGCAAAAGGGGTCAAACTAACATATGGGGATTGGATACCCTCAAAAACGTTAGAGTAAAAATGACAAAATGAAAAAAGAGGGAGAAGTGGAAAAACTGTGGACAACTAGATGATTTATTAGGGTAGAAGGTAGCTGTGAAGAAATGGGGGAGCATTTCTGGGTTACAGTGGTCAAGAGGAGGTGTACAAGTGGAATGTTAATGAGTATAAGTGTCCAATAAAGTGATGTTTGGTTCACTGGAACCATAAGAACATAGTCCTCCTTGACCTACTTCTCACTGTACCAATCAGAGTCCCTATGAAGACTCGCTCTCACACCCCAAACAAAACAGCAAAGTGAAGACGTAATCCTTTCCAGAAAGTAATAGTCCTTTCCCAAGAATGGTAAATGTATTGATACTGGGCCAAGGCATGGATGGATGGCACAATTCTGTTTAATTTATAAAAAAAAAAATTATTCATAACTGAAAAATGGCATAAATAGCTCAAACTCAGTGTTTACTGATGATGCGAAGCTAAGCAGGGCAATAACTTCACAGCAGGATACATAAACCTTACAAGAAGACCTCATTAAAATAAAGGGATGGGCAATTACATGGCAAATGAGATTTAATATGGAAAAATGTAATGTAATGCACTTGGGGGGCCAAAAACATGAATGTAAGTTACTCGCTAAGGGGGAGAACCATTGGGGAATTCTGGGATGGAAAAATATCTGGGGTTCTAGTAGATCACAGGCTCAGCAATGGCATGCAATGCCAAGCTGCAGGAAGCAGAATATTATTATTCATAAAAAAGGGTATTTACTCAGGTGATAAAACTATAATTTTACCACTTTACAAGACTGTGGTTCGGCCACATCTGCAGAATGCCATCCAGTTCTGGTCACCAGTCCACAGAAAGGATGTGTTGGAACTGAAGAGAGTCCAGAGAAGGGTGGCATAGCTAATTAGGGAACTGCAGGACCTCAGTTACAAGGAATGACTACAACATTAAATGTATTCTCCCTGGAGACGCTTGAGAGGAGATATGATAGCGGTATACAAATACCTCAGTGGTCATTCTAGGATAGGGAGGAAACTATTCAGTTTCAGGGAGCTTAAGAAGACACGCAGCCACTCAATAAAATTGGAGAAGAGGCTCAACTATAAACTGTGTAGGGGGTTCTTTACTGTAATGCCCCGTACACACGGTCGGATTTTCCAACGGAAAATGTGTGATAGGACCTTGTTGTCGGAAATTCCAACCGTGTGTAGGCTCCATCACACATTTTCCATCGGATTTTCCGACACTCAAAGTTTGAGAGCAGGATATAAAATTTTCCGACAACAAAATCCGTTGTCGGAAATTCCGATCGTGTGTACACAAATCTGACGGACAAAGTGCCACGCATGCTCAGAATAAATAAAGAGATGAAAGCTATTGGCCACTGCCCCGTTTATAGTCCCGACGTACGTGTTTTACGTCACCGCGTTTAGAACGATCAGATTTTCCGACAACTTTGTGTGACCGTGTGTATGCAAGACAAGTTTGAGCCAACATCCGTCGGAAAAAATCCTAGGATTTGTTTTGAATGTCCGAACAAAGTCCGACTGTGTGTACGGGGCATTAGAGTGGAAAGGATGTGGAATTCCTTTCCACAATCAGTGGTGTTAGCGTGTTAGCGGTGTAAACTTTTAGATGGACATCTTAGCGAACGCAGTATACAGAGATATGGGAAAAGGTAATGACATGAAAAAACACATACTGTACACACGCTACACATGTTGAACTAGATGGACTGGTGTCTTTATTCGACCTTACCAACTATGACGTTTGGGGTCAACGCTACCATGGGTTTTAAATTTGTGGTCTTTGGTGGTGATTTAAGAAAAAAACATGATGTTCGGTGTGGATTTTCAACCACCACCAACTAATGCTAATTCTATTTGATTCCATTAAAACTGTGCTTTACTTTTAATTGCTATTTGGGCAACCATTCCTTTGCTGCCTTCCTTTTTTTGTTTTGTTTACCTTATTGTGGGCTATTGTCTTCAATTTTAGTTTGTGATTGATTTGAGGGCATGGTAAACTGCTTTTCTTAACCGTACGTTACAGGTTATGGGATGTTATTCAAAGATATAGGGTAACGTCTGCTATCTTCAGCAGATTTGGGCACTAACAACCAAAGCTGTAATGTCCTGTACACACGGGCAGACTTTTCGGCAACAAAGGTCCGACAGTCTTTCTGACAGTCTTTTGACGGACTTCCGACGGACTTTCGAACGAACGGACTTGGCTACACACGATCACACCAAAGTCCAACGGATTCGTACATGATGACGTACGACCGGACTAAAATAAGGAAGTCCATAGCCAGTAGCCAATAGCTGCCCTAGCGTCCCTTTTTGTCCGTCGGATTAGCATATACACGAACTGATTTTTCTATAGGAACTGGGTCTGGCGGAGTTCCGGCGGAAAGATTTGAAACATGTTCCAAATCTAAAGTCCGTCAGATTTTCGACAGAAAAAGTCTGCTGAAGGTCCGATGAAGCCCACACATGGTCAGATTGTCCGCCGGATTCGGTCCGTTGGACCAGTCCGGTCGAAAAGACCGCTCGTGTGTACACGGCATAAGACAGTCCAGTATAACCCCTCTGACTCCTGACATGTCTTGTATTTTTGCTAGGGACCTTAGGAGAAAGAAGCAAACCATTTAAAATTTTTATCAAGATTTATTTTCTTCCAACAAGATTTCTTCAGCTGCTGCAGAGAATTAGGGCTTTTTTTGCAACTTTCCAGATCGACTTATCCTCGGCATGGCCTTGGAGGCCCTACCCGGTCCCCGCTGTGAGAAAGGAGCAGGGCTGACCTGTAATGTGTCTGCATTAGGTGAAGACTGTTTGATGCCTTGGTTGCAAGGCTGGTGGGAGCCCCAGAGTGCTTTATAGGTCCAGGGCTCTTCAGTGGAACCCAGTTTTGGAGGCCTTCTGAGAGAGTTTACTTGCCAGGGCAGGAAGACTGTGCGAAGTCCTGAACCCTGCCTGTATTGCCTTCTATGTGGTGAGGACTGCACAAGCAGTGGTAAGTCAGGGCTTTTTGGCCTTTATTTGGGAGCCTTGGGTGCATGCTTATATTCTACCCCTAAGGGGTTAATGTAGATTTGCAGGTCGCAACACATTTGAAACGCACCGATATTTTAAATTTGGTGCCATTTTCATTGGCTTTCTGGGACTGGACACTCAGCTGATTCTGTGCAGCCTCTTTATTGATGATTGTTCTGCACATGCACGCACCATTTGACAGAGCGCTCGAAGCTGACTCCACCCATCCTGCTAGCTCCACAGGCTGCATGCGTGTCACAAACCTCTGGATGTTCTTGGGCTCCCTGCTGCTTTCAGTGACAAGGTCACATTCAGTATTTAATTCTTCATGTTTCTGCATGATCTCTGATTACCCCTTAAGTGGCAGATTATAAGTGCAAAGGCAACGGTAGCCCTTTCAAGGGTATTTCCCTCCTCTGTATTATCCAGGGGTCCAATGCTACTATGTTTGAGTTTATTTTCATCATGATAGCTGACTCAGATAGCAGGGGCCACACCCTCTTTAAATTCATGATAGCTGATTTGGTGTAATCAGCTAAGGTAATGAGTATGGTACCTTATTTATGGAAGATGACTTGATACCTCTGGAGTCAAAATCTACTGACATAACACCAAAACCAAAGGACACCAATGCAGCTCTTACTAATGCAGTCCACAAATGTCAAGACCTGGAACAAACTGAATCATTTATACCTAATGTTGCTAGTCTGGGTTAATTTAAAATCCCCCAGCCTAAAAAATAATTTTAAATTAATTTACTATTCTTACTATAATACTTTCTTACTTTTTTTATAGTGATTGTCCTAGATCAGACAAGGTCTTTGTTCCTCCTAAGTGTTTTGCCCAGCAATACCATATAGAGGAGTTCTTAAAAAGACAGACCACCTCCATAGATCTAGTCATTGCTTGTCTTAGCAAGAATTTAACTGTCCCAGTAGGGGACGCTCTGACATTCAAGGATTCAGTGGATAGGAGCCTAGTAGAACCTTGCACGACCGGCCATGCAACTTGATATTGCGGCTATCCGACACACCTTAGGTGTCTGGGCTGAGGATATGTCCAGAGACCTGGGTTCCATTTTTTCATATTCCTCTGTCCTTTAACAGCAGTAACCTATGCTTGTGTGTGTATACTGTATGTGTGTGTGTATTCTGTGTGGCCCCATAATCTATTGCCTGGGGGCCCCATAATCTCCTATTTCCTGGGGGCCCCATAATCTCCTATTGCCCGGGGGCCCCATAATCTTCTCCTATTGCCCGGGGCCCCATAATCTCCTATTGCCCGGGGGCCCCATGAGTTGTCAGTCCACCCCTGGTAGTTCTATTAGGGAGCTCAACACTCTTACTCCATATGTACGGCTGGTCATTGAGGAAAAGCCTACCTCTTATATGAACTTTGAACTCTACCAGCTTCTGGACTCAGCCTCTGTCGTTCCCCAAACCGGCTTTTATCCGGGAATGGGAGCGTGACTTGGAGCTGAATTTTTCAGCTGAACAAATAACACACATGCTAAGACTCACACACACTAGCTCTATGGACTCCAAGACACAGGAGACTAACTATAAACTCTTGACACGCTGGTACCGGGTACCTGCAGCCCTGTCACGTATCTACCCCTCGGTCACTGACCATTGCTGGTGCGGCTGCAGCAAGAGAGGCACACTCTTCCACATTTGGTGGGAATGCCCAGTGATTTGTTCATTCTGGTTAGACGTTCGCACACACATAATAGAAGCCCTTGGGGTTGATATCCCGTTTTACCCAGTTCACTTCCTCTTGCACATCCCTGCCCTCCCTCTGAGCCACTACAAGAAAAGTATACTACCGCATCTACTGAATGCAGCCAAAAGACTTATACCTCTCTACTGGAAACGCCTTCAGGTGCCCACTATAGCACTGTGGCTCAAGAAGGTGGATAAGATTAAGGAGGCGGAGGAGTGGGTGGCGAGGTGCAAAGATAGAAGCAAACTGTTTACCCATATCTGGGCACTCTGGTAGAAGTACACTGCTGACTATGACCCTGACCCAGCTCCATCAAGCCTGGAGGTTGCATACTTGGAGCTGGCAGACCAAAGTTGTAAGAAACCAGAAATGAATCCCACACTCGCCAGTCCTCAAGCTGATCCCACCCCAGCCCAATATAAGGATGTGGTGCCTTAATGCCAGCTGTAGCAGCTGCCAGTCGTCTACAAAAAAAAAAACGTGGCCCATGGGCATACTGCAACAAGCAAAACTCAACTTGCCCAAGAGAGATTGCACAGCATGAAGTTGAAATTTTTATTTTATTTTTTTGCCTTGCCCGATGGCAGAAACCATCCCCTTCAGATCTTCAAGTTTGTCTAAAGGCAAACGACATTCCATCGACACGGTGTTGATGGCAATACCCAGAAACCACAAGTCAGTGGCCGGGCCCTCCATCTCGTTAGGGGTCAATGACACACCAAAAAACTAGAAAACATGGTCAAAAGTGAGGCATAGATAGTACTTCCTGCAGGCCCTATGCACAAGAAATCATCTAAGTCATGAATGACTGAATTAGGCCGGAAGCATCCCGAACTGCCCATTTCTAAAAAGGAACTATACATTTCAAACAACAAATGGCACAGACCATTGGTAAACATCTATCAACAAAAATCTGCCCTTGCCATTTGCACCCCAGCAGATGGCAACAACTAGAATGTACTGAATGTACTGGCAACCAACCAAAAGGCTGCCACAATATCAGTTTTGGCCAACAACGTACCTTTACCCTACCTAGGAACTCAGGACACTGCCATATCAAAAGAAGTATAGGACACCATGTAAAGCTCCGGATCAATGGCTTCATTCACTGAACCCCCTTTACGATGCGACAAGTGATGAATAAGGCGTAACTTATTTGGTTCTTTTTTGGTGATAATACCCAAAGGGGAAATACTGGCGGTGAATCAAAAGGGGGCCAGCCATGCAACCCAAAGCAACTACTTTGAAAAGTTTACCTGAAAACGACCACTGGAAGTAAACGAGATGACTGCAAGCTATCAGCCATAGGAGGAACAACCAGCAACTGGCAGGGTATCAGAAAAACCCTACGAGAAATCCAGCTGCAACACACAAGCTGCCTTCCTGTTAGAATAACACATTAGGAAAGGCACCATCTTTTCTACCTACACTTACCTCTTTCCAGCGTCACCTCCTTTTCATTTTCCATACCTGAAGCATCTGGACAGCGCATACGACCTTCCACACCCTGAATAGTCATGACGGAAACAGCACGCGGTGCCAAACTTGCAAGATCCGTCATTGAATTGCCAACATAACCCCCTGCGATTTGTGGCCGGTTGCGAAGAGGCTGCCGCACCCTCAGCCCTACCCTGAAACTCCGTGGAGACGACATCAGTTTCATCCAGAGAATTACTTTTTTGTGGTCCCACCGTAAAGAGGGCTGGACTGCCTTGCATTGACAAAATTGCTCGTCATAGCGAAACCAAGCAACCCCACCATAGACTCGCTGGGCTTCACCGATAGAGTCCAGATAACAAAATAAAAAAACACCGTTTTTCTTCCTCCTTCTTACATCCATCTGGTCTAACTGTAAAGTTAAATTTCTCCAATAGCAACAAAGAAATACATTTCCACATACTCACCCTTCCATATACGCTCCTTCACGTCCCGTTTTAGATGCATACCCAAAGGTCCTTCAAAACACACATACACATTGCATTTTTGCAGCATTTGGCAGACGTACTCCAGTGACTCCTTTGTCAGCCGCTTTGTCGTCTGAAGCCTTACCAGCTGTAGTCACCGCAGACGCTGCCAGCCGTTAACCAGAGGAATCTGATTGTCCCAACCCCGATCCCTGCTGAGCTGTCAACTAAGCCCCCCGGAGCCCCCTTGAATAGAGATTGAATAAGAACAAGAAAGAGGACATGAAACAAAAGTCTCACCTAGGTGCTTCTGTCCCTCAGGACATCCAGCCGCAGATTCGGATCCCCATGCAGCGCGCGGGAGTTCAACATCTTCAGAGCCCCTTCAGATTGGCTCTGTTCACCAAGCCACGCTGTCGCTCTCTGCCCTCAGCAGGCTCCAGGGTGCAGTTGCCGGCCCCAGAGTCCGGCGGGTGCCCGTTGATGATGTCAGCAGCCGCCAACGCCACACCGGAAACCCTGGGCGTTCCATCTCCTTCTCCCAAGCTGGGCTCTGTGAGGGGTGGAGAAAGCCTCACCAGCCGATGCCCGGCTCCTTCCATCTGCGTTACACGATCTGCGATGCCTGGACACAGGGAAAAGCTGGCACCCGCGTCTTCTGTCACTGGGGGCCCTGGCCGCTCCCGGGACCTGGCCGGCACCCGCAGTTTTGCCACTCCCATGCTGGGCCACTCTAGACATAGGCAGGGAGCCTGTATAGCCAGCGGCATCATCCATACTGCAAAGGTGTGAGGGCAGGGAGTGAGTGCCAGATGAAAACACTCCCGCCCTGGGTTTGCCATAGACGGGGATTCCTCCAGACAGAGGCCCTGAGTGGCTACAAGACAAACAATCATACTTATTGCAGGAGCCCAGGCTGGTCTTTCCTGGGCCCTCTTTTAGTCACCCATGTGCTAGCAGGTCTAGGCCTTCTGAGCGCTTCATTCCTGAGTCTGGAAGCCCCTCAAGGGACCCTCTGACCCCACCAGCCAAGCGCATGCCTGCTTCCCCTGGTGTGCGAGTTAGTACTGCAAATTGTATTCTTGGTTTTTTGTGCTGCCATATGAACTTAAGTATCATCTTTTTTAATGTCTTAAAATACAGCTGTGGCACGTGTATAGGGAGCATCTGAGATACTTCTTTTGATACAGATCCTTTGGAGATGTTGCTAATTTTATACCTAAGTATTTTAATCTTTTTTGCCATGTGAACAGAAACTGTTCTTGTAATTGTTGTTTATCTTTCTTATCCATATTAATATTTGAGATTTCAGACTTTGAGGGGATTTTTCCTACATTTAAATAAAAAAAAAAATTATTTATTTTTTTCAGACTACTTTTTCCAGGTAAATATTAATTAAATATTCAATGTGAATATTTCACATTTCCAGCCAGCAGGTTGATCTTTAAGCTCCTTTTTATTTTTCTCGGGCTAGCCTAACAGGCTTTGCTTAAAAAAAAAAAAAAATAAATAAATATAGAGCTCCATAGCTCAAGCTCAAATTACACAAACATAGCTGAATGGGTCACTGGAGTGTCTCACCCTCCTCTTTCCTCTGCTCTGTACATCTGCATAGAGACAATCAATCAGAGAGAAACAGTCTGAAAACAAAAAGCTTCTGCTTTGTTCTCTTTTTGGAAAAACAGCAATGCTCTCTGATACCAATATAATAGGCTGCACTCTGAGTTATTACTAACATTTTTTGAAAAGAAAAGATGTATATAAATAGGCAAAAATGTAAAATAGCAGTTAAAAAGCATATTCGTTTTTGCTGGAGTTGTTTTTTAATCAGGGAGCTACTTTAACAAGAAAAGCTGCATGACTTATCACAGTAACTATAATATCCTCTTAAAAAGACAAATTTGTGTGGTGAATCTTTAAGACAATGTAAAATGTGATTTTTTTTTTTTATTCCCACATAATAGCACAGATTTGCAAGACAGCCGATAAGACATTCCTCAGCAGCTTGAAAGAGAATATCTAATGTGCAGCTTTTCATAAGGAACAATGTAATATAACATTTTCCGGACAGCTCATTATTAATTCTAAAAGTACTAAGTGACTCCTGTTTCCATTATGATTACAGATGGCAAACATCAACATAGATATAATTTTAATTATGGTTCAGATTAACTTCTGAGAGTTGTCAAAGCTCAGGCTTGAGGTTTTATTCTTTTGTATTCAGCTTGTTTGAAACAGACTGTCGCACTGTCAGACACTGAGCATTATGCCAGCTGAGGAATCAGATCCAGATAGACAGCCTGGGTGCAAGTCAATCACCTTTGTCTGGAATGGAAAATGGAAAATTAAGCTTTATTCTGATGGAAACAACCCATTTCTTATCTCAGTTTCTGTCCAATAGTCCTACTGGGCAGGACCACTCCTGTGATCAGCAAGTAGGCAGCTTTAGCTGTGTCTTTCCTGCTGTAGGTAGTACTGTTCAGTTGGGTGCTCTGTAGAGGAGAATGGAGGTTGAGAGGAGCTTTGTTCCTCTGAAGCCTTCGTAGGTGTCATCAGGAAAGCAGCAGTCCAATTGGATGCCGCTTCCCTGGATAACCTCCACGGCCATCTTTAGTGAAGGCAATGTTAATAAATAGCACTGTCCCACTGGACTTGGCACACATTTGCGAAATGGATAGTGTAGGGACAGGACAGAGGCAGTTGGTGCTAGGGAGAGGTTCTGGTCAAGGGACAGTGCCTGGCTCAACCATCTGAGAACCCTAGAGCGTTGGGAACTACGTACCTGGTTAGTAAAGATCTCTGTACTGCTGTTATGGCTGTCAGCCACCCCCTTCATCAGATGCTGTTTCAGTACAAAGACTACAGCCAGCATTGTTAAAAGCTGTTATATCCGGGTTGCCTGTAATATTGAGGCCCTGTTGCGATAGTGTTTGGAACTGTAAGTGAGCTCCTTGCCGCTGTCTTCTAAGTGTTAAATACTACTTCTGCTTTGCCAAATAATTGTGCCACCTTCCTTGGTCTCTGTGTACCTTTACTCCATTTCGGTTACCCATCAACTGGCCCCGCCTACAAGCACCATCTGAGACAGCATTTAGGATCCATCTATGGCCGTTCCCACTCGACATTAGTTGATCTAACAATCGACTTCTGTCAAAGGGAATGTTGGATGTTAGATCAGCAACTGCAGCCCATTGGTCGCATCTCTGATCAGTGTATTCTGACAATGGAGGAATCCCCACTGTCAGAATACAATAGTACAGTGGGGACGATTCCTCCATGCACCTCAATTTTGTGGATGGGAGAATCTCTTAATTTTTTTCATTTTGGATAGCATATAGGAGGGTTATAAAACTGTCAGATTTTCTTGTGCTGCCATCAGTGTCCCATTGGGGAGATTTGCCTTTGCTTCCTGTCTTATATCCAAAACAGGAAGAGGAAATTCCCCCCAAAATGAGGGAATCCCTGGTTGTCACCAAGGTCACCAGATCTAGTGTCCCCATTAGAACACTTCCACTGAATTCTTGTTCTGGGGAGAACCCAAAATTTGGTATTTTCTTTTACTTTCACTTTTGATGATAATGGTAAACATTACCAATAGAGAGGGTGAATCTCCCTAACGAGGGGAAAGGCAGCAATAAACACCTGACAGGTGTTCTAATCCTTCTCCATGCTATCCATACAAAAAAAATGGCATATTATTCCCAAACCGAATAAGGATCATGGAGACTGTGCGAATTATCTCCCAATCTCTTTAATAAATGTTGACCTTAAGATAATGACGAAGATTTTGGCTACTCGCATGAATTCATTTTTGTCCAAATATATTCATTCGGATTAGGTAGGATTTGTTCCTAATAGACAGGCCCCAGATCAAATGATAAATGATGCAGATCAGATGATATACTGATGCTCCTCTCTTCTCCAGTCACCTCACTACCCAACTTACAGCTAGTACTATGACACTTTACTCATATCTCTGGCCTGAGAGTGAACCATTTTAAATCCCAAGCACTTGATGTATCTCTAGAAGCACACATAGTCAGAGCCCTGCGAAATTCGTTTTCATTCAAATATCAATCAGGGGCTCTTCCGTATTTAGGTATCTTTTTAACCCCCACCCTTCACTCACTTTATCGGGAAAATTGCTGTTCCGTATTTAAAAGATTAGTAGAGGATCTCAAAAGATGGTCAACTAACCCCCCCTTCATGGTTTGGTCTATTGCACGCCAATAAAATGATTATTTTACCAAAAGTGTTATACTTATTTAGAACACTCTTTATATCGATAGTAATGTCGGATTTGAGGAAATTTCAAATGCAGTTGAAATATATTTAGGGGGACAAAAAACCCAGGGTGGACAGATACTGTATACACCTAAATTGAGGGGGGCTTTGGCATACCGGATCTGATTAAATATTTCCACGCGGGGGCGTGGCTTAGCGATGGCTGAGTGAAGACGTGTTTCTAAGGAGCTCCTGGCTTCCCTCTGCCTGCCAAGACCAACCGACACCTATTCACCTATGTGAATACGGCATGAGCAACTCCAAACGGTACAGAACCAGATCGTCGACCCATGGGAACTGGCCAAATACCTCCCAGACCGGCATTCAGAGATTCCTCCGAGGCCCGCAGCGGACCTCGCCGGGCGCCATTGCAGTAACCCCACGTGTACCTAGCATGGAGAACAGGAATCCGAACACCTCTCAGGGACCCTGACGGCCTTCATGTCTGATATGGCCGGTCCCTCACAATACTCTGGCCGCCTGGAAGAAGAACTCCACAGTATGCTACAGGTTCTTCCCACGAGGTCGGACATTGAAGCCCTTATCCTTTGTATAGAAGCGGCACACAGCAGGGATATGGCAGTGGTGAGAACAGAACTACACTCCCTCACAGACTGCATAGATGCAGAAGAAGCTGCGGCTTCTTCCCTGGAGCTCAGGGTGTCTGCCCTGGAATGCTCCCAGGCCTCTCAAGTTACCACGGCTGAGGAAATGCAGCTGCTCCTGGAGGAATTGGAAGACTGCAGAAGTCGAAACAACTTAAGGCTGCAGGGACTCCCGGAGGCCACCGGTGCGGAGGATCTAGCTGCTACAGTTACTGCCATCTTTCAAAGTATTATGGAAGCTCCCCCACCAACCATGGATATAGATCGGGTGCACAGAGCCCTCGGACCTAAAACAACAGATCCAGACAGGCCCCAGGACGTTCTGTGCAGACTACACAGATATTCACAGAAAGACATTATCCTCCGTAAAGCCTGGGAGCAGGGAACGATCGAATTTGATGGAGCAAGCATACAAATTCTCCCTGGTCTATCAAGAGCGACACTACAGCCCTCCTGAAGCCAGTACTGGAAACAGCAAGAAGACATGACTGCACTTACAGGTGGGGATACCCCTTGGTGGTTACGTTCCGGAAGGCACAGGCGTCCTTCACGCTTCAATCCCCAGTAGATCTACCTGCACTTTTCTCCTTCATGAATGCGGAACCTGTGAGTGTGCAGAACTGGCTACAGATCTTCCATCGGCCATCCGGCTGCACGGGACCCTCCGTGACCTGGCACAACCAGCCTGCTCGCTCTCAGAGATCCAGGAGGCAATCCCGGGCACCGTCGGCGGAACAGACATGTGAGTCATAAACATCCCCCCTTCCCGGACACAGATTTCTATTTCCACACGAAATGACTGTTCACCTCCCTGCCCGTTGACTTCCTCTGTTATCATGTACTTTACCGCCCATCCACTGACTATTTGCCTCCATTGTTTGAAAGGCATGTGGCCATCCTGGGACTTCCAAGCCGGGACCGCTGGTGTTATTTTTGCTCCCCACCTTGAGTAACGCTCAGATCACACCCCCGGGGCCAGTATCGGCAATCCCAGCCGGGGGGGGGGGAGCATGGGGGATTTATTTGCGCTGGATGGGCAATTCCAGGAGAACAGGCATCTACATGATCCCCTGGGGGGATGTACTTTCATTCAACCGGGGGGGGCGCCCCTGCAGCGGCCACGGGTGGACTGGAGGCTCTGGCCTCTTTGGGGTGGATACGTGAGCCCCCCGTGGGGGCTGAACTCTCCCACCTGATGGACTTGGGGCATTAATGTTTGTAATAAACTGCTGGGGATGGATCTGGGGGTTGATGCCAGGCTGCCCGGCGTTTCCTCCCTCCCCGGAGGCAGTTACCCCCTGGGGGGGACATGGGAGCGGGGTCGGCTATGGTCACAGTGACGCACTTCCGGTACTGACGTCATTTCCGGTCTCGTGGGAATGCTAATAACGGTGTTTGCTGCATCCTCTGATTATTTCAATGCCTTTAACTTACCTTTGTAAGTATAACCTTTTATGCGCAATACATTTTCAATCTTAGCATACTTCACTATTGGTACCCCCTTTTTCTTCCTTTTTGGGTACCTGTTTTTGTATGGCTGAGTATTAACATTGAAGGATCGTTTATCGTCTCATCAGTGAACCTGCCATCCTGCAACATTCTCTGGATATTGCTATAAGCCTATATTGACTCCCATACTGAAAAGCTGGGTGTCATTGTGATTTGGTGAATGGGGACACATGAGGGGGTGTATGGGTACACCTGAAAATTTTTCTGCAACATTTTCTCTGCACTTTCCACACAGCAGATGTGAAGCATTCCCTGCATTTTTACACATTATTTGTGAAGCACCTTCAGTGTTTCATTTGGACTTTATGTTTTTGTTATCACTTATTATGGGTTTTTGTCTGTGAGCGCTGTATTTATATTTTATCACTATGTCCAAGTGTTTAGCACTTTGTGTATAGCAGCTTCATTCATTCATTTTTTTATCACCCATTTTTTTCACCAGTGCGAGTTTATATATTTAGATGATATATTTTCCTATGGTCACAGCAGCCAGATGTATGGGACCAGATTAATGAGACTAACGGTGGGGAGGTGCTTTATGTGGGTTATCTTGGACGGTTATTATATCCAATGTGGTCACTGGAGAAAATATTTGAGTTCTAGAAGTACCTGAGTTAGATAAATATATGTTTGTTAGCACTGTTTGCTCATGTTTGTGTAACAGCTTTATTACTTACTATGGTCGGGGGGGTCAGGGGGGCCAGTGAGTTTCTTTCCGGCCTTTGCTGACCACTTTTCCACATAGGCCAACACTTCCCCAGTTTAATACTGGAAAGCGTTTTAGCATTATCTTGCTACTAGTTACGTTTAATTTTCAAGTAGGCGGTATCCCTTTTATGGCGACTGCTCTCCTTTCACACTCCCCCTCTGGGAAATTGCCAAAGGGAAGCTTTTTCTTTTTCTCTTCAGCTCAGCTCTACTCCTCCTTTACTTTTATCCACTCCCTCCGCCCCCCCCCCCCTCCACCACACTTAACTTCCCTATTCCCTCCCCACCCTACACCTTCCCATGGAAGTTCTAAATGTGATCTCCCTAAGGGCCTTAACACGCCCGAGAAAAGACGGATGCTCCTACAAGACCTGCATCATCTTAAATCAGATGTGGCCTTCATACAGGAGACACATTTTAGGAACGACAAATTACCCATTCTCAAGAACCGGTCATTCCCGACGGTGTATCACTCCACCAACCAGTCGGCTAAGTCAAGGGGGGTTTCTATTTTCCTTTCAGGCAGAGTACCATGGTCTTTTATAGACTTAATTATGGACCCAGGGGGTCGCTTTCTGTTTGTGAAGGGCTTGATCGGAGATGTCAGGGTCACGTTAGCAAACATGTATGCTCCTAACGATCACCAGGAGTTTTTTTAAAATAAGACGCTTGTGAAGCTGAACAATTTTACAGAAGGCCACCTGATTGTAGGGGGAGACTTGAACATTCCTCTAGTTCCAGCAGAGGACACATCCCCTGGTATAACATCTATCTCCCTCAGCTCCTGTAAATGTATTGCCCAATCCCTGCGTGAAAGCCATCTGATTGACGTATGGCGTCTTCTCCACCCCACGGAAAAAGACTTCACCTTCTTTTCTCTCCCCCACAAGAAATACTTGCGCATTGATTATTTCCTTGTCCCCCATGCCCAGCTACATGCAGTGCATGCCTCAACCATAGGTTCCATAACCTGGTCCGATCATGCCCCAATCTTCCTGTCCTATGCTCTTCACGACTCCATGACTACCAGGACAAATCAATGGAGACTGAATTAAAGTCTCCTACAAGACAAAGATGTTCTAACAGACGTAACTAGGGAACTGGACTTTTATTTCAGAACCAATGACACCCCAGATTGTGAACCTGGCGTCATTTGGGAGGCACACAAGGCAGTTATTCGCGGCATGTTGATCAAACACGGGGCCAGGATCAAGCGGAAACGAACTGAACAGCTTAAGACCCTACTGGCAGACCTTGCCGCTTTAGAGATCCATCATAAACAAGCACAGTCCCTCCTTGTCAAACGTACACAAATCGCAGACCTCCTACAATTTAAGACCAAGGCAGCCCTGCAGGTGTGCAGGAAGTTATCTTATGAATCCGGAGATAAGTGCGGGAAACTATTAGCCAGAACCCTGCGGGAACAGACACTAGCGACCTATATCCCACATCTAGCACCACCCAACAGACCTAAGGTTACGAACCCTCACGACATAGCAAGTGAATTCGGGGAATTATACAACTCCTTTTATAACCTGACAACCAAACCCCCACTCAAGACCAGATAGATTCCTATCTGTCATCATCACTCATGACCCGACTATCAGACGCAGACAGGGACATCCTTGAGGACCCCATCACTATAGAGGAACTTCAGGGAGCTGTTGGTGCCACTAAACAGGGCATAGCACCCGGCCCAGATGGTCTTACAGCCCAATACTATAAGGCCCTACTTCCTTCCCTCGCCCCATACATGGTCAAGCTGTTTAATGCACTTGGCTCGGCTGCAACACTCACGACTGACACTCTATTAGCTCACATCTCGGTGATCCCTAAGGAGGGGAAGGACCCAGCCTCCTGTGGAAGCTACCAGCCGATCTCATTACTCAATCTGGATCTCAAAATCTTTACAAAAACTCTGGCCAACAGGATCCAACACTTGATCCCTAACCTGATCCACCTGGATCAATTGGGCTTTGTTCCCACAGGGGAAGCTAGAACAATACTACGAAAGTACTAAATTTGCTTCAGGCAGTCAACAAATCACAGACACGGTGTGTGTTTCTCAGTACTAATGCAGAGAAGGCCTTTGACAGGGTGAACTGGAATTTTATGCTATGCCAGGTACGCTGGCTTCGGCACCAAAATGCTACAGTGGATTTCCACGATCTACTCCTGACCGGCAGCCCGAGTCCGGGCCAATGGTGTTCTATCCGACACCTTTAAAATCACTAGCGGGACACGTCAGGGGTGCCCATTTTCTCCCCTCCTTTTTGCCCTGTCATTGGAACCGTTTCTCTGCTCAGTTTTAACTGACTTAACCCGGATATTAATGGAATAAATATAGGAAACACTCAACACAAAACCTACGCTGATGATATGTTATTTTCTCTTACGAACCCTCTGATTTTTACTTCCTAACTTGATGAAGGAGTTTGAGAGATACAGTGTTCTCACAAATCTCCAAATTAATTTCTCCAAGTCGGAAGCAATGGGGGTTAACTGCCCACAAACATCTATTGTACAGCTTCAGGACAATTTCAAATTCAAATGGACTGACAAAGCGTTGAAGTACTTGGGCACTTTGGTCCCCTCCAACATAACCAACATTTTTGAGCTAAACTTCCCCCCACTACTGCGAAAAGTTAAGCAGCTTCTAGACAAATGGAATGCTTCACTCTTGGTTCGGTCGCTGCAATATCATTAAAATGAGCATCCTCCCCAAGTTTCTTCTACAGGCGCTACCAATCCATATCCCGTCTATCTATTTCAAGCAGATCCAAACGATGTTCTTTGATTTCATTTGGGCCCACAAACGTCCACGGTTACAACGCAACCAGTTATTGCTACCCAATCGATACGGGAGATTGGCAGTTCCGGACATACGCAAGTATTACCAGGATATACACCTGAGTAGGCTGATCGTCTGGAACAGGCACGCAAACTTTAAAATATGGGTTCGCATCGAACAATCCCAATCGGCTGTTCCTTTTGGTAGAGCCCCTTGGTGTTTCGCCTCCCTTCCAAGAGAGGTGAGGGACCACCCTCTAATAGGCAACACAGCCAAACTTTGCTCAGTCCTGCTCTCATCCACCCCCATATCCTCACAGACTTCACCCCTGTACCCAATTCTGGGAAACCCTCTTTTCCCTCCGGGACTTGATGATGCCAACTTCCGAAGCCTGTTGAGCTCAGGCTGCACACAGGCCTCCAACTACATAACTGCAGGGGGTGGCTGACGGTCTCGGCACTGATGGACCAGTCGGGTTCATTCAGACTAGGATTTTGGAGTGCTCTCCAAGTTTCTAATTTCCTCAGAATCCTCCTGGCGCCGGAACTGTTTGCCAGACCCCTTACCACTTTTGAAGAACTTTGCTCGGAGACGGGGGTGATCAAATCTCCAAATTAATTTATCCAAGTGGGAAGCAATGGGGGTTAACTGCCCACAAACATCTATTGTACAACTTTAGGACAATTTCAAATTCAAATGGACTAACAAAGCATTGATGTACTTGGGCACTTTGGTCCCCTCCAACACAACCAAAATTTTTGAGCTAAACTTCCCCCCACTACTGCGAAAAGTTAAGCAGCTTCTAGACAAATGGAATGCCGGCCTTTACTCTTGGTTTGGTCGCTGCAATATCATTAAAATGAGCATCCTCCCCAAGTTTCTTTATCTTCTACAGGTGCTACCAATCCATAAACCGTCTATCTATTTAAAGCAGATCCAAACGATGTTCTTTGATTTCATTTGGGCCCATAAACGTCCACAGTTACAACGCAACCAGTTAATGCTACCCAAGCGATACGGGATATTGGCAGTTCCGGACATATGCAAGTATTACCAGGCTATACACCTGAGTAGGCTGATTGTCTGGAACAGGCACGCAAACTTTAAAATATGGGTTTGCATCGAACAATCCCAATCGGCTGTTCCTTTTGGTAGAGCCCCTTGGTGTTTTGCCTCCCTTCCAAGAGAGGTGAGGGACCACCCTCTAATAGGCAACACAGCCAAACTTTGCTCATTCCTGCTCTCATCCACCCCATATACTCACAGACTTCACCCCTGTACCCAATTCTGGGAAACCCTCTTTTCCCTCTGGGACTTCCGGAGCCTGTTGAACTCAGGCTGCACACAGGCCTCCAACTACATAACTGCAGGGGGGTGGCCGACGGTCTTGGCGCTGATGGACCAGTCGGGTTCATTCAGACTAGGATTTTGGAGTGCTCTCCAAGTTTCTCATTTCCTCAGAACCCTCCCGACGCCGGAACTAGGTAAAACTTTCAGTACATCACAAAGACAACATATCCTAAGGTTCACGTACAAATCTTCTATTTGCACAAGAAAGCAGGAAACTAATTTTAAGATTCTCACCAGGTGGTACAGAACACCAGTGAGACTGAAGAAAATCTTCCTTGACACTTCTGATCAATGTTGGAGATGCCAGGGAGGTAAGGGCACCATCTTACATATTTTTTGGAACTGCCCCAAATTAAAACACTTTTGGACGGAGATTCAACGCATCCTCCAAAAATTCACAGAGCGCAAAATACCAGACGATCCGGCATACTACCTCCTACATGCTTCCAATGTACCTGGGAAGATATACAAAAAATCTATCATTTGCCACCTCCTAGACGCTGCTAAGGCATGCATCCCTCTTAAGTGGAAATCCCCACAACCCCCGACAACAGGGATGTGGATTCGTAAAGTAAGGGAATTCAGTATAATGGAAGACTTAGTTCTTTCGATACAACACCAGCAGGGCCGATACTCCAAGACCTGGTCACTCTGGAACGCTTTTCTCTTTTCTGATGAGGGAAGAACCCTCCTTGATGGTGACCTGAAGGACTAAACTCACCCTACCAACTAGTGTCCCTACCGGCTATAGGGCACCCATGGGCTTCACCTTATTGCCCCCGCATTGGGCGGGTTCACACAAGGTATACCTCTGCATTCCCATCCCCTTCCCCCCCCCCAACCCCGCCTCCTTCTCCCTCCTTTTCCTTTACCCCCCCCCCCCCCAATCCCTCTCTTTCAGCCTTTCTCCTTCCTCTTTACTTTTTTTTTCTCCCTAGTTTCTGGTTATGTGGACCCGGGCTCCCAATACTTTTCTAATATATAAAATTATAAAAATTGATTAGGACTGGTCCGGGACCCTTTTAGGTACAGCATAAATGGATCACTAGTCTAGCCATCTTGCGTACCCTTAGTACCAGGGCACGATCTTAGGTACCCTCATTACGAAACAGGAGAGACATTTCAGATAGCAGACTATCATACTGTCCTTTAGATGCAGTAATGTGATCTTGTGTGTATTCTTGCAATGTTATGTAAGACAATGAACTGTACATGTCCAGATGTTTGTCCTTGACCATGTTCTTCGAATAAATAAATTAACTGTAAATAACAAAAAAATTTCCACGCAGCGCAGTTGGCTCAGCTGATCCGCTTCCATACACGACACTCCAGGCAGCTATGGATGTCCTTGGCGTCAGTCCTTCACCTCAATAAGGAGATAAGTCACCTAATGTGGATCCGGGGGAAGAACAGACCGGTTATGCTGTGCCCAACTCTATCGTTTTCATTAAACCTTTGGGACCTTACTGTCCATGTATGGATTTAAATCCCTACACACCCTATTAGCCCCGCTACTTGGTAATCCTTCGTTCACCCCGGGTCTTCACCCCCGAAACTTTGCTTGGTGGGCCAACAAAGGCTTGCTAGGAATAGCTAATTTCTGTGACCATAGCGAGGTTTTGTCGATACAATCACTCCAGGAGAAGTTTCAGCTTCCCAATTCAGAACTTGACCGATACACTCAGATGCATTTTTTGGCGACACTAAATCGCACCTCTGATTTAACCTCCTCTATGTCAATGGAATATCTATTTAGAAGTTTCAACAAACACACTGGTTACATATCTATTTAGAGGTTTCAACAAACACACTGGTCACATATCTAAAATATACATAAATATATGCATAAATGGGAGCAGGATCTGGAAGAGAGCTTGGAAGCTGAAGAGTGGAGCAAGTTAGCACAATATGCCCCCAAATCATATATAAATACCTCACTGATTGAGGCGAACTATAAAATCTTACTGCAGCCTTACATGGTGCCGGCGAGAATAGCAACCTATGTCTCAGGTGCTTCCCCACAGTGCTTCAGAGGGTGCAGAATAGAAGGCACTATGTTCCACGTGTGGTGGACTTGCCCAAAAGTGAGGAGGTTCTGGATTTTCACTTACAACTTCATATACAGTATGTCACAAAAGTGAGTACACCCCTCACATGTTTTAAAATATTTTATTATATCTTTTCATGTGACAACACTGAAGAAATGACATTTTGCCACAGTGTAAAGTAGTGAGTGTACAGCTTGTATAACAGTGTAAATTTGCTGTCCCCTTAAAATGACTCAACACACAGTCATTAATGTCTAAACCGCTGGCAACAAAAGTGAGTACACCCCTAAGTGAAAATGTCCAAATTGGGCCCAAAGTGTTAATATTTTGTGTGGCCACCATTATTTTCCAGCAGTGCCTTAACCATCTTGGGCATGGAGTTCACCAGAGCTTCACAGGTTGCCACTGGAGTCCTCTTACACTCCTCCATTACGACATCACAGAGCTGGTGGATGTTAGAGACCTTGCGCTCCTCTACCTTCCGTTTGAGGATGCCCCACAGATGCTCAATAGGGTTTAGGTCTGGAGACATGCTTGGGCAGTCCATCACCTTTACCCTCAGCTTCTTTAGCAAGGCAGTGGTCGTCTTGGAGGTGCGTTTGGGGTCGTTATCATGTTGGAATACTGCCCTGAGGCCCACTCTCACCACCATGCTTGACTGTAGGCAAGACAAATTTTTCTTTGTACTCCTCACCTGGTTGGCGCCACACATGCTTGACACCATCTGAACCAAATAAGTTTATCTTGGGATCATCAGACCACAGGACATGGTTCCAGTAATCCTTGTCCCTAGTCTGCTTGCCTTCAGAAAACTGTTTGCAGGCTTTCTTGTGCATCATCTTGAGAAGAGGCTTCCTTCTGGGATGACATCCATGCAGACCAATTTGATGCAGTGTGCGGCGTATGGTCTGAGCACTGACATTCAACCCTTCAACCTCTGCAGCATTGCTGGCAGCACTCATTTGTCTATTTCCCAAAGACAACCTCTGGATATGACGCTGCACTGCGGCGTATGGTCTGAGCACTGACATTCAACCCTTCAACCTCTGCAGCATTGCTGGCAGCACTCATTTGTCTATTTCCCAAAGACAACCTCTGGATATGACCCTGAGCATGTGCACTCAACTTCTTTGGTCAACCATGGCGAGGCCTGTTCTGAGTGGAAGCTGTCCTGTTAAATTGCTGTATGGTCTTGGCCACCGTGCTGCAGCTCAGTTTCAGGGTCTTGGCAATCTTCTTAAAGCCTAGGCCATCTTTATGTAGAGCAACAATTCTTTTTTTCAGATCCTCTGAGAGTTCTTTGCCATGAGGTGCCATGTTGAACTTCCAGTGACCAGTATGAGAGAGTGAGGGTGATAAAACCAAATTTAACACAACTGCTCCCCATTCACACCTGAGACCTTGTAACACTAACGCGTCACATGACACCGGGGATGAAAATGGCTAATTGGGCCCAATTTGGACCTTTTCACTTAGGGGTGTACTCACTTTTGTTGCCAGTGGTTTAGACATTAATGGCTGTGTGTTGAGTTATTTTGAGAGGACAGCAAATTTACACTGTTATACAAAATGTACACTCACTATTTTACATTGTAGCAAAGTGTCATTTCTTCAGTGTTGTCACATGAAAAGATATAATAAAATATTTACAAAAATGTGAGGGGTGTACTCACTTTTGTGAGATACTGTATTCACTCACCCAAGTGAACTTAATTAAATCGCCCCTGCAGGCACTGTTGGAGCGCCTGGAGGAGGGGACTCCGAGACACACGAGGAGGCTCATTGCTTTCATATTTGTTGCAGCTAGAATTTCCATAGCCAGGTCTTGGAAATCCCCAATGGTCCCTCTCCATCTGCTACAGTCCAAGAAGTCCAGTTGAAGCTACGTGACATGACGTTGCAAAACTCAACGTAATTGCGGTGTGCAGACGCCGCTACAGTGATCCCCCAATCACAATGGAAAGCGGAGAAACTTTGAACGAAGTACCTAGCCTACACAGATGAAGCTGCTACTAGCGAAGCTGTAACCTGTCTAATGTTACCGCCGCAGCGCGCCCGAAAAACCACCTGAGAATCAGCAAACACGCAGCATGGCACATCTAACAGTGCCCGTTGGTTGATCCTCCCTTGACGGACGGGAACACGACGGAACAGCTTTGCCGCTTTGGAAGTATCTGAGTTCACGGCCAGCATTCCTGCACTAGGAAAGAAGGCGGTAACGTAACAACTAAAACCATCACTAATGTAGGCTTGCATTTAAGCATAGACTTTCTGCTATATACGAACTGTGTGGCCTGGGGATAGATGTTGATCCCGGGATAGTCTGCTGTGTTGGACATTAAGTCAGTGATAGCTGTGCCCTGGTGATGGCCAAGAGGAGACCTGTAGTAGCATCATTTAATCTACTCCGATCAAGGCTATTTTCCTTTGACAACTGTCACCTAAGCACCGTTTGATCAATAATTGGTCTATACTTCAATGTAATCTGTTAAAGATATCTGAACTTTGTCTCAGTTACAATCTTTCTTCTAGAATTGACATCTTTTTTAGAAATGCTTTCTGCATGCGCATGCAATTGTATAATTTGAATCTTTTCCAGTATATCCAACAAGAATTAACTGTTAGTTTAATTCGGAGATTCAATAGAGAGTTAACCTCCTGTTTGGCAGTATATCTTCGGCAGCATCACCTTCGATAGTTTTTTTCGCTACCCCGGGGGCCACGCATGCATAGTTTCCCTTTGTACCTATTTTTATTTTTATTTATTACTCCTTCATTGGCGGTTTGCCTGTGGGGTTTCTATGCATGCGTGGTAATCTAGGCGCCTGCACCGCTTGTGTCATTTGTGTGTTATTGTTTGTCTACTGTCTGTTTATCTGTTCCATTGGTATACCACATGTTTCCATACATCTGGTATACCATCCCATTGTTGCTCATTAGGACCAGCTATATATAGCTTCCTTGCTGAAGCAAAATGTCTTACTTTCTGTAGTTTTGATACTCCAATAAATTTTGCATTGATTTTTTACTCACTCTCTTATCATTGCCCTCTTTAGCCACAAGTAGCTGTCTATGTTCCAGGGAGGCCTCCTCTCTTGTGATTCCCCTTGGAATATTTATTTTCTCGTATGCTGTTTCTTGGCTACGGCTAGAGCCTCTTAATTAGAGGAGAGGCAGTGAGTGAGTAATCACTACTACACAAGTGGCGCGAGGTGTAAGTGTGGTCGCCTGTTTGGTTTTTGTGGCAAGATATCTAGGATAATAGTGAATGCACGCCTATTGGCAATTTTGAATGATAAAATTGCTCTGTTTGACAAAATTTGGGACCCCTGGATTAAATACCTGTTGGAAGCCTAATAGGACGGGTTTGTTTTGAAGTACTTTTCTTCTAGGAGGCAGTGAAATGCTTTCCATTCTTTCCTGCCTTGTCTTCTTTCCATCTATGGTCTATTTCCTTTTTCGCTCATTTCTCAAGGTCTTCAAGACTACAGAAGAATTGAGTTTTAGCCTGGGTTCACACTGCTGTGGGAATGAAATGGTGCGAGTACAGCTGAACTCGCACCATTTCATTTCTACATGTCAATCCCGATTTCAGTGGCGATTTCAGAGACATCTGTGTGGGTTTCTACCCAGATGTCAATGGAAATCGCACCCCGAAATCGCAAAAAGTAGTACAGAAACTACTTTTTTAAATCGGTGCAGCGCCGCACCGATTAGGACGGTGCCATTGCTGCCGATTTGACATGGGATTTGACATATCAAATCCCATATCAAATCGCATCAGTGTGAACCAGGGCTCATGGTTGCATCAAGCGGAAGAAGTGGGGGGGGTATTCTCCCTTCTATTGTCCCATTTCCTCGGATTATGGAGTGAGGGGCGGGTTACTCTAGCATTAAAAGGGCTTTATTAGAGTGTCTTCTCCCTCATTATGTTGGTTTGGATATTGGGGGAGATTTACTAAAACAGGAAGACTCAGAATCTGGTGCAGCTGTGCATGGTAACCAATCAGCTTCTAACTTCAGCTTGGTTAATTAAGTTTTGGCAAAAAAACCTGGAAGCTGATTGGTTTCTGTGCAAAACTGCACCAGATTTTACATTCTCCAGTTTCAGTAAATCCTCCCCACTGTGTGGGTTTTTTTCCACACCGTTTGATGCCTATTTACATTGCTATACTGTATTCCCTTCTTGTTTTTGTTTTTTATTCCATTTTATTTTATATAATATTCCTGAAATGTGGATGATGATGAGCCAGGAGAATCAACAAAATAGTACTTTTCTCTTCTGTAACACATAAGACTTAAAACCTGGTTTATAACCAGAGACTGTTACCCTATACAATGTCAATTGATAGCTTTGTATACCTTAAAAATGTTCTAAATAAAAATCATTGGAAACGAAAAAAAAAAATGTTTTTATTTATACTTTAAAGTAATCCTACATTGATATGGAATATGGAAGCTGCTGCCATTGCTGACCTATCCTTCTGAAAATGTTAGTTCCACAGTTATCAAGCTGATCCAATGGCTTTAATTAAGGTAGATGTAAATTCACCATTAAAACCTTTATATACTGTTCCACCTTTTGCAAGAAAATGTAAGCGTTCGTTAACCCAAAAAAAAAAAAATGCAGATCCTGGTCCCTTAAAGCAGATTACACAGTACAGCACTTGTGCCGTGTAATCTGCCCCCCTCTAAACTGTAAAAAAAAAACCCTGAACTTGCCACTTTCTATATGCCCTCTCTAAACAGACCACGAAAATCAGGGCTACAGTGATCAGGGCGGAGTTGCTCCACCCTGATCATCAAACATCTCTAATAGTGCAATAATGCCTCTTAAGAGTACTTTAATGATGGGTAATGCAATGCTGCATATAAAAAACTGACTCACAAACAAGTCATCCAATTCAGGTAGATAAAAAATGGAATTCCATACAAGTAAAAATCACATCAACATTTGAGGGCAATCGCACATTCACATTGCGTGTGTGGGTAGCGTCCCGACGATCGTTTTGTCATATGTGACATTATCAGGGGTACGCCCACACACCTGAGCAGACACTCTGAATAGTCCATTGACAAAACAAAGGATTACTGTCATTAGTTAGGTTAAACGGTCTAAGGGCACTCATTGGGTGCATAAAAGAGGTGTAAAAAGTGTTCCTTACAGCCATTGGAAGAGCAAGAACATCCGTTATCCAAGAGCACGGACTGAATTAGGCATATAAGCCCATAATAAACCACATATACTGCCATCTTGTGGTCAAAACACTTGTAAAAATGGTTAAAAAGGCTTGCTTCTATGTGTTGTCAATAAGCCTATACCACTGAACAGATATCATTAAAAAACTATTATACAAACTTTGTTACAAAAGTAAAAAAGTAAGGCATTCCCTATTAAAGTTTAAATAAAACTAACATTTAATATATATAAAAAATATTTTTTATAATGAAATAAAAAATATACAAAAAAAATAATGAAAATAAGGAAAAAAATTAAAATATAAATACAAATAAACATAAAATGAAAATAAAACATTTATATCAATAGAATTAATGTGCGAATAGGGAGAAAAATATGAAGAAAAGAGGACTTGGTCAGAGCAGAATACGCTTTTAATATCGACCTCAGCATAATAAAAAGGGGGGCAGCCACTGCTATGGATGCCGATGTCCCACTCCCCATTCAAGCCTCCAAATACATGGCAGAGGAAGAAAAGGGAAGAACATGGGCTAATGATACAGCCCATGCATAATGGAGGGGGACATCAACTATTATTAATAAAACAGTTGATGTTCCACTCCACATTCAAGCCACTAGGTACATGAGGCCCCAACTTGAATATCCAATTGGTCTCTTCGCTTACCATTTCTCCCACGCCAGTGGGGCACATATTTTTCAAGGGCAATGAATGTAGTACCTCTAGGATCCCGATTATGTTTTAAGTCATAATGCTTTGAAAAATTATGCTTATCAAAACCTTTACGGATGTCAGTTAGGTGCTCCCCCAGTCTAATGTGCAGCATTCTTATGGTGCACCCCACATATTCAAGGCCACAAGGCCATCATGCATGTGTAGCAATAACTCTCGATGGAGCTGCTGGTTTAAGCAGGCTTGTTACCTTCACTCTCCTTCCCTCTGTTTCACCTGCACCGGGTCTAGGGTTCCGTTGAGTTTACCTCTGGACGTTACATGCACCAACACTTGAGTGCATTTTCAATGCTTTATTAAACGATTTACTAAAGAAGTAGCAGGAAAGAGGCAGAAGGGAAACTGCAGAAGAAACTCAAATATCTTCTTGTAAGATTCTTGACAAATGTCCTGGCAGAATTTGGATATTACAATAGAATGCGCTCCCCTCGTGGGACACACTCTTTGCTCGCCTGGATAGGCCTCTCTCACTTGCCTAGCAGCCAGTACGTAGCACGAACAAAAGTCTCTGCCACAGACTTGTTTGGGATAAACCTGTACGATCCTCTGCCACAGGATGTATTGGTCTTTCTGCAATGAACGTCAGTCACAGTGCTTGAACCTTTAAGCCAACCCGGCAACACTGTGCTGTATAGTTACTTTTAGGATACGTCCTCTAACCGAGTCACCAGGCCCCTCTCCAGACCAGTGCGCTGCGTGATCCTTCCATGACGGGTCCTCCCCTGGGACCTCCTCGGCTGTCCAGCTTCTTCACTCTGGATAGACAGCTCAGGACCATTCCTTGGCTGCTGTGGCAGGCCCCAGACAAGCTTCTGGGCCCACCCCTGCGCCACAGCGATGGGGGCCTCCGGAACGGAGGACCACGAGATTGCTCTCTAACGCATACCTGTCGGCCAGGAGGGCCAGCAGGTGGCTGTAAAACAAACCCCACGATATGGCGTCTGTCCCATAAATACCCTCGCCCAGAATGCAACTCAGAGTACCACCTCCATCGAGTTGTCTCCGGGACAGAAGAGCATCCATACGCTTCAACACGTTGCCTTTCCAACACTGACCAGTGATAACAGCGACATGCCACAGGTCAGTATGGAAACACACACAACGTCAGCCAATCTGGAACAGAGGCAAACCTAACCTTCTTAACGAACAAGTTACTAAATTTACCTAACATATGGTAGATCGCAAATCTACCAGCGCTACACATGTTATAAACGATTTTATAGCGTAAGTAACAATTGTGCCTGCTGAAGTAAATCCAGTGATCCTCCTACCTTGGTGAGCATTAATCTTGCAGGCATGACATTTCCCGCACAAATAATACCCCCTTAAATCACCAAAAAAAGTAGGTCTAGTAGGAGGATCAGGAACATTTGGTGCTATTGTGTTCCTCAAATTAGATGCGCCACTAAAAATAACGTGGGGTCGATCAGACAAAAGAGGGCCTAGAACCCGGTTATTCTTAATGGTCGGCCAATGCTTTTTATTAATCCTTTTAATCGCCCAATGCTGACTAGAAAATGTAGTGAAAAAAGCCAAACCATAATCCTCTGTGTTATCACCTCGGACAACTTTATCACCCAACAGTTCTTGACTATCTCTATTACTATAAGGGAATCAAGGACCTTGCTATCGTATCCTTTAGCTATAAACCTTGTTTTTAAGACTGTTAACAAAAAGAAGTGGTGGGTATCTGCGCTAACTAAAAATAACAATAATAAATAAAAGCAGCCAGCTTTTAGTTTGCTATCAACAAACAATAAAAATATAAAAGTCCAAAATGCAGCGCTTGAAATCGCATGAAAGTTCTTTCATTTAGATAGGTAGAAAATGCGAAGGGCCCTTCACCAGCCTCTGTGTGTATAAAAATGCACACCACACCCAAGTGAATCCAAACTGCTTACCAGAAGGAAATGGTATATAAGCACAAAATCATCTCAGGAAATCACGGTGTTACTCTCCAGATGATACAGATGTTCCCTTTTTTTTCTTGTCTCTTTTCTTGGCTTTGGAGCGCAGTTTCCCCTCAGGACTCTCAACTAGCTCCTTCACTGAGGCAGGGGCGGATCCAGGGGGGGGGCAACGGGGCAATTGCCCCCTCCGAGAAATGCGGGTGAGTGAGCCGGCGGGCGGCTCCGTAATTGAGAGAGCCGCCGGGCGGCTCGGCGGCTCCATAGGTGAAAGAGCCGCCGGGCGGCTCCGTAGAGACAGACAGCGGCAATGGCGTTGTTAGGTGGGTGCGGGGGTGTGCGGTCCGCACCCGGGTGACACCCGCCAGAGGGGTGACACCCGTAGGTAGCGGCACGCACCGCTAACACCGCCCGCTGACCTGATCTGCTTCTCAGGTCTTGCGCTGTGTGTGTGCCTCAGCGCAGTGGACTGAAGCCGCCTCCCCCTCCTCTCTGTTTACATTCACACAGGAGGAGGAGGAGCCCGAGGGACACACACGGCTGTGTGTATCTTCCGGTCCGCGCTGTTCTGAGGTCTGTATTAATGGGGGCTCTGCACTGAGGGGGATTCAGTACCAATTAGGGGCTCTGCACTGAGGGGGATTCTGTACCAATGGGGGGCTCTGCACTGAGGGGGATTCAGTACCAATTAGGGGCTCTGCACTGAGGGGGATTCTGTACCAATGGGGGGCTCTGCACTGAGGGGGATTCTATACTAATGGGGGGCTCTGCACTGAGGGGGATTCTATACTAATGGGGGCTCTGCACTGAGGGGGATCTATACTAATGGGGGCTCTGCACTGAGGGGGGATTCTATACTAATGGGGGCTCTGCACTGAGGGGGGATTCTATACTAATGGGGATTACAACATCTCTCTGCTGCCTGTCTCTGGGACACACGAGACCACCTTAGCAGGTGGCAAGTGACAATCTTCATCTGGTGACAGGCGACGTGGCAAGAGACAATCCGCAACATGTGGCAGGCGACGTGGCAAGTGACACACTCGGGGCTCCCACTGATTCTGCATTATGGTGAGTTAAACTATTTAATTTTTTATAACAATGTAATAATAGTAATAATGCGCTTCAATCATCCTGACACCATAACAACCATGGTGCCGTGATGATTGAAGCGCCAACACCAGCCATTTCCCCGATAGATGTACCCCAAAAAAATATATTTTCTGGCAGTGCCCCTCCCGAGACTAGACTCTGGATCCGCCCCTGCACTGAGGTCCCCTGAAGTTTCCCGCTAGCTTTGGGAAAAGCAGTTTTTGGAATGCTCTCAGAACTTCCATCAGTAATTGAGGGCTGATGCCAGACTTGGGGCACTCAGTTCAGAAGTGTCCAACCTCTCCGCACCCATAACATCTCTTCTCTCGCCCCTGGTACAGCTTTTGTTCACCTTGATGAGTCCCTTGTTCCTGGACTTTCGCTTGGGTCTCCATCACTCGCATCAGAGCATGATACATTTGGGTTTGGGCCTGAGCTACCTGGACCATCAATTCGGTTGGCCTGAGTTCTGCTACTGGCTTATTAATGTCAGGAAGTGCCAATCCCACTGGTTCAGACTCAGTTCCACTATCTTCATCCAAGAAATCCATTTCCGCATGAACAGCTCGAGCCACCACTTTCTCTTTGTTCCCAGCAATAGAGCCCAATTCTCTCGATCTTTGGCTTTTCTTTTCCAATAGAGCCTCCTCCTTTCGTACTTCTCTTATCAGTTCAGGGTATGTGGGTACCACTTGAGTTCTCTTCAGTCATAACCTTAATACGATAGGATGATTTGACCAAGCTCCTTGCAGCACCCAGTCCAGGCAAGCTTGGTCAATACCTTTGGGGTCAATACCCCTCTTGAGAACAATCTGATACAGCATCCTGTCTACTCGAGAGATGTATTCAGACAGACTCTCCCCCTTCTGTTGGTGGGTGTGGTTCAATTTGTACATCAGGTCTGCGGTAGTTTCAACCCTCCCAAATACAGTATATAGAGCATCTATGTAGCCCATGGCAACACAAGTTTTATTGCCCATCCTCAGATTACGGATCACATCAGCCGCTGGGCCTCGAAGACTCTCACTAAGCCTTGTCGTTTCACAGCCTCTGGAACACTCCACTTTTCCATGGCGTGCAGAGCCTGACTCATCCACGTTTCAAACTCATCTTCCCCCACAGGGGTCGGCAATTGCCCTGAGAAGAACCTGAGTCTTCAATAGCTTTCGTTGGCATTTCCAGATCCATTCTTCACTAAGCTATCAACTAGTAGGCTCAAATACCTGTAGAAAGAGAGAGGAGGAGCACTGGCCCCTTGAGAGTCAGCTCCCACAGGTAAGGGACCCTTCTCCCGAGTTCTGGTCGAGGGCTTTCTCTCAGTCTGTTCTCCCCCACTTTGAGTGGGAACACTTTAGCAATCACCCCTTCAGCCAGACATACCTCTTCCTCCTTGAAACACATAGGTACCTTATCCTGCCATTTCAGTAGTACCCTGACTTGATCCAACTCATTTGTGGCTTCTCCTTTCACAATGTAAGCCTGGTGTCCTGGGACCAGAGCTCTCAGCCACCTTCTGATTTCTCTTTCGATGTGCTCACTTCCTGAGATCTCCAGAACAGTGCTCTTCTCTGTTGGAGCTCTGTGACTCCTGCCCCAAGCAACCGCGGCCATCGAAGCAACTTCCCGCGTGATTGTGGCTCTTGTCTAGGCTAAGGCAAGCTGCAGATAGCATCCCAGACAAGCCCCCAAATATAGCATGGCCCCCTAAGGGACTGCTTGGATTTACCTGCTCATCTGCGCTGCCATGACCTGATGAACATTCCAATCCACTTGACACTCTGGGTTCAGACATCTTTGCACCACCTTAAAGCAAAAAGTCAGACAACTCTGTGCGTGTTTATGTTCTGATAATGTTTACTAGAACAGTTCTAAGAAGATATTGTCACAAAGAGGAGGTAATAGATCTACTGAGTTTTAGGCAACAGCGCCAACTCAGCAAAGGAATTCCTTCAAATAACACAAGCCAAGATATGTGCAGGTAAAACAGTCTATTATATACACAAGTACAGTGGAGTTCTGCTTGCACCTGATAGGATAAGTTAAATGGTTATACTGACAAATTTCTAAAGGGGAAACCTCGGCCAGCCTAGGAACCTTTTAATGAGAGGTCAGACTTAATGGCAATGGTGTAAGGGTCCTTTGTAAAGGATTTGTAAAGGTGGGCGATTGCCCTCTCACCAACGACCAGGCTGATTTAATGCCCTCCGGATAGCAGCTCCTGTAGCGACACACATGCAGCAGATCTGCCGTATCGATTTCCTGATGCGAAGCTCAGAACACAGGTTGGCGGGCGACCGAAGGGGTGCTGAATGGATGTCTGATGAACTGCAAGCAGTGCTAGGCCCCTCTCATCTGGGTTGAAATGTGGTACACCACATGGTAGGCCGCAACCTCTCTCCCCATTCACGGAGAGGTCCTTCTCGCGCCAGGCCCAGGAGGAAGAGAGCGCAGGGCAGGGCTTTGGCTTCTTATATAGTTCCTTCCAGCAATCTTTCCAATGGTAGCAAAGATCTCTGGGATATGTAGTCCAGATACAGTCATGTGAAGCACTTATCAGTCTGAGGAACTACTCATCCCACAATCCCTTTAGTTTGGCTCACAAACATGATGTCAGTTGATAACACTGGGCACTAGAAGGACATGTGATGCATAGAAATACGGGAGGATCACTGTACTTTATAACTGTAGTCCACATTGCTACACAAGCATTAGTCAAGACACAAGCAACCAGTCATTAGGTGTGATATCTGGTAAGGTGACATGTCCTCCGGTAGCGAGGGAGTCGTTATATGGCTCCCTCCGTAGAGGTCATATCCAATAGCAACCATATTGTAACCCACGTTAGGGAGAACTATAACCTGGTCACAAGGTACGGGAAGGAAGGAGTTACAAGTTTATGCATGAGATCCACGCTATGTGCATGACAGGACCCCATTGTGTTACTGGGAGTGAGATAACAGAGGTACACTGAACTAATGGGGTTCAGCATGTCCCTCCTAATGCAACATCTACCATGTCCTTGGCCCCGGAAGAAGTCCTTTTGTTGACGAAACCGGTCGGGCTAAGCTGTATGTTCCTGTTATCACGCATTTTACATGTTTGGATGTTCTGTGGCGGCCACCTACCTTTTTTATCATGCAATGCTGTTTTTACTATGGAAACGTGTAAGTGCAATACTTTATTTTAGATTCAACCATTAAGAGGTTTTACACCATCCAGAGTTTTATGTTTTAGTATTACTAGACAATCGTTATTTAGGTGGAGTCCCCTGGAAGCTCTGGAGATGTTCCTGACATGGTTCCTTTCGACAACCCTACTGATGACCCCTACCGGGACATATTCATCAAGCCTGTTTAACCCTTTGTAATAAAGGGTCCAGGCTCTCTGGTAAGAGTCCAACCTATTGTGGTGGTGGCGTGTATACTTGGTGAAGGGATTGGATAACCTTATCCACAGTTGAATAATGGAGTTTGCCATTTGACCTTTATGGTCCATTTGAGAGACTTATTTTTCTGGACAGTTTATTTATTTATAGTTTTTTTTTCAGTATTTTTAATATCAATCACTGTAGTGCAACGCACCTTTATTTTGTTTCTTGTTTTTTTGTGGTAATATCTCACATTTGTGGTGCTGCTCTTTTTCACACTGAATTATCTTTTCACATGCGCAGTATTATTTTTTTATTTAACATCTACCAAGTACTTTGTCAGAGGAATGCTGTGTTTTAACTGCATACAGTGAAGGCTCATCTCTAAGTCGGGGAACTGCCTTAATGTTAGAATTTTCATATGGCCGCAGTCAATGCCTGGTCCCAGGCATTGATGAGCATGCTCCGCACAAAAGGTACCTCTGTGCGTAGGGCAAAGATCATCTTTGCCCTGCACTCAGAGGTACCTTTTGTGCCCACAGGCATATCAAGGGTTAAGTTAGCTGGCTTCAGTGTGGACTTAGTGTGACACTTCAGCAGATAGAAGGAGTGTATTTAGTAACACAAAAAGACACAAGAGGGACCGATATAAGTGCAGCATACTGTGTCTTTATTGATAAAACCAAAAAATTGCCACTCACATGTTTTCAGATGTATAGCACCTGTAGTAAACCAAAGCTGTCATCAGATGGCAGCGCTGAACAAAGCAATCCGAGTCCAAGCCAAGAAGTGAAGGGTATCCCCCGACATACATGCAATCCTTGACCAGGGAAGACAATATGACAGTGTGGGAACCCAGGTTGTGACATGAGACACTGGGGACATAACCACACATTTTGAGGTGGTAACGCCTCTTTTTTCAAGCCTCTATGCGTTTCAAGTGTATGTCGGTGGATACCCTTCACTTCTTGGCTTGGACTCTGATTGCTTTGTTCAGCATTGCCATTGGATCCCAGCTTTGGTTTACTACAGGCGCTATGCATCTGAAATCATGTAAGTGGCTATTGTTTGTTTTTATCAATAATCAATAAAGATACAGTATGCTGCACTTAGATTGCTCCCTCATGTGTCGTTTTGTGGTTCTCAATCAAGAATCAATCATTAATCAATCATTAATGACATGGTGATCATATGGTTTGTTTGTAAAAAGCTGTCACTGTTTCAAAAGTCACAATGCAGAGTTTTTAAAAAAAAATTAAACTTTTAACAAAGTATTATAAAAAAGTCACTTTTTTATTTTTTTGTCCATTCTTCAACCTATAATAATACTTCAAGTGCACTGCAAGTTCAGTCGCGCTAAATCTGAGGGGAAGCTGTGAAATAAGGGAAAGTTCTGCTGATTTCTATCATCCAATCATGTGCAAGCAAAAATGCTGCTTTTTTTAATTTTCCTTGCATGTTCCCCTCAGATCTAGAGCAACTGCACAGACTATTTGCCTTTGGTAAATCAACCCCTATGCATAGGTAGCACAACAATCTCTTTAGACGTTGTCGATCTTTTGCTTAGTACACAGAAGGCCAACCTATTAATTTTACAAAGCTAAACACTGCAGAGAAATATGTATAGAAAATTTAGCAAAAAAAAAAACAAGAAAGAATATGACATATAGGGATATCGGCTATTTGCTATAAAATAAATATGAAGAAAATAGAAATGAACTGTTTAAGTATTATCAGTAGTATCGCTTTATCCGGTTGGTGGGAGCACACTGAGGAAAGTAGGTAACTGACTTGTTCGGAAAAAGGTTCAGAGACAAATGACATTGTTCACCTCCATGTTATTTCATTTTAAGATGTGGGAAAGATTCTTCTGCCTTGGTCAATCACCTTTAAGGGTGATACCCTGCCTGGTAAAAGGAATGTTCTTGCCTCTGAAGTAGACATACAGTAGGTTATATGGTCCAACTGGTTCTGATGATGGGGTCGGAGTTATGCCCTGTACACACAACCGGACGTTCCGGCAGACTAGGTCCGACGGTCTTCTCGACGGACTTTCGACGGACTTTCTGAACGGACGAACTTGCCTACACACGACTGGACTTTCCGGCAGACTAGGTCCGCCGGTCTTCCCGACGGACTTTCGACGGAGTTACGGCGGACTTTCCGAATGAACGGACTTGCCCACACACGGACAAGTCCCTTCATTTGGAACATGACTCGGGTACGACGGCACTAGAAAAGGAAGTCAATCTCGCCGCTTTTATCAACGAGATTGACACCTTGCGGGCCCTGTTGCAGAGCATACCAGGCCCTTAGATCTGGTATGGATATTAAGGGGAACCCCCTACGCTGAAAAAAACGGTGTGGGGGTCCCCCCAAAATCCATACCAGACCCTTATCCGAGCACGCAGCCCAGCTGGTCAGGAAAGGGGGTGGGGAAGAGCGAGCGCCCCCCCTCCTGAACTTACCAGGCCGCATGCCCTCAACATGGGGGGGTGGGTGCTTTGGGGGAGGGGGGGGCCCTGCGGCCCCCCCTCCCCCAAAGCACCTTGTCCCCATGTTGATGAGGACAAGGGCCTCTTCCCGACAACCCTGGCCGTTGGTTGTCGGGGTCTGCGGGAGGGGGGCTTATTGGAATCCGGGAGCCCCCTTTAATAAGGGGGCCCCAGATCCCAGCCCCCCACCCTATGTGAATGAGTATGGGGTACATCGTACCCCTACCCATTCACCTAGGGAAAAAAGTGTCAATAAAAAAAACTACACAGGTTTTTAAAGTAATTTATTAGGCAGCTCCGGGGGTCTTCTTCCGACTTCGGGGGTCTCTCCGGCCTCTTCTCCCGGTATCCGGTTCCTCTCCGCTCTCTCCGGCCTCTTCTCCCGGTGCCCGGTTCTTCTGCTGGGCTCCTCCGCTATCTTCTGCTCTTTTGCCGTTCTCTTGCTAGCGGTGGCCTGGTCTTCTCCATCGTCTTGTTCCCTCTTCTCTTCTTCCGATGTTGACACGACGCTCTCTCCCACTGTAATGCTGTGTGAGCGCTGCGCAATGACTTATATAGGCATGGGGCGTAGTCACTGGGTGATGTCATCCGGTAACCCCGCCCCCTTATGACGTCACAGTCCCAGCATGCCCCGGGACTGTGACGGCATAAGGGGCGGGGTCACCGGGTGACATCACCCGGTGACCAAGCCCCATGCCTATATAAGTCATTGCGCAGCGCTCACACAGCATTACAGCGGGAGAGATCATCGTGTCAACATTGGAAGAAGAGAAGAGGGAACAAGACGACGGAGAAGAGCGGGCCACCGCTAGCAAGAGAGCGGAAAAAGAGCAGAAGATAGCGAAGGAGCCCGGCAGAAGAACCGGACACCGGGAGAAGAGGCTGGAGAGAGAGGAGAAGAACTGGACACTGGGAGAAGAGGCCTGAGAGACCCCCGAAGTCAGAAGAAGACCCCCGGAGCTGCCTAATATATTACTTTAAAAACCTGTGTAGTGTTTTTTTATTGACAACTTTTTTCCCTAGGTGTATGGGTAGGGGTACGCTGTACCCCATACTCATTCACATAGGGTGGGGGGCTGGGATCGGGGGCTCCCGCATTCCAACAAGCCCCCCCGCCCGCAGACCCCGACAACCAATGGCCAGGGTTGTCGGGAAGAGGCACTTGTCCTCATCAACATGGGGACAAGGTGCTTTGGGGAGGGGGGGCCGCAGTTCAGGAGGGGGGGGCGCTTGCTCATTCCCACCCCCTTTCCTGATCGGCCGGACTGCGTGCTCGGATAAGGGTCTGGTATGGATTTTGGGGGGACCCCCAGGCCGTTTTTTCGGCATAGGGGGTTCCCCTTAAAATCCATACCAGACCTAAGGGACATTGTCGCCTCCCTCTCGCACTCGCTGCAATAGGAAAATGTGTTTTTTCTATTGCAGCGCGCGCGATATGTAGTACCCTGTCGCCGAGAACCAGCGTGAGAAACATTCTCTCGGGCAGGTGCTGTAGCTGCCCTTGCGTCGTATTCGGACCAGATACAGACGAACAGGCTTTCCGATAGGAAATGGGTCCGGCGGAGTTTCGGCGGGAAGATTTGAAACAAGTTTCAAATCTAAAGTCCGTCGGATTTTCGACCGAAGCGGTCCGTCAGAAGTCCTATGAAGCCCACACATGGTCGGATTGTCCGCCAGATTCGGTCCGTCGGACCAGTCCGGTCGAAAAGTCCGCTCGTGTGTACGCGGCATTAGGATCTCCCACACCCGCACATCATTCTGATTGCAGTGAGTTCAAATCCAACATGCAGCTACAAGCAAGGTCCACATAACTTTTAAAGAATATGGTATCCCAATATTTCATATTCCTGATATGTGTCTTTTGTACCATGTACTTATGTTAAAATGTATCCTGTTCTCTTTGTTTTGCTTCCTTTATGTGAAATAGCTGGTAATCCTGCCAGTCCCCCTGCACTCCTATTTCAAGCTGACCATGATAGGCATGGGAGCACATCTATCCCAGAGTAGTCAGTTTTCTGGTTGTGCTGGGAGCACAGCCTGCCTGTCCTCCAATGGCAAAAACATGTGCTGATACGCCCCCCTGCATTGGGAAGATCAGTGTACTGCTTTTTTACCACCCTCACCTCTTTAACCAGTTTCCGTCTGGCCTATTGCAGAATGTTGGCTGGGCGGGAACGCTCTTGTTCTGGGATGACATCATATGACGTCCTCCTATTGTTGCCGCACATGCACACCCCCAGGGGCATGCAGCGTGACGATCAGTGGTGAGCTGTGTCCCTCAGACACAGCACATCACCGATCAGGGTATAGAGCCAATGACGTTGATGTTTCCTTTCCTCAGTGCGGTCACTGACAAAAGGAAAGTCGATAACTGTCTTTCCTGTGACCGGGGACATTTGCACTGATAATCAGTGCAGCCCCATCAGTGTCAGTGTCCATCAGTGCAGCATACCGGTGCCCATCAGTGCAGCATATCAGTGCCCATCCGTGCAGCATATCAGTGCCCATTAGTGCAGCATATCAGTGCCCATCAGTCTTGCCTCATCAGTGCCTATCAGTGCTGCCTCATCAGTGGCCATCAGTGCCGCCTCATTAGTGGTCATCAGTGCCTGTTAGTGCAGCCTCCTCAGTGCCCATCTGTGCAGTTTCAGCAGTGCCCATCAGTAGACATGTGCAGAACAGAAACATTTGGTTAGTTTAGTTTCAGATTGATTCGTTATGTCACTAATTTCTTTTCGTTATATAATTCGTTTAGTTTGGTTTTGGAATTCGTTTAGTTTGGTTTTGGAATTCGTTTAGTTTCATTTTTGTTAAAATTTGTTTAGTTCTCATTTATTAACCACTTCCCTACCCGCCCATTGTCATCTGACGTCTGCAGATGGGATCTCCCATCCTGGGCGGGCGTCATATGACGTCCTCGGCGGTATAGGGGGCGCGCGCCCGCCACGTCACTGAGGAGCCGATGCGCGTGTCCCCCCGGCCACAATGTCCGCCGGGCACTCGCGATCGCTCGTTACAGAGCAGGGCTGTGGATCTGTGTGTGTAAACACACAGATCCACGTCCTGTCAGGGGAGAGGAGACAGATCGTGTGTTCATACTAAGTATGAACACAGATCGGTCTCCTCCCCTAGTCAGTCCCCTACAGTTAGAATCACTCCCTAGGTAACACATTTAACCCCTTGATCGCCCCCCCCCCCCCCCCCCCGATAGATTGTAAGCTCTAATGAGCAGGGCCCTCAGATTCCTTTTGTACCAAAGTGTAATGTAACTGTAATGTCTGCCTTCATTTTGATAAGCGATGTGCAAACTGTTGGCGCTATATAAATCCTGTATAGTAATAATAATAATAATTAATCTGTCAGTGGGGAAGCCCTCTGACAGATGATGACTCATGGTTGTTAAGGACATGGGTGGCCGGCTTCCCGTCCCGCTGCTTAACAACCAGCTATTTATTCACACAGAATTTGAATCAGTCGATCATTTTTCAACCGATCCGAATTCTAATTGTTCTGAAAAGTTGGAATTTGTTAGAAAACAAACAAAACTAATTTTAACAGATTTCAACAAAATTCTTTACTATTTGTTGCCATTTCATTCGAAAGTTCGGATACATCCGAATCTCCGAATAACCAAAAATTTGTCTGGATTTGTATTTGAACCGAAACAAATCTACCCATCAGTGCAGCCTCATTAGAGCTCATTAATACAGCCTATCAGTACCCATCAGTGCAGCCTGTCAGCGCCCATCAGCGCAGCCTCATCAGCACACATCAGTGAAGAAGAAAAAAAAGTTACTTTTTTGTAAAATTTTATAACACACGTGAAGAAAGGGTTTTTTTTTTCAAAATTTTCAGTCTTTTTTGCATTTGTTTAGCAAAAAATAAAAACTCAATGGTGAATAAATACCTCCAAAAGAAAGCTCTACCTATCTAAAAAAAATGATAAAAATTTCATATGGGTAGAGTGCTGCATGATAGTGCACTTGTTATTCAAAGTGCGACAGTGCTGAAAGCTGAAAACTGGCCTGGGCAGGAAGGGGGTAAAAGCTATTGAGGTGATTAAGCCCCTTATGCAGCTGAAACCAGAGATTGTTCGATGACTTGTATAAAAAGAAACTGAAAAAAAAATGTATTTCTAATTTGTTTATATCTATACACAAATGTGCCTTTTATTTCAATTTTAAACCGAATGAGATGTTTTACAAGGTGAGGGTTCACATATAATTTAAGTTAGTCACTAGGCCAGGACATGCCATTTTGTATCTACATGCAGGTAATAGTTCATACAATCAGAAGGAACAACTCTTATTGCATAACTTTGAAATATGGGTATTTCTTGTTTTACATTAAGTACACTAGGGATTTTGCCTCCCTGTTGGGTCCTTTTTGCTGTTTGTGTCCCAACTTGGAAGATTAATTCATTCTATTTGTCTTTGTAATCACGCCACTACAACAGAAAATGATGGCGAATCTAAAATGTTAGGGTTGCCACCAAAACAGGAGGTGTCCCACGGGGACACCTGTTTCAGTGACAGCTGTCTAAAAAGAAATTTCTCTCACTTTTTGAAAGATTTATTTTTACTTCCTACTGTGGCCCTGAGACAGGAAGTAAAGGTAAATGCCCCTAACAGGACACCATCAGAAAACAGCCTGACCAAGGGTTCTAACCCTAACCTAATTTATTCAAAATGAAAAAAATTTAAAAGTTTTGACTTCAGATACACTTTAAATGACAACATGGCTTGTGTAGCAAAAATATTATTTTTTAACAAAAGTCTTCTTTTAACGGCTCACCCTTAACCACCTCAATACAGTGCACTTACACCCCCTTCCTGCCCAGACCAATTTTCAGCTTTTAGCGCTCTCACAGTTTGAATGACAGTTACTCAGTCATGCAACACTGTACCCATATGAAACTTGCATCCTTTTTTCACACAAATAGAGCTTTCTTTTGTTGGTATTTAATCACCAGTGGGTTTTTTATTTTTTGTGCTATAAATAAAAAAAGACTGTAAATTTTGTGAAAAAAATGCCTTTTTATTTTCTTTGTTTCTGTCATAAAATTTTGCTAATTAGTAATTTTTCTTCATAAATTTTGGCCAAAATTTATACTGCTACATATCTTTGGTAAAAATAACCCAAATTAGTGTATATTATTTGGTCTTTGTGAAAGTTATAGAGTCTACAAACTATGGTGCCAATCACTGAAAATTGCTCACATCTGATCAGGCCTTCAGTACATCTCATTTCTTGAGACACTAACAAGTCAGGAAAGTACAAATACCCCCCAAATGACCCCTTTTTAGAAAGTGGACATTCCAAGGTATTAAGTAAGTAGCATGGTGAGTTTTTTAAGTTGTAATTTTTTCCCACAATTTGCAAAATGACATTTTTTATTTTTTTTTTACAAAATTGTCAAATTATCAGGTTATTTCTCACACACAGAATATGCATACAACAAATTACACACCAAAATACATTCTGCTACTCTTCCCGAGTATGGCGATACCACATGTGTGGGACTTTTACACAGCCTGGCCACATACAAAGGCCCAACATTGAAGTAGCACCTTCAGGCGTTCTACGAGCATAAATGACACATCTCATTTCTCAACCACCTATTACACTTTTGAAGGCCCTGGAGCACCAGGACAATGGAATTGCCCACAAAATGACCCCATTTTGGAAAGCAAACACCCCAACATATAATCTATGAGGCATAATGAGTCTTTTGAATGGTTCATTTTTTTCCAGAAGTTTTTGGAAAATGTGGAAAAAAATGAAAACGCATTTTTTTTACACAAAGTTGTCAATTTATAAGATATTTCTAACACATAGCATGTATATAGCAAAAATTACACCCCAAAATACATTCTACTACTCTTCCCAAGTATGGCGATACCACATGTGTGAGACTTTTACACAGTCTGGCCACATATAGAGGCCCAACATTGAAATAGTACCTTCAGGCGTTCTAGGAGCATAAATTACACATCTCATTTCATTTCTACCTATCACATTTTTGAAGGTCCTTGAGCACCAGGACCCCATTTTGGAAAGCAAACACACCAACGTATATTCTATGAGGCATGGGCTGCAAATAGGTACATGGGTACTCTGGTGGGCTGGAGACAGGTACTCGGGTAACTTAATGAGCTGCAGACAGGTACTCGGGTACTCTGATGGGCTGGTGACAGGTACATGGTTACTCTGATGGGCTGATGACAGGTACTCGGGTACTCTGATGGCTTGGTGACAGGTACTCGGGTACTCTGATGGCCTGGTGACAGGTACTCGGGTACTCTGATGGGCTACAGATAGGTACTCAGGTACTCTGAGGGGCTGGTGACTGGTATTCGGGTACTCTGAAGGGCGTTCACAGGTACTCAGGTACTCGGTACTCATACGGATTGTGACAGGTACTCAGGTACTCATATGGACTGTGACAGGTACTCAGGTACTCGGGTACTCATATGGACTGTTAAAGGTACTCAGATGAACTGCAACAGGTACTCGGGTACTCAGATGGACTGTGACAGGTACTTGGGTACTCTGATAAGCTGTGACAGGTACTCAGGTACTCTGATGGACTGTGACAGGTACTTGGGTACTCAGATGAACTGTGACAGGTACTCATATGGACTGACAGGTACTCAGATGAACTGAGACAGGTACTTTGATAGGTGGTGACAGGTCCTCTTTAGCAATCGCCTTCTCACACACGATTGGTGTGTGAGGAGGAGAACCCGATAACATCTCGTTACCGCGGTTTGTTGACATTTAGTGATCGGTTGTGAAAGGATCACAGCCGATCACGTGGTAAACAGCTGCCGGCCAATGGCTGTTTACCAGCGTCGGTGACGAGCAGTGTTCCCGGGAACATGCCACCACCGACGTGCACGCGCAGCACGCTCGAGATCGCGCGCATGCGCCAGGCAAAATGGGGCGGTACCACCAGTGATCAGCCGTGACTTCATCACGGTCCGATCCCGTGGTAAACAGCCATGCCCAATGGCTGTTCACCCCCCTTGGTGGCGAGCGGTGTCTCCGTGACACGCCGCCACCGAAGGAACAGGGATGCGCACACAGGATCGCGCGCATTCCCTGTTTAAATGGAGCCGCGCCGCCATATGACAGCTGGTGGGCGGCAAGCAGTTAAAGAGGAAGTAAACCCTGATGGGTTTTACTTCCTCCTTTTTTCCCCTGCAAAGTAAAAGCATAATGGGCTAGAATGCATGGCATACTTGCCCATTATTTTGCACTTACCTGCAACAAAGCCCACGATGTCCTCACCACATCAATCTTCACCCCTCTTCCTTCCAGGGCCATGGAGTCCGGCTCTGTGACTGGTTGGAGTCGCATGCGCACGGGAGCCACCGGTCACATCACAGGCCCTTTCTTCAGTGCGCATGCGCCGATGATGTCGGCGCAAGCGTATTTGGTAAATATCTATGGGAATGTTTGATCATTCTTCCAGAAGCGCATTTGTGAGGTCAGGCACTGATGTTGGACGAGAAGGCCTGGCACGCAATCCCTGCTCAGATTCATCCCAAAGGTGTTCTATCAGGTTGAGGTCAGGACTCTGTGCAGGCCAGTCAAGTACCTCCACCCCAAATTTGCTCATGGCGGCCCTCATTAAGATGGCTGCCACCCGGGGACAGACTCCAACACAGACATTTAAAGGTAGGACTGGCTTGTTCGGATGCTGCCAGTGCAGCCAATGCTTCCATGATGGGAAGGTGCTTGATACTTTTTGCTGCCTCATGTTATGCTATGTGGCCGTTGCTGCTGGTGTGGACTGGCGGTCCTTTTTTCTGCATATATTCATTGCATCTCTTTTTTTCAGCCCAACGGCTGCAGGGGACCTACTTATTGGCCACGTCTGACCACTGGATACCATTTTGTATAAACAGCCTACCTGCCTCTCCTTGATACACGGTTGTGTTTTGAGCCTTGTTTCTGATCCCCGGCTGTTTTACTACCTACATACCATCTATCGGGTGGGGTAGTTCTTTAACTGGATCAATGTTCCCTTTCCTTCTCCCCCCCTCCCCCTCCCTCCTCTTCTCCTCTTCCACCCCTACTCCCCCTGCGCCTTTTGTCCCTCCCTTCCCTCACCCAATACCAATACCCTCCCGTCCCCTCTTTTCTTTTTCCTCCTCCCCTGTCCCCCCCCCCCCCTTCTTCCTTCCTGTTCACTCCTTTTATAGACTATATAGACCCACACTTGCATATTTTATATATATATATATTTTTTTTAATTTCAGTTATTGCACCTTTTAGTGCTTCCCGTGTTCACCACAGGATTACCCGTTCAGGGTGCCTCAAACTGTGCCGTCTGATACCCTTCGTTGGGTTCCCCTTGGTAAGCCATGCCTGACTATAACACTCCAAAATTATCTGATTTATTGTATTTATGTAACTTGTAGTTTTTGTTTTTCATTGTCCGTATTATTTGTGACTATTGAATTATAAGATTGTATTTCTCTATAGATGTTTATGGTCAACTCCTCCTGAGGAAGCAACTTCTGTCGCAAAACATGTAGAGGATTACGTTTGGACCTACATCTTTTCTCCCCATATACCTGTGGGGTTTACCTGTTTTTTTTTTAATCACTTGTAACTGTATGCAATAATCATTTTATATATTGTTGTATCCAATGTCCTTCATCTATGTTCTTTTTTCAATAAATGAATACTTTTATATTTGCTTTGTCTAAATCCCTGGGTACCGAGATAGTCCACAACAATATTTGTTGTTGTGGGGCATTTTTTGGCTGTATTAAGTTATTTTCAGGGGACAGCAAATGTAGACACACTAATCCCTGTTCTGTCAGGGGAGAGGAGACATATCTTTTGTTCCTAGTAAGTTGGAACAATGATATGTCTCCTCCCCCAGTCAGTCTTATCCCCATACAGTTAGAAACACTAACTAGGGAACACATTTAACCCCTTGATCGCCCCCTATTGTAACCTAGTGTTAACCTCTTCCCTGCCAGTGACATTTACGCAGTAAATCAGTGCATTTAAATGTCAGTGGTCCCAAAAATGTGTCAAAAGTGTCCGGCTGGCAACACAAATTGAATTTAACTGGTAGCAATGATGTATGGGTCAGCGACCCTCTCACCCAGTCCTTTCTTGGTAACACAAGGAAGTCTCAGTCGCCTTGCGATGGGGGGCCCCTTTTAACTGAAGATGCGACTTTTAGTGGTCAGGACACACATGCTTTGGCAGCTGAAGGCTCTCAAAACAGCAGTCCTCAGGCTTGACAGTCTCCTTCTCAGTTACACTGTACACTTTGGCTCAATCCTGTCAGGTCTGGAAGGACACAGCTCGACACAGACTCACCCACACACCTTCCCGCAGCAACATCTCTCTCCAATTCTCCTTGTGTCTTCTTCCCGGGCTTTTTCTTTTATATTCTCCCTTGGCGATTGCTTATAGGCACTGTAGTTTGATTTCAGCCTAAAGTCTTACTAAACCCACAACAGTAAAATCAGTCTCTATATGCAGTAAAGCATGCTTGTTATACTCACTGTGGAACCCAAGGGGTCAATCCTGCGCATTGTGTAAAAAGGCTGTTTGGTCCTGTCTTCTCTGAATCTCCCCTTCTCCCACTGTCCCCAATCCATCTCCTGATAGTAGAGAGCCTTGAGGGCACTCTGCACATGCCCAGTTTGGTGTGTATTGTTAGAGAGTTTTTTATTTCTTTTTTACTTGGGAAGGTGTATGAGATCAGCACTGTCCAGACAGAGGGTCAGGGTTCCTGCAGCCTCAAGGGACGGTCAGAGTACAATGAAAACTCCTCCTACAAGCTTTAACCAGACACTGATAAAAGTCACAAGACTGCTATATACTGCTTATGAGAAAAGGTATTTAGCACTTTATATTTACTCAAATAAATGCATTTCCATGTTCTGTGTACTGTAGGATACCAGATATAGTGATATAATGAATGCAGACTCCTGGGTTTAGTAGCAATCTTGCTTCCAGCCTACAATTCCCAGAAGAATTTGAGCACCTGTATTAGGGCTGAGGCAAAGAAAAGCACTAAATGCTGCCATCTTGTAGGTAATAAAAGTTCTGCGTTCACAGTAACAATGCATAGCGTTACATATATTAGCAGCTGTTTGCAGCACTTGCATCAGCTGCAGGAAAACAGCAAGTATTTTATGCTTGAGGACACAGTAGCTTCTAAACATCCATGTGCATGAAGCCTTAAAAATGTCTGACACAGATCAGCCCCTGCTGCAGCCTCACATCTTGCAACTTGCTACATAGTTCCAACATTGCAATCTAATCACTATGGAAGAGGAGACTGAGCAAATGCTTCCACCTGCCTGCAGCAGACTGATGACATAATCTCCTAAGACACCTGACTGGAGCTCAAGCATTGATTTATTTATTTTTACGTGTGAGAGGAATGCTTGGTGTGTTGGATGTGGATGTTTCAACATCTAAATATGCAGTATCTTTAAAAATTAAAACTTGAGAATGCTTTTTTTAATGAAGAGAATATAATAAACAGCTGATCTGGTGAATGTTTAAATGTATATTTATGTGTGGTTCCTGCATGCTAAAAAAAACTCCCCTTTTTTTCATAGTACATTCAGTCCAATTTAAGGCTGCATTCACACTGGGCGCATTGAATTGCAGGCAGATTTGCCACGATTCTACCCATGTTTTCAAAACGCCCAGGTGGGAATGACAAATCACACAACGCACATTTCAGATGCCATTCATTTAAATAGCACCTAAAAACGTGGTGCCGCTCTGCCATGGTTGTCGCGCCATAAATCGTGGCAAACCACATTGTGTGAAGCTTGTTGCCCAAAAAAAAGTTCAGGAGCTTCTTTTGGGCAATATGCTTCACGTGATGCGGCTTGCCGCGATTGCAGCGTGATTTATCGTGCAACAGTTGCGGCAGAACCGCACCGTGTTTTTAGGTGGCATTTAAATGAATGGCATCTGAAATGTGCGTTGTGCGATTTGTCATTCACACCTGGGCATTTTGAAAGCGTAGGCAGAATCGCGGCAAATCTGCCTGTGATTCAAAACGCCCAGGTGTGAATGTAGCCCAAAGGAACTTTCAAAGCACAAGACAACTTCACAGTCTTCTATCTTCTTCCATCAAATGGCGGTGACTTGAATTGTGGCCTGGAAAGCTGATGGGAAGAGGGAGTTGGAGAGCCTTAAAAAGGTACAAAATAATTAATCTAATGACTACTGACATACAGCAGCCACAGCACACTAGATAGGCCCTTATATATGATGAGATTGTAAGTTCTCATGAACAAAGGCCCTCCTAACCCTCTTTTTTTTTAATTGTATAGTTAGGCTAGGTTTAGACCTGCATCTAAACTGTCGCTCCTCTGAAAAGCAATCTGAACACAGATTTTGTTTGCGGCACGTTTGTGCAGCAATTATGTGGTTAACACAGGTAGTGATGAGGCATCACATTGCTTCCTCTCCACCTGTCAAACAGCTCTGAAAAGCAAGCAGAATACGGAACACTTTTCGAAACCCATTTGACAGGCGTTGAGGAGTGGATGTGATGCCTCTTCATCACCTATTTTAACCCCATAATTCTTGCACAAACACGCTGCAACCAAATGCATTACAGGCAGTTGTAGGGTGTTTGCCGCGCGTTCTCATTTACTTGACATGTGGCACAATGATTGCCACAGGTGTGAAGCATTGCAACCACAGCATGTGAATTACCCCGTCCGCTGCCATTGCAGCTTAAAGTGATTGTAAAGGAAAAACTTTTAGTTAAAAAAAAATAACAAACATGTTATTTTTACAGTACCTCCTCTGTGTAATGGTTTTGCACAGAGCAGCCCACATCTTCTTCTGGGGTCCCCCGCTGGCGCCGTGGGCCTCTCCCCCCTGCCAAGTGCCCCCATAGCAAGCTGCTTGCTGCGGGGGTACTTATGCATGGTCGCTCCCGAGCCAGCTCTCTGTGTCCATAAAACTCAGCCCCGCCCACCGCTCCCACCTCACTGGCTGTGATTGGCAGAAGTGGGAGCCAATGGCTCCTACTGCTGCAACTCAGCCAATCAGGAGGGAGAGCTTGCGGTCTCCTGCACATCGCTGGATCAAGATTGGGCTTAGGTAAGGAGTATTAGGGGGGCTAAGAGGGGAGCAGGACAAGGTTTTTTAATTTCATGCATAGAATGCATAAGGGGAAAAACCTTCAGCCTTTACAACCACTTTAAGAGCAGGTGCTTGGGGATGGCGTTAAATGCCCACTTGCCGACCCGTCACATACCTGGCACGTCACTGGACTTCAAGTGGTTATACTGGGAAAATGCAACCATCATCCCGGTACCATTTTTTAAAACCAACAGTCGTCTCTCTTGTAAAAGCAATCCTAGTGGCTAACTAGCCACTGGATCGCTTTTACAAGCAGCGGGAGGGGGTAGTGTGCCCGCCCTCGCTGACTTTCACAGCTTTACCAGGATCTCCCATCCCACCGGGAGTCCTGATCAACCAACCGGTGCTTCGTTCACTAACTGATCACAGAGCCAAACAAAGACCGAACCAGCTTTGTTCGGCTCTGTGATTTAGTACCCTGGAAGCAATGACCTTACATCACTTCCGGTTTCCCCGGATGTAAACGGCACCATTTTTAAAAATCAAAAGCATTCGATCACACCGCTCTTGGTGTGATCAAATGCTTTTAGACCCTACATAAAGACATAAAGACTACATAAAGAGTACCTGTCACATGCCTATTGCTGTCAAAGGATGTTTATATTCCTTCTGACAGCAATAAAAGTGATCAAATAAAATAAAATAAATATTAAAGCGACAGTGTATTAATAAAGAAATAAATAAACAATGATAATTCAAAAAAATTAAAGTGCCCCCCATCCCCCTGTGCTTGCACACAAAAATGAATGCACACGTCGGTCCCGCTTGCAGGCAAACAGCAATTGTCCAACACATGTGAGATATCACCGGGAACATCAGATCATGGGCAGTAATTTTAGCACCAGACCTCCTGTGTAAATCTAAAGTGGTAACCTGTAAAGGCTTTTAAATTGTCGCCTATAGATAGTAACATTTACGTCATGCGTTGCTGTTGCACAAGTGTGCGCAATTTTAAAGCCTGACATGTTTGGTATCCATTTACTTGGGTGTAACATCATCTTTTATATTTTACCAAAAATGGGGTTATGTAATTTGCTTTTTTGCATTAAAATAAAAAAAGAGTGTATTTTTTCTAGAAAAAAAAATTGTGTTTAAAAAAACCACTACACAAATACCATGTGACATAAAAAATTGCAACCCCCCAATTTATTCTTTAGGGCCTCTGCTTTAATAATGTTTTGGGGGGGGTGCTAAGAAATTTTCTAGCAAAAAATACTGATTATTACATGTAAACAAAAAGTTCCAGAAAAGGCCTGGTCTTACAGTGGATTTTAACGATACAATATTTCAAACCCTTTTCATCTTTAGAATTTTAAATTCCAATACAGTTTAACCTAATAGAAGAGGAGGTCAATGCTGAATGGATCTCGGCTTCATTGTAATAGTCTGAATCATTTATAACCATTAAACTAACCACTTCTAACAAATTTAATCACATTTTTGATTAGAGTTCAATTCAGTGTGGGTTTCATTTAATTCTCATCTGCTACTTTTTTTTCCTGTTAGCAAATTTACAGCATCAAAGTGCTTGATATTGTAAAATTAAATCTATAATGGAAATAGGGTATTGTGCCCAGCAGATAGCAAAAATAAGACAGCCAATCACAAATTAACTGGCGCAAGTCGATGGAGCTTTAATTGATGTAATGTGAAGGATATTTAAAAAAAAAATATTTAAAGAAACACTAACATGGATGCATACAGCACCAAGCCTCAAAACGTATAAATTGAGATTGTGGTTAACTAAATTGTGGTTAAACACAGTAAGGGTTCTTTCACATAGGCAGCCAGGGAGGCAGTAAATACAGGTGGCTGAGCTGCAGTTTTACCACGCCCTGCTGCCAACCTGAACTGTAACAACACAGCTGGACAGGACTGTATATATGCCACGGCCACAATGCTTTACGGCTGTGGCATTTTTAATTTAGGCTGCAGAGGGGTCCCTGCCTAACCAGCAGGCCGTGGCCTCTTTGCAGCTGGGCTACGGGTGCGGTGGGCGGGCTGCATGAGAGAGCCAGGCAGACGGACGACAGAAGCGAGTGGGCAGACGAGCAGAGATTACATCATCTCTCTCAGCCCACCTCGCATCACCGCCCTCACAGCGCAGGCCTCTTCAATGTCAGAAGTGCGGCGGGGAGCAGCGAGATGACATCCTCTCTCACTGTTCGCCCCGCATCACCGCTCTCTTGCCCTCACTCAGAACTAAATGGACCAGTGCTGCCAGCCTGTGTGAAATAAAAAGTGATCTTGCGCAATAGTGTGTTAGCACTCAGCCTACAACTACAGCTGACAATCAATCATAAAGTCCCAAGAACTGGTAGAAAACTGAAAAAAATTATATAAATGGTTGAAATAAATAAATGGTTCAAGTCCATGTGTTGATATAAGTTGGCGACTTCTCCAATATATCTTATCATTAAATCCAATCCAATAGACAATGTGTATCCATTAAGGAATAAGCTCACAGAACTCTCACCTCAAATCTGTATATAAACAGCATCCCAATGATGTAGATAGCCTTTAGCCTTCCCCAAATAACATTCCACAATCCTCCACTAGGGCATCTCCGTCTTTGTGTGTATTTCAAGGTATCTTGCACCCGGTCCTAAAGCCCAGTAATGGACACACCGTGATCGACCCTGTATGCTCCAATAGTGGTAGAAATCGCAAAAGGAGGGGAAGGGAAAAAATGCCTCCGATAGTGTAGTAAGTTAAAAAACTTAAGGTACTTTATTAAAGTGCAAAAGGTTGGACTCTTACATCAGCAACAATGTTTAAAAGCATAAAGAGTAAAAGCATTGCGTTTTTTTCGCCTTCTCACTTCACTTACTACACTATCGGAGGCATTTTTTCCCTTCCCCTCCTTTTGCGATTTCTACCACTATTGGAGCATACAGGGTCGGACACGGCGTGTTCATTACTGGGATTATAGGACCGGGTGCAAGATACCTTGAAATACACACAAAGACGGAGTCGCCCTAGTGGAGGATTGTGGAAAGTTATTTGGGGAAGGCTAAAGGCTATCTACATCATTGGGGTGCTGTTTATATACAGATTTGAGGTGAGAGTTCTGTGAGCTTATTCCTTACCGGATACACATTGTCTATTGGATTGGATTTAATGATAAGATATATTGGAGAAGTCGCCAACTTATATCAACACATGGACTTGAACCATTTATATTATTTTTTTCAGTTTTCTACCAGTTCTTGTGACTTTATGACTGATTGTCAGCTGTAGTTGTAGGCTGAGTGCTAACACACTATTGCGCAAGATCACTTTTTATTTCACTTATCTTTGTTTTGTGTATTGTGAACACGATTAGGTTTTGCAGCAGGTCTTGATTTTTTTAGCACTTTTTTTCACTAGTTATTAATTTTGGATCACTATTTTTATTTCTGTTTATTTTTTTTCTTTGACACTATATTTTGTAGTAGCGCGAAGGCTCCTTTCACTCATTTTTAGTGCCGCCAACCTGCCACCAATGCAGCGACAATGCACATTAGGTGGCACTGGGTGGCATGACAAGTGACAATCCACAAATAGTGGCAGGCGATCATCCACATCTGGTGGCAGGTGACTTGGCAAGTGACAATACGCATCAGGTGGCAGGTGACGGTGGCAAGCAACAATCCACATCTGGTGCCAGGTGACAGTGGCAAGTGACAATCCACATCTGGCGGCAGGTAACATGACAATCTGCAAATGGTGGCAGGTGACGTGGCAAGAGACAATCCACATCAGGTGGTAGGCGATGGTGGAAAGTGACAATCCACATCTGGTGCCAGGCGACAGTGGCAAGTGACAATCCACATCTGGTGGTTTGTGACGGTGGCAAGTAAAAAGCTGCACCTGGTGACAGGCGACGGTGGCAAGTGATAAGCTGCATCTGGTGGCTGGAGATGTGGCAAGTGACTCACTCAGGGCTCCCACTGATTCTGCATTATGGTGAGTTACATAGTTACAGTAGGTGAGGTTGAAAAAAGACACCAGTCCATCAAGTCCAACCTATGTGTGTGATTATATGTCAGTATAACATTGTAGACATGGGCACAGCCAAAAAATTCGTTCATTTTTCATTTTCGTTTCATTAGTTTGTTATTTTTTTCGTTTTTCGGGTCATTCGTTATGATCGCGATTCGTAAATTCGTTCATTCGTAAATGCGTTCATTCATACATTCGTAAATTCGAACATTCGTACATTTGTAAATTCGTACATTCGTAAAATCGTACATTTGTAAATTAGAAAATTCGGAAATTTGTAAATTCTAAGTTTGAAAATCCAAAAATCTGAAATAGTAACTAACTATTAAATTATAGGTATTGTAATTTCCTTTCAAATTTGACTGTCAGTGAACGTAACAAATACGAATTTATCCAAAGTTACGAATTATCCAAAACGAATGCTGCATCTAAACAAATGGAACGGAACAAATTAATAATAATAATAAAACGTTGTTATTATTATTATTGTTATTTATTATTATTAATTCATTACATTCCATTCCGTTTTTTCGGATTATTCATAACTTCGGATACATTTGTATGTGTTACGTTCACTAACAGCCAAATTTGAAAGGAAATTACAATACCTAGAATTTAAAAGTTACTAGTAATTACTAATAGTTAAGTTATTATTAGTTAAAGTGGTGTTCCGGCCAAAAGTATACTTTTTACATAAAAATACCCCTATAATACACAAGCTTCAAGTATTCTAGTAAAGTTAGTCTGTAAACTAAGGTCTGTTTTGTTAGTTTATAGCAGTAGTTTGTTATCTTATAAACTTACAGCAGGCCGTAGCCATCTTAAGTGTGGGCATCTGAAGCCAGACTGTATTTCTTCCTGGATCTCATCCTTGCAGATCTCACACATGCTCAGTGCAGCACAAGCAGTGTAATAGGTTTCAGGTCAGGTTTCCATAGCAACGGCAGTGTCAGAGGAAGTTGCTGCCCCTTCCCAGAAGGCATTGCAAACAGGAAATGATGCGATGGGCCACGGCCAGGGAGGAGGAAGTGAAAAATGAATACAGCAGATATACAGTAGGTGCTGAGAAAAAAAATGTAAAAATATCCAATTCGTTTACAGTGCACAGTTTAGTGAGGGATGCTGAAGAGTTGTAAAAGTGGGTGGAACTCCACTTTAACTATTATTTCAGATTTCCGAATTTACAAATGTACGAATTCACTAATTTACTAATGTACGAATGTACGAATGTACATTCGTAAATTGCGAATGTACGAATGCCCGAATTTACGAATGTCCAATTTTATCGAATTTACAAATATTCGGAAAAAATTAGTTAAACGGGTTTTCGTTAATTTGGATATTCCCGAATTAACGAATTTGTCGAAATTTGTTAAAAAACGAATTCGGAGCTAAACAAATTGCACATGCCTATAACATTGTATATCCCTGTATGTTGTGGTCATTCAGGTGCTTATCTAATAGTTTTTTTAAACTATTGATGCCCCCAGCTGAAACTACCGCCTGTGGAAGGGAATTCCACATCCTTACTGCTCTTACAGTAAAGAACCCTCTACATAGTTTAAGGTTAAACCTCTTTTCTTCTAATTTTAATGAGTGGCCACGTGTTTTGTTAAACTCCCTTCCGCAAAAAAGTTTTATCCCTATTGTGGGGTCACCAGTACAGTATTTATAAATTGAAATCATATCCCCTCTCAAGCGTCTCTTCTCCAGAGAGAACAAGTTCAGTGCTCGCAACCTTTCCTCATAACTAATATCCTTTATTACCTTTGTTGCCCTCCTTTGTACTCGCGCCATTTCCAGTACATCCTTCCTGAGGGCTGGTGCCCAGAACTGGACAGCATACTCTAGGTGCGGCCGGACCAGAGTCTTGTAGAGCGGGAGAATTATCGTTTTATCTCTGGAGTTGATCCTCTTTTTAATGCATGCCAACGTTCTGTTTGCTTTGTTAGCAGCAACTTGGCATTGCATGCCATTGATCATCTACTAGGACCCCCATGTCTTTTTCCATCCTAGATTCCCCCAGAGGTTCTCCCCCCAGTGTATAGATTGCATTCATATTTTTGCCACCAAAATGCATTATTTAAAATTTTTCTACATTAAACCTCATTTGTCATGTAGTTGCCCACCCCATAAATCTTTTTGCAAGGTTTTGACATTCTGCGGAGAAGTTATTTCCCTGCTTAGCTTAATATTGTCCACAAATACTGAAGATTGAACTGTTTGCTCCATCCTCCAGGTCATTTATGAACAAAATAAATAGGACTGGTCCCAGCAGAGTACCCTGGGGGACCCCACTACCCACCCCTGACCTTTCCGAGTACTCCCCATTTATCACCACCCTCTGAACTTGCCCTTGTAGCCAGTTTTTAATTTATGTACTCACCCTATGGTCCATGCCAACTGACTTTATTTTGTACAGTAAACGTTTTATGGGGAACTGTGTGAAATGCTTTTGCAAAATCCAGATACACCACATCTACGGGCCTTCCTTTATCTAGATGGCAACTCACCTCCTCATAAAAGGTTAATAGATTGGTTTGGCAAGAACGATTCTTCATGAATCCATGCTGATTACTGCTAATGATACCATTCTCATTACTAAAATCTTGTACATAGTCCCTTATCATCCCCTCCAAGAGCTTGCATACTATTGATGTTAGGCTAACTGGTCTGTTATTCCCGGGGATGTATTTTGGGCCCTTTTTAAATATTGGTGTTACCTACATTGGATTTTCTCCAATCAGCTGGTACCATTCCAGTCAGTAGACTCCGTAAAAATTGGGAACAATGGTCTGGCAATTACTTCACTGAGTTCCCTAAGTACACTTGGGTGCAAGCCATCTGGTCCCGGTCATTTATTAATGTTAAGTTTCCCAAGTCTAATTTTAATTCTGTCCTCTGTTAACCATGGAGGTGCTTCCTGTGATGTGTCATAAGGATAAACACTGCAGTTTTGGTTACTGAAGCCCCCCCGATTCCCTTGTGAAAACTGAGAAGAATAAATTCAATACCTTCGCCATCTCCCCATCCTTTGTAACCAGATGTACTTCCTTGTTTTTTATGGGGCCAATATGGTCTGTCCTCCCTTTTTTATTGTTTACATACTTAGAGTTTTTTTGGGATTTTTTTTTGCTCTCCTCCGCTATGTGTCTTTCGTGTTCTATCTTAGCCGCCCAAATTGTACCCTTACATTTCTTGTTGCATTCTTTATAAAGTCTGAATGCTGATGATGATCCCTCAACCTTGTATTTTTTGAAGGCCTTCTACTTTGCTTTTATATGCATTTTTACATTGGACTTAAGCCATCCACCACTTTTGTTCGCTCTTTTAAATGTATTACCCAATAGGATGCATTGGCTAATGTCCTTATTTAATATGCTCTTAAAGCAAACCCATCTCTCCTCCGTGTTCTTTGTTCCTAAGATTTTATCCCAATTCATGCCTTCTAGCAAGGTTCGTAGTTTAGGGAAGTTGGCTCTTTTGAAATTCAGTGTCTTTGTATTCCCCTTATGTTTCCTATTTGTGTGAATTATACTGAAGCCAATTGACCTGTGATCCCTGTTTCCTAATTTGCCCTGTATTTCCACATCCATGATCAGGTCTGTATTGTAGGTAATCAATAGATCCAGTAGCGCTTTATTTCTAGTTGGTGCGTCTACCATCTGAACCATGAAATTGTCCTGCAAGACATTTAGGAACTGGCGAGCCTTAGACAAATGCGTGGTTCCCTCCGCCCAGTCTATGTCTTCTCATCCTTGCTGCTAATCCAACTTGTGATAGGAGATCCGTCTCCCCCTCCTCCCTCAGGTTAGGGGGCCTATAGCATACTAAGCTAACTAAGCCCCTTAGTATTTTCCCCTTAGCTTCATCCTTTTGGAGCTCTACCCATAAGGATTCCACCTCCTCCCTAGCTCCCTTAGTGATGTCATCTCTCACATTCACATTATTCTTGATATATAGGCATAGCCCTCCCCCTTTTTTACCCTCTCTATCCCTACGATAAAGGGTATACCCTTGAATGGTTGCCAGCCAATCATGAGGAGAGCTGTTGAACCAGGTCTCTGAAATTCCCACAAAATCCAAATCCTCCTCGTACAACAGTATCTCTAGTTCACCCATCTTGTCCACCAGGCTCCTGGCATTGATGGACATGCCACGTAGTTTAGACCTGTCGCATACTATCCTCTTATTGGGTGTTCCAAGTTGAACCACCTCATTATATATTACAATGTAATAGAAATAATGCGCTTCAATTACCCTGACACCATATCAACCATGGTGCCGTGATGATCGAAGCGCCAACACCAGCCATTGCTCACGAAAAATTGCTTACCATCCGTGTGCCCCCCCCCCCCACTCAAAAAGGTTGGTGATCTCTACTATGGGCTCTAGCCCCAGATCTTTTGCAGACCTAGCAACTCCCCTGATGGAGATGCTGATATCATTTTCCAGCAGGACTTGGCACCTGCCCACACTGCCAAAAGTACCAATACCTGGTTTAATGATCATGGTATCACTGCGCTTGACATGCCAGAAAACTAGCCTGACCTAAACCCCACAGAGAATCTGTGGGGTATTGTCAATGGACACCAAACCCAACAATGCAGACGAGTTAAAGCCTGTTATCAAAGCAACTAGGGCTTCTATAACATCTCAGCAGTGCCACAGGCTGATTGCCTCCATGCCACGCCACATTGATGTAGTAATGCATGCAAAAAGAGCCCCGACCAAGTATTGAGGGCATGCTATACTGTACATGGACATACTTTTCAGTAAGCCAACATTTCTGTATTAAAAATCCTTTTTTTGATTGGTCTTATGTAATATTCAAATTTTCTGAGATACTGAATTTTGGGTTTGTACTAGCTGTAAGCCATAATTATTAAAATTAAAAGAAAGAAATGCTTGAAATATATCACTCTCTGTATGTTAAATAATCTATATAAATATTACGAGTTTCACTTTTTAAATTGAATTAATGAAATAAATTAACTTTTTGATTGTATTATAATTTTTTGAGATGCAATTGCCTTTGTAGTGTCATTTTCTATATGCCTAAAAAAAGTCCATAGCCACAACCTTTTTTGAAGTAATGTATGTAAAATATAGGATGTGGGTATATACAGTAGAACACTGAACCTCTACCAAAAACATTTTGTACAGCTGCTGTGTCTCCATAGACTAGAGCAGGGTTCTCCAGACATTCTAAACAAAGGGCCAGTTTACGGTCATTCAGATTTTAGGGGGGCAGACTGCCATTAAGAGTAGAAATTGTCCATCAGTGGGAGTAAACAGTGCATCTTTGATATTAGGGGAAGGAATAACTTCTCGTTGTTGGTGGCAGTGGAAGGAATAGTGTTCCATCCTTGGTTTTAGTGGGAGGAATAGTGTCCCATCATTGGAATAAATGGGAGGAATAGTGACCCATCATTGGTTTTAGTGGGGGGAATAGTGTCCCATAACTGGTATACGTGGGAGGAATAGTGCCTCATCATTGGTGTCAATGAGAGTAATAGTGTCCCATCAGTAGTGTCAGTGGGAGGAACAGTGTCCCACCATTGGTATTAGTGGAACAGTATCCCATCATTGGTGTCAGTAGGAGTAGTAGTGTCCCATCATTGGTGTCAGTAGGAGGAATAGAGTCCCATCACTGGTGTCAGTGGGAGGAATCGTGCCCCATCCTTGGTTTTAGTGGGAGGAATAGTGACCCATCATTAGTTTTAGTGCAGAGAATAGTGTCCCATCATTGGCATACGTGGGAGGAATAGTGCCTCATCATTGGTGTCAATGGAAGTAATAGTGTCCCATCCTTATTGTCAGTGGTAGGAACAGTATTCCATTATTGGTGTCAGTGGGAGTAGTAGTGTCCCATCATTGGTGTCAGTAGGAGGAATAGTGTCCCATCACTGGTGTCAGTGGGAGAAACAGTGTCCCATCATTGGTATAGGTTGAAGGAATAGTGTCCCATCATTGGTATCGGTTGAAGGAATAGTGTCCCAAGATTGCTATCGGTTGAAGGAATAGTGACCCGCCATTGGTAGGAATAGTGCCCTATCATTGGTATCGGTGGGAGGAATAGTGTCCCATGATTGGCATCGGTAGGAGGCATAGTGACCCATCATTGGTATCGGTGGGAGGCATAGTGACCCATCATTGGTGTCAGTGGAAAGAATAGTGTCCTATCATTGGTGTCAGTGGGAGGAAAATTGCCCCAAGGGTAGGATCAAGGTGAGCAAAGGGCCACATTCAGCCCCTGGGCTGCAGTTTGGAGACCACTGAACTAGAGTAACAGGCGGCTCCGGCTGCATGAACAAGCCACTCATTCACACGGCCAGAGTATCTGTGTAAATGAGCCCTTAAAGCTTGTCCCAATGTGAGGTTGGGTGGCAGTAAAACCTTGCCGTTGAGTTATGCTTTTATAGCCCCCCCAACCACTACCTCTTATACTAAACCAACTAAGGGTGATGGCTGCCCAGGCATACCTTCACAGATGCTAGTCCAAAGCTGGTGATCGCCAATAAATGGTAGTATCCACCAGCATCTTGTGGCGATTCTTGGGTTCTCGGATTCTTTAAACTGGCATATCTTCTCCCTCAAGCTCCCGCCTCTCTAGGCTCTATCGAACCATATTTATGTGCAATACCAGGTGGAAGGTCGGCTAAAGACAAAAAGCCTGGGAACTGCAGTGCTGACCAGTTAACCCTTTACTGTAAAGGGCAATCTGCCTACACACTGGCAAACAGATTTGTTAGGACAGCCCCTTTATAACTCCTCCCACTCCCAGCAAAACTCAATTTTTTATAGTGTCTTGAAATGTTGGATGTCTTTTCTCTACTGAGAGAAGAAAAGTGCTTCGTTACTGGTGGAAGTTTATCTGTAGATCCTTCTATCAATGTTCAAGGTGCCCCTCAAATATACCCTGTCTGCTGCAAGGAATGCACAAGGTCGATCTGTAATGTCACTTTGGGCACTGGATCCTCCATTAGGCACTTAGCTTGGTACATGGTGCATTGCATTGAGTCGGTGACAGGGTTATAGACATATTCAAGGCCAAAATCCATAAGCCCTGTTTCTGAAGGCCCCCTCAGGTTATGCACATAGCTTCTAACTGTCCTTCATTTAAAACCAGATCCCCCTGTCCCCCAAGAAGCCCTGGTTGTCCCTTTTTTTGGTCTGATGTATATGTCTCTATACATATTTCACACCAAAAAGTGTTATGCTGTACTAAACTTTCTAGCCACCCTCTATATTACAGTATTTATTATTTTGAAAAAAACAATATAAAACAAAAAAAAATAGAATTCAAAAAAGCACTTGTGTGGTTAATCCAATAATTTTCTGCATATTGAATCACTGTGGTCCACGTAATGTTTATTCCCTACATATTGTGTGCTAAAGGATATCCCTCCTAATCATTTCAGAATGTTGTGGGGTATGGGTATGCCCCCTGGGAGGGTGAATACTGGATGGAACTGGCTCCATTTATCCTGAGACTTTTTTGGCCTGATGCTATAGACTTAGATAAATCAAGTCCTTCCACTTTAAACCAGGGTCCCGGGTAGTGTAGTTCCAATACCCCTTTGTGGTTTGCATGAAACATGGGCCGCAACTTTCTACATCTATTGAAATCATGCTTGTGGAGCAGACTGCAAACGCTTTAAATGAAATGTTGAGTGTAAAGCATTAATTTGAAGCTGTTTTTTTCCCACAGCCATGGGCACCACTGCACATGTGTACTGGGTCTACTATTCATACTGGACACCATCTTGGAGATTGCTGCCTGTAATAGTGCCTGGTCCCTGCTCTTGCATGGAACAGAACCATCTCCAGGTGTCTCCTTGAACCCTGAAGACTTCAGTGCTCCCCTGATGACTCCTGTCTGGGGTCTACCTGTGCTCAGAATAGCTCACCTTATACTCCCTCAGCCAGAAAGGACGCTGTTTGTCACAAACGCCAGCAGATTGGGCTTTCCAACAACAAAGATAGCCAATGTGCAGGTGTGCATGCATTGTGGTGTGTGTATGTGGCTCCTCCCTACGCGTTGGAAAGCCCGATCTGCTGGCACTCATCATTTATGCATTATGTGATCTAAAGAAATGTGAATGCATCTTTATTTCTTAAAAAAGTAACATCAGTTTTAGCAACATCATACTATTGGAGTGCTTTCATTTTATAATCGACTTGGTACCGATCTGGAACAGGTGTGTATGTCCGCCTTTTACTGCCGCTGCCTGGGTGCTGAAGCTGTTTTGGTCGCCACTCTGAAAGGGACCCTCCTGCCTGGGAAATGCTGGACTGGCTTGGTTAAAAAGAGTGCATGTTGACCACTCTTATCAGGTCACACTCTTTCTTGGAGACTCTTATTTCCATCACAGCTGTGGGAGCACTGAAATTTATGCTTTTTTTATCACTTATTTTGCTTCCTTCACTTAATGGACTATTAATGTACAATTGCATGTACTTTATAAGCACTAGAGTGCTGCACTATTGTTTTATTAAGTGTACCATTTTGCCCAATAAAATGAAGGCAAAAATCAATTAAAGTTAACAGCCAATTGTAAGAATTTTTTTTAAGTGGATAACTTTAAGATCACTTTAAAGCGGTAGTAAAGTCTCCTTAAGAAAAAAAAAAAACTGCGTAAGGGAGTCACTTTGCCAAAGCACACAGAGCGAGCCGTAAACATGGTCTGAGCTGTGCATACACGGCTCAGATTGCATTACCCACTGAGACAGGGGGAATGGGGCATTTATGATAAAAGAGACCTCTAGCTCTGCTCTAGACCTGTTTGTTTTTTTTTTAGAAGAGTGTTTACTATCACTTTAAGTGGTTAACTTTAACTACACTATATCCAAGTCCAGATGTTATACAAATGAGAATACATTAAGTAAAAACTGCAGAGAGAAATATGGAGGTTGCCACTGCAGACCTTCTGAAAATGCAAGTTGCCTGGTAGTTTTTGACTTCACTGTTTTGGAGTAAATAACCCGGAATAGACATTCAGCTAGTGAAGTCAGGGGGCAGAATTCCAGATCTACTTGTTATGGTTCAATGATTTTTGAAGTCTTTAAAGCAGCATGATAGCCAGGGACTTAAGAGTTTTCAAAACTCAGCCTACAATATTTTCTCAGTAGAGGCTTCCTTTAAAAATGCTTTTCAGTGTACTCCTTCAGTTGCACTTACCTGATGCAGCCAGCAGAGGTCACTTGAATTCAAAAAAGAAATTTACATAGACTCAAGTGATATTTTCATGGTTGCAGATGGAGCAGTAAACCACTTGCAAAGCAAACACAAAACCAATCTGTAATGACGTTTTTGCATGTTCCTGTTCATTTACAGCACAGTCAGACAATACAAGGGAAATAACCTTTATTTAATAGGCAACAGGGAAATGCAGTATGCTTTAATAAGGCACAGGATTAAAAAAAAAACAAAAAAACAGTTTGTTCGGTTCCTTATGTAACACGTTCTTACATTGAAAGTGAACCTATAATAGCCCAGGTTCAATTTTATTTAAATTGTTAAGGTTATAACACTTTGAACGTTATGTTTTATAGCCTATATTAAATGTAAACACGTTAACAAAAAAACTGTTAAAGTGATTGTAAAGTCAGATTATTGAGGCGCCTGGTATGGATTGTGGGGGGACTCCACGTCTTTTTTTATTTTTACTGATAAGCTCTTTGGTTTACATTTTGCTGACAGCAGGGAGGCATCATGATTGTTAGGATGCTGGCGGGTGCCAGCTCTTTAACAACCTGCAAAAATGTGTGAAAAACGCATGTACATGCATTTTTGGTCTGCTTCCATTGGAGTCTGTGGGGCCAAAATCACGCTGCAACTGCACCAAAGTAGCACTGGACCCTTTTCCAAAAACGCACTGTGCTGACTGATATGAACGAGCAACATAGAGAATAATGTAATTTCCATTGTCATGACTTAAATCGCTTCTGAAACCGCAGTGGTGTGAACCAGGCCTAAAGGAAACCTTTGCTAGTTACCTGGCTGTATGTCTATTACGTTTTGTAACTGACCTGGAGCAAGTTCAACTAAAGTGTAAATGCCCCAACCACAAGAGGTCTGAAGTAAAAATGTTAAGGTTCATCCTTTTATTTGCTCTAATTCTTTAAGAAAAATGTTCCAAAGTGGTTTGGGGAGTCTTAAAGAATAACTCCACTTTTGTTGAGAGAGAAAAAAAAAACCTGTCTGGGTGATCAATGTACATTGAAAGGGTTTTAACAGACTTTGTTGCAGATTCTTACCTGTTTCTTAATCCATTTGATCTTGTATATCTTTTAAATACCGATTCTGAACTGGAGTGACTTTTTCATTATTAATCAGCTGATGCACTTGCAGAGGAAAATTGCAGTGTCTGCATTCCTTTAGAAGTGGTTATGCCTCTAGGTGCATCTTACCATAAATTACATTTTTGTTGCAGGGGATGTCTAAAATCTGACTTGTATCTTAGTGCAGACTTCTGAAAAAATCATTGAACCAATCACACAAACAGGAAATTACATTTCTGGGGGGGAGGGGGGTTGTTCCGTACACCAACTGTGTACAGAAAGCCTGCAGGTTTCCATATTGCATTGAATCTTACAGAAAGTTACAGAGCTGCAGATTGAAAAGGCTAGATCATTTTTTTTTTAACTTACAATGTATGTGTGTATAATATATATATATATATATATATATATATATATATATATATATATATATATATATATATATATATATACACACACATACATACATACATATACATACATACATACATACACACACTATAATATACTGTATATCACTATGAGTGGCTGTACAAGTGACCCAAAGCATGGAAATTAAAGCTTTGTTACTAGTCAGCTTTATTGTACATCTCATGGTGATATATATTATTTGTCCCTATTACAGCAGTTCTGGGCATTCCTTTAGATCTCTGGGCCCTGAGAGGTGGGCATCTTAAGACCCCTAAACAGATTATCATGTTAAAGAATTTAGAGCACATAAAAGGATACAAATTAAAAACTTTGACATTCAAACTCTTGTGTTTAGTGCTCATATTTGACTAGGGGATTGCTAACTTTTACATTTTTAAAGCAATTTTTTGCTTTGGCATTCAGCGACTCATTCAGCAGTGTTTTTATGTTGGCCGCAAAATAGCTAGCGACAATCGCTCACAATGCATCTCTATGGAATGTTGCTCAAATTATTGTAGGAGAACGATTTGTAAAAAAGCACAACCAATGCTGTAAGCACTATTTCCAGCAACTAAATTGTGATTAAATCTCGTTGCATTGTTGGCTTTAGTGATTTGTAGCAGCAAGTAATCTCTGCTACAAAATCACCCATCTGACATCAGCCTAAAGACAATAGTCATCTAACGTACAATATATATGTAATGTGCTACATGAATTGATGGTGCTATAACACATATAATAAATGTCTATATGCACTTTACACTAAATTATTCTGCAGAATCAAAAACCATACAGTACGCTGCAACATTAATAATAAAACAAAACTACATCCTTGTGTGCCTGCATGTTCCTTTAAATGTGTTCCCAAACTTCCCTTGACCTCAAAACCCAAGGAGCTGGTATGGAAATATAATTTTTTTAAATCCAAGTCAAGTTCTGAACTGCCCCCTCCTGTAACTATGGGTTACTTATCACACCAACCACATTCAAAAACAACAACAAAGTGCAAGATGTGGGCTGGTCGGCCTTTGACTTTACTTCCCAAAGTCTGTATTAGCATATTAAAATGGAATACCAGAAGCATGGAAAATGCATTGCTGTTTTACTAAAAAGAGTTGACGCTATTCACTTACCAAGGGAAATACTTTAAAAAAGTGCCCAAATAATTTAGCAAATAAAGGTGAAGCTTTTTCAATTTGAACACCCAATTATGTGTAAGGGAAGAAAGAATTTTTACTTGATTGAATGTTTGAAGTGAAAAGAGCTTCACTGTATTCACTAAGCTAAATGAACATTCATTTTACAGTGTAAAAATACACTTTGTAAAGTGAAGAGTCTTTATTCCTTTAGTAAATCAACCCCATTATATATTTCAGTGGCAAAGTTGTCTATCTGAAAAACTGAGGCTGGCAAGAGGATGCCCCTGACCTTACCGATAAGTCTGTATTACCATATCCAAGATCAACCAAAAAGACACTGAAGGTTGTAACTTTTCACATTTTTGTGCCATGGAAAAGGCAGTGACAACAGTAGGTTAGCTGAAAAATGATCACAGAGGAAGTATGATCTTCCTGTAAGGTCAGGAATAGCAGCAAAATCTCAAAACAGCATTGTAACTCTGCCACAATATTCTCAGAATAGAGAAATCCGTTTTGAGTGACATTGCCATTTATTCAATTACCCCTAAAATCATCTTATAGGGGTATTTATCTGCATTGGTCCATACGCCATCAGTTTAGTTATGATCGCACTCCATTTGCTGTTCAAATATAACAGTCAAATAACGAACAAGCTTTTGCCATTAGTAACCCATCTGAAATAGCAATTTCTATAAATTACCGATATAAGGGCGTGGTGTCATTCATACCATTTAAATCCGGATTACGCATTCAGCACAATCCATGGACTGCGATCATAGCAACATAACAGACCCTAAAGGAAACACCATCAATTTTGTCATCATCCTCTGGCAGTGTTCGGAGACATGACTTGTTTTCCTACAACTCACAATGCCTTCCGACCCAAACACGTTACATTAGTCATTCTCTCAAACTAATTTTAGCTCGATCAAGTGAAGGTCTTTCCTTTTGCAAATTAGCATTGAAAAAGCTATCCTGAAACATTTTCGTAATCTGCTCGAGTGGAAGCTCTTTGGCTACAGTTTGTTTTTCTACTTTATGAAAGATTTTCGAGGAGATTTTTTTTGCAGGAGATTATAGCTGCCACAACTGCTAGTAAGCCCTCAAGAATTGTTTTTGAAGGTAATTTTCAACGTGGCCCATGATGCGGTTTGAATCAGCCTCACAAACACAGCTCTTATGAGACTCTTGGTCTTTAAGCTTTGTTGAGAGTGCCTTGTGAGCGGGAGGCAAGGGACGGAAGGAATTTAACACATGGAGCTGGCTTAATGGGCTTTGCTTAATTTCTTCAATCCTCAAAGCTTGCAAAATAACAGGTGCAAACTTAGAATAATGAGCTGTACATGAGATGATAACTGGACAAGTACGGTCTTGCACCCTGTCGGCCACAACTTTGGCAACTGCTGTGTGTGTATCCATGATATATCCGCTTGTACTATGTACAGAGCGGATTGCGGACAAGCAGTCTGCCTCAGAGCACCAACTGCCAATAATATCATTCTGGAGAGTTTTGAATAAATTTTCCGGCAGCTGAAAATTATCTTGACTTTGTAACTGACTGTAGAGTTTCTTAACAAGCTCACCATCCTGGTTAGAGATAAGATGTAAATACCTCTCTAAGTTTGATGATTTAAGAATATCAATTGCTGGCGAATGGGATGGCAGTAATTTCTGACCCCTGAGGTCAAAACTACCGGTTTTGATAAAATCGGTCAAAATGTGGTTTTGATTGGAGGCACAGATGAATTTTCGAATGGGTATTCCCATATGTTTCGCGTAAATGGCAGCAAGTATGTTGCCAAAGTTACCGGTGGGAATACATACGTCAACTGGGTTCCCAAAAGTTATAACACCGTGACTGACTAGATCAAGATAAGCAGAAGCATGGTACACAACTTGAGGCAGCAGTCTGGCCCAATTGATAGAATTGGCAGTACTCAGAGTAGTTCCGTATTCAGCTGTAAGATAGCCGGTGTTATCAGGATTGGTGCATATTCCTTTTATTGCAGTCTGACAGAAATCAAAATCTGATTCCACTCCCAGTGCAAACCCGTTATCTCCTTGACAAGCAATTATTTGTGATTTTTGTATCGGGCTTATTCCATTTTCAGGGTAGAGACAGAAGACGGCCATCCTTCGCCTGTCAAGGTCACTGAGGTGACTAAACCCATCCAGAACAGCACTACCTGTGTCTCCAGAAGTAGCCACAAGGACTAGATAGTTACATGTTTTGGGGACACAATAGGCAAACAAGTGAGGCATAAACTGCAAGGCCAAGTCTTTGAAAGAAGCAGTTGGTCCATGAAAGAGTTCAAGAATGAACTGATTGCCAGACAAATGCCTGATGGGGGCAATTTTGCTACAAGCAAAATTTTCACCATATGCCTTTTCAATAATTTCTCCTAAAACAACAGCTGGGACATCAGTTGGGTGGATGCATCTTTCCAGTATTATCTGTGCCCTCTCAGCATAAGTCAAGTTAACCAATCTTCCCCACTCGCCAGCAGTAAGCTTTGGTAGACCATTCTTGGGAACATAGAGTCCACCATCAGCAGCTAAACCCTCAATGACAACGTCACTAAAGAATTTTGCTTTGTCTTGGCTCATTTCACCTTCACAGCTTTGGGATCTTGTAGAAACAAAAGTATCAGAGTCTAGATTCTGATATTTTTTTACTGCATCAATTACTTTTTCAGCCAAAACCTCTACAGTATCTCCCCTCTGGCAGAGTACACGCACATCATGCCACTTTTTATAAAAATGCTTCCTTTCCTGAAGTATGTCGCCAATTCTAGCTCCGGACTTTTGCCCAACAATACGATCCACTTTCATTCCTTCGAGCCTCTCAATTATATCCTGTGAATTGACATCAAGATAAACAACTAAGCCATTTTTCTTTGTGTGTTCCATGCTGCTAGTATGAAGAGGGTTGGAGCCCGTAAGGGAAATCACACTTCCAGATGCTGAAAACTTTAAAAGGGCTTTTCCTTCCTCTTCTAAAAACTGCTCATCGCCAACTTCCTGCAATTTATTGGACACACTCATGTTCCAGTCTTTTTCAAGGACATCGTCATCCACATCTATAACAGGACAACCCAGCTTGTGGCCAAGAATTCTACCAACTGAGGTCTTCCCAGACCCTGGAGGACCCATCAAGATAAGATTATTTTCTCCTACAAGGGAACTGAGGGTGGAAAGCCATAATTTCAGCAGTCTGGAATGTGCTGCTGGCTTTGAAAATAGAATGTGAAACATTTTATTCCTGGAATGTTGGTTAAAAAGGCGGGCACCTGCCATTGACTTGGTAAACATGTTAACTTGATGTGAAATCTGTTAACACATTTAAAAAGAAAAATTAATTAGGCACATGGTAATGTACAGTTTGAAGATACAATTTAAATGGCAAGTAAAAATATACAATAACATACTTGTGGCAAGAAAATATTAAGATACATTTATATGAAATACAAAAAAAGATTATTGTCATTGCATTGATATTGCAACCAATTCTCCTTTCAATTTTTTACTAGAGACTCATGTTGCAACCTCTCTGTCAGAAGCTGTATGTATGGTTATTTAAAGTGGAGTTTCGTGAAAAAATTTTTTTTAGATGTCAGCAGCTGCAAATACTGCAGCTGCTGACTTTTAAAATAAGGGCACCTATCTGTCCCGGGGTCCAGCGATGTCGGCACCCGAGGCCGAACCGTCCCTCGATCCTCGGGTGCTGCCGCTGCCATTCTCACTGAGGGAATCAGGAAGTGAAGCGTTGCGGCTTCACTGCCCGGTTCCCTACTGCGCATGCGCGAGTCGCGCTGTGCGTCTACACAGGTCCCCATTGTGTTGTGGGAACTGTGTATTTCCCACAACACAACGGGGGTAGGCGGGGGTTTTGCGGCTAGCTGCGGCTAGCTATTCCCGGAAGTTGGTGCAGATGTATTATACAGGTATCTGCACCCCCCTCCCCCCTGAAAGGTGCCAATTGTGACACCGGAGGGGGGGAGGCATCCGATGAGTGGAAGTTCCACTTTAGGGTGGAACTCCGCTTTAAAAAATATAATTAGGTTTTAGAATAAATACAGAATAAAATAATTAATACAATAAAGGATATGTACTTGAATACATATAATAAGAATATAAACATCTTATACAGCGTGTTAAATGTAATAAATAATTATAAAATAAGAAAAGGAAAGAAAAAAAAAAAAAAAAAAAAAAGAACATTTAAAGCTGACCTCTAGGATGCTCTTTCATTTTCTCCTAAACTTCTCTACCCCTAAATCAAAAAAGCGTTTTTCCCTGTATCTTACAGAACTATAATAAAATCTGACTTTTAAAATACTGTGAGGCCATCTTTACTCTCATAGGGGAGGTATATCTGGCGGTTTTAAAAAAAAAAAGGATTATTGAAGTGCCTGACATCAAATCCTTTGGCCAGTTGACATGCTCCATTGAACTTCATGTCCCATAATGCACTGAGACATTAGTGATGGATGTGGGTGGATTGTAGGTACAGTGCATTTTGTTTACTACATGCATGCATAGTCGAACAATTCTGAGCTCGGGAGAGCATTTGCTTGCCCTGTCAATTACAGTGCCTTGAAAAAGTATTCATATGCCATGAAATTTTCCACATTTTGACAAAGTGGCACATAATTGTGAAGTGGAAGAAAAATGATAAAATGGTTTTCAACATTTTTTACAAACAATTATCTGAAAAGCGTGGCGTTAATTTGTGTTCGGCCAACTTTATTCTGATACCCTTAACTAAAATCTAGTGGAACTGATTGCCTTAAGAAGGCCAAGGAACACACCAGGTCAGGGATAAAGTTGTGGAGAAGTTTAAAGTAGGGTTAAGTTATAAAAAAAAAAAATATCCCAAGCTTTGAATATCTCACGGAGCTCTGTTCAATCCATCATCCAAAAATGGAAAGAGTATGGCACAACTGCAAACCTACCAAGACATGGCCGTCCACCTAAACTGAAAGGCCAGGCAAGGAGAACATTAATCAGAGAAGCAGCCAAGAGGCCCATGGTAACTCTCTAGAAGCTGCAGAGATCCACAGCTCAGGTGGGAGAATCTGTCCACAGGACAACTATTAGTTGTGCACTCCACAAATCTGCCCTTTATTGAAGAGTGGCAAGAAGAAAGCCATTGGTAAAAGAAAGCCATAAGAAGTCCCATTTGCAGTTTGCGAGAAGCCATGTAGGGGACACAGCAAACATGTGGAAGAAGGTGCTCTGGTCAGATGAGACCAAAATAGTGTTTTGCTTTTAGGCCAAAAAGTTCAATGTGTGGTGGAAAATTAACACAGCACATCACCCTGAAAACACCATCCCCACTGTAAAACATGGTGGTGGCAGTATCATGTTGTGGTCAGAGTTGATGGGTAGATTGATGAAGCCAAACACAAAGCAATCTTAGAAGAAATCCTGTTAGAGTCTGCAAAAGACTAAGACTGGGGCGGAGGTTCACCTTCCAGCAGGTCATCAATCCTAAAAATGCAGCCAGAGCTACAATGGAATGGTTTAGATCAAAGCATATTAATGTGTTAGAATGGCCAGTCAAAGTTTAGACTTAAATCCAACTGAAAATGTGTGGCAAGACTTAAAAAACTTGAAACTTGAAAAAATGCTCTCTATCCAATCTGAAAGAGCTTGAGCTATTTTGCAAAGAAGAATGGGCAAAAAAATTACTTTCTAGATGTGCAAAGCTGGTGGAGACATCCCCCAAAAGACTTGCAGCTGAAATTGCAGTGAAAGGTGGTTCTAAAAAGTAGTGACTGGGGAGGCTGAATACAAATGCACGTCACACTTTTCACATTTTATTTGTAAAAAATTTTGAAAAACAATTTTCATTTTCCTTTCACTTCACAATTATGTGCCACTTTGTGTTGGCCTATTACATTAAATACATTTACATTTTTGGTTGTAATGAGACAAAATGTCAAGGGGTATGAATACTTTTTCGAGGCACTGTAATGCCCCGTACACACGATCGGACTTTCTGACAACAAAACAGTGGAATTTTGTTTGAAGGTTGTTGGCTCCAACTTGTCTTGCATACACACGGTCACACAAATGTTGGCCAACAATTATGAACGTGGGAACGTGGTGACATACAACAAGCTGAGAAAAAGGAAGTTTAATAGCCAGTGCGGCTCCTTCTGCTTGATTCCAGCATGCGTGAACTTTTGTGCGTCGGACTTGTGTACACACGATCGGAAATTCCGACAACAAAGTTTTGTTGGCGGTAAATTTAAGAACTTGTTTGCCAACATTTGTCGGCGGAAAGTCTGGCAACAAATGTTCAATGGACTATACACACAGTTGGACTTTCAGCCAACAAGCTCACATCCAACATTTGTTGTCGGAAAATCTGATCTGTGTACGGGGCATTAGTCCTACAAACATGGATGAATGGATCAGACCAGGAGTATCAGCATCCCACGTCCTCCCACCACTGAGAGCAGAGGCATAATTACATCATTGCTGATTAGGGCAGTTACAAGACTTGTAGCCCTGCCCAAGACCATAGCTGCCATCAGTCTTAATAGGGAGAGTGAGCTCTGGCAAGCAGAACATTACAGACCATGTTTTGGTGACTGTTGCTCTGTAAGGTATAAAGATCAAAGATTGATCGAAGGTATAGGAAAACTGTTGCAAAGGTGCATTTTTAGTTTAGTTAAAGTGGAGCTCCACCCAAAAGGGGAAGTTCCGCTTTAAGCACTCCTCCATCCCTCCTATGCCACATTGGGCATGTCATCTGAGCGGAAATTCTCTTCTTCCCCTCCCTCCTTGCAATCTTCTGGGACACGTCACAGGTCCTAAAAGATTACATGACCATTTTGGAAGCGCAGCGCGGGTCACACATGCCACAAGCTGTCACAGCCAGGTGCCCACAGTTGTAATGCCTTGCTTTGTGCACTGGTCCAAATCATTTGGTGGAGGGGGGATTATGGTGTGGGGTTGTTTTGCAGGGGTTGGGCTTGGCCCTTTAGTTCCAGTGAAGGGAACTCTTAAGGCGTCAACATACCAAGACATTTTGGACAATTTAGAACTTTGTGGAAACAATTTGGGGATGGCCCCTTCTTGTTCCAACATGACTGCGCACCAGTCCACAAAGCAAGGTCTATAAGGACATGGATGAGCGAGTTTGGAGTGGAGGAACTTGACTGGCCTCAACCCCATAGAACACCTTTGGAATAAATTAGAGCGGAGACTGCAGGACAGGCCTTCTCGTCCACATCAGTGCCTGACCTCACAAATGCGCTTCTGGAAGAATGGTCAAACATTCCCATAGACACACTGCTAAACCTTGTGGACAGCCTTCCCAGAAGAGTTGAAGCTGGCATAGCTGCAAAGGGTGGGCCCATTTTTTTGCTTAGAATAAAGATCACGGTTCTCTCGGCGTAACATCTTTCACATTATACAAAAAATTGGGCTAACTTTACTGTTTAGTTTTTTTTTTTAATTCATTGAAGTGTATTTTTTCCCCAAAAAATTGTGTTTGAAAGACTGCTGTGCAAATACAGTGTGACATAAAATATTGCAACAATTGCCATTTTATTCCCTAGGGTCTCTGCTAAAAAAAATATATATATTTAATGTTTGGGGATTCCATGTATTTTTCTAGCAAAAAAATACTGATTTTAACTTTGTAAGAAACAAGTGTCAGAAAAGGGTTTAGTCTAAGTGGTTAAACTTCCCTCATTTACAGACTGAAGTTCATTCTTTTCATCTAAGAACAAAAAGTTACATTGTTTATAGTGATCTACCAGCGAGGACAATGTTGTGAAAAACTTGGCAGGCTGCCCGTTTTTTTTCTTTTGACAGCTGAGTGAGCAGAAAACTCTCTACACTTTTTACATGAATAAATCAGGAAATTCTGCATAGAGATCATGGGGGGGCGGCTTGAATCAAGATCACGATTTTTTTAATGATTAATCGTGCAGCTCTAGTATACAAAATTTATGAAGGATCAGGGCTTTTTTTCCTTGTCAAAAGAAGTTTATTGAGTATACAATGTTATAAAGATACATAAAGTAAGTTTACAAGGATCTATAAAGTAAGCTCATTGTTTTACAGTAGGGTTTATATAGGTAAATATCATGAAATTTCAAATATTAAACATTGGGTTCACGTAAACCTAAATTAAAGATATATATCATTTCCTTAGTTACTTTTGTAGGTATTTAACCACTTCCCGACCGCCGCACGTATATATACGTCCTAAGTTTGAACGGGGATATCGTTGTTATGGCAGCAGCTAGCTGCCATAACCCCGGTATCCCCGTTTTCGTGCGGCGGCCGGCTTTCAGATAAAAGTGGTCCCTGCGGCGGATTCGCCGCGAGATCACTTTTATCGGTGGCGGGAGAGGGCCCCCCCCCTCCCGCCGCGATCCGGTGCCCTCCGCCGCTTACCGGAGCCGTCGGTAGCGGCGGAGGCGATCGCGTCCTCCTCCGTTGTGTGTCAGGAGACAAGTGAGGCCAAGATGGCGCTCACTCGTCTCCAAGATACTGCTGGGCGGAAGCGACGTCAAAACGTCACCCCAGATCTCATATTTAAGAGGTCCTGCCATGCTTTTTTCTATTACAAGGGATGTTTACATTCCTTGTAATAGGAATAAAAGTGACACAATTTTTTATTTTTTTTTAAACAGTGTAAAAATAAATAAAATATTTTAAAATAAATAATAAAAATAAAAAAAAAAATTTTTAAAACCCCCCTGTCCCGACGAGCTCGCGCGCACAAGCGAACGCATACGCGAGTAGCGCCCGCATATGAAAACGGTGGTCAAACCACACATGTGAGGTATCACAGCGACCGGTAGAGCGAGAGCAATAATTCTAGCCCTAGACCTCCTCTGTAGCGCAAAATATGCAACCTGTAGAATTTTTTAAACGTCGCCTATGGAGATTTTTGAGGGTAAAAGTTTGACGCCATTCCACGAGCGGGCGCAATTTTCAAGCATGACATGTTGGGTATCAATTTACTTGGCGTAACATTATATTTCACAATATAAAAAAAATTGGGATAACTTTACTGTTGTTTTATTTTTTTATTCAAAAAAGTGAATTTTTTCCAAAAAAAGTGCGCTTATAAGACCGCTGCGCAAATACGGTGCAAAAAAAAGTATTGCAATGACCGCCATTGTATTCTCTAGGGTGTTAGAAGAAAAACCATATATAATGTTTGGGGGTTCTAAGTAATTTTCTAGCAGAAAAACCTGTTTTAAACATGTAAACACCTAAAATCCAAAACGAGGCTAGTCCTTAAGTGGTTAAATGATTTATACCTACTATACATATTGTTTACAAGTAGAGTGTATATAGGTCAAATAAATTCTGATAATGAGCTTTAATCGTAAGGTGGAGAAAAGCAAAGAGAAAGAAGAAAAAGGGTTGAAAGGTAGAGGTATGGTCCACAAGGTTGTCCCGCTCGTCAGTTTATTATTCTTTTTAGTTCTCTTTGAAGCCTTAGAATGGGTGTCTCTGTAAGTCATTTAATCTGTTACCATGGCAACAGGACAGAGTCATTGAAGTTTGACAGGAACTGTTGTTTTATCCAAGGATGCCAAAGTTTTTCAAATTTTGGAATTTGATTTTGATCGATGGCTACCATCTTAGCATGGGACATTGTATTATTCATTCTGTGAATTGTTTCTGCTAGTACCAATGTAGGAGATTTCCATGCCTTGGCCACTGTTTGTTTTGCAGCTGTTATTAGTTGGATCATTAGTTTGAATTGAGAGAGTGTTAACCATTCCGGTTTTAGATTAAGTAAAGTTAAATATGGATCTGGTTGTATTATTTTTTTAAATATTTTAGATGCAATCATGAAGACTTCCTTCCAGAAGGTTTGGATTACTGGGCACGTCCACCATATGTGTAAATATGTGCCTATTTCTGGGCATCCTCGAAAACAAAGAGCTGAGGTATTAGGTGAATATTTTGCCACTCTAGCGGGTACAAGGTACCAGCGAGTTAGGACTTTATAATTTGTCTCCAGTGCTAAGATGTTGGGTGAAGATGACTTAGATGTGAGCCATATGTTAGACCAGTCCGTGTCTTCTAAAGTTCGTCCCAGGTCCTCCTCCCACCTCTGAACGTAAGAGGGTCTATTAAGATTTGCTACTCCATATAATTGATTATAAAGTGATGAAATTGTACCTTTAGCAAATGGATCTTTTGTACAGATTGATTCAAAAATGGATAATTGGGATAATGGTGTATCCACCTTTAGGAATGGTGTATAGAAATTTTTGATTTGGAGATATCTAAATATCTCAGAGTTTGGTAGATCATATTTTTCTCTAAGCGATGGGAATGAAAGGAATGATTTAGATGCTATGAAGTCATTTAGTGTCTGAATGCCTGATGTTGTCCAAGCTTTAAAAGAATTTGGGTAGATCCATGCCGGATAAAAGGCCGGATTTCTGATAAAAGAAAGGAGAGGATTGTGTGGAGATTGTAACTGATATTTGGTTTTTAGTTTATCCCAGAGAGATAAGAAGTGTTTGGTTATGAGATTATGAATTTTAAAGCGGTCTTTAGGATCAAGCCATAATAAATTTGATATTAATAGAGGATCATTTTCTGAAGCCTCTATAAATACCCATAATGGGATTTCCTGTTTTGCATGGTATTTGGACAGACTGGCCAAATGTGCTGCTCTGTAGTAGTTAGTAAAATTAGGGTATCCCAGGCCTCCTTTATTTTTGGGAAGATGTAGTGTGTGTATAGGTATACGTGGTTTAGAAGAGCCCCATATAAACGAAGTTGCTCTTTTTTGTACTATTCTCAAAAAATAGGAAGGAATTGGAATAGGGAGGACTCTGAATAGATAAAGCAATTTGGGTAGAATAGTCATTTTGATTGCATTAATCTTCCCCATCCAGGATAAAGGAAGTTGCGACCATTGTTTTATTAGATTTGTGATCTGTCTTAATACAGGAGGATAATTGGTTGAGAATAAGTCAGAATGAGATGCTGTTAAATGAATTCCAAGATATGGGATTGATTTTTCTGCCCATGTGAATGGGAGTGCAGCCCTAGCCGGGATCAATTCCATGTTTGTGAGTGAAATATTAAGCACTAGGCATTTCTTAGGATTAATCATAAGGCCGGATAGGGCTGCAAATCCATCAAGAGCTGGTATTAAGTTAGGACCAGAGACCTGTGGTGATGATAGAAAAAGTAATATATCGTCTGCAAATATACATAATTTGTGTGTAATACCTCCTACTTCAATGCCAGTTATAGTTTGGTTTGTTCTGATGTATTGGGCCATGGGTTCGAGTATAAGGGCAAATAATAAGGGAGATAATGGGCAACCCTGTCGGGTACCTCTTTCGATATTAAAGGCTTCAGATTTGTATCCAGCATATTTTATATAGGCTTTGGGTTTATTATATAATGCTTTGATCCATGTTAAAAAGTGGGGTCCAAAACCCCATTTTTGTAATGAATATTGCATATATTGCCAGGATACTGTGTCAAATGCCCTCTTAATATCGAGAGATAGAAAACATAAAGGGATTTTCTGTTTTTTAGCAATATGTGCCAATAACACTGCCCTGCGTATATTATCGCCTGCCTGTCTATTTGGCATGAAGCCTACTTGATCTCTATGTATTAATTTTCCTATAATGCTATTGAGACGTTTTGCTATTATTTTTGCTAATAATTTAATATCTAGGTTTAACAGAGAGATAGGCCGATAATTCACACAGGAAGTATCATCAGAAAGGGGTTTTGGGATCATACAAACAATTGCCATTAGCGTTTCTTGCCGAAAAGAATGTCCATCTAGAAGTTTGTTAAAAGTTTCAGTGAGAATGGGAGAGAGTATTTCTGAGAATGTTTTATAGTATAAAGCCGAGTAGCCGTCTGGGCCTGGTCTTTTGTTAAGTTTTAGGTCTTTTATGGCGTTAGCAACTTCATCTATAGTTATAGGCTCATCCAAACTGCTTTTTTGATTCTGAGATAACTCAGGTAAGGTTATTTTTGAGAAGAAGGATTCAGCCTCTGTAGGATTAAATTCATTGTTTGTCTTGTATAAAGTTGCGAGATGTGAGTGAAATTTATGGACTATTTTAACTGGATTACAAGTGTAAACATTTTTTGATCATTTAAAACGTATTGGTTTGAAAGATTTGTTAGTTGAATTTAATGCCCGAGCCAAATATGTACCTGGTTTGTTTGTATTCATGTAGAAATTGTGTTTGGAGCGTTTGAGGGATTTATCAACTGACTCAGTGAGAAATAGATCGTATTCCAATCTAGATTTTTCCAGATGAGATTTTGTACTCTGAGATGGATTATCTTGAAATGATATGTAGGCTGCATTAAAATTGAGTTCTAGTTTTTTTGCTAGATTTTTGCGTTCCCGTTTAAATAGTGCCATTTGTCTTTGTATTGTACCACGCAAGACAGGCTTATGAGCTTCCCACAGTGTTATTGGGGAGATGTCTGTTGCATTATTAATTGATATGTATTCCTTTAAAGCTTGTTCAATGGCCATCTGATGTAGTGGGTGTTTGAGCATTATGTCCGGTAAGTACCACGTTGGGTCATGCGCTTTTGGTATGGCTGAGGCTATAGTAGTGTATACTGCATTATGGTCAGACCACGGAATCGGAATTTTATCTGATGCAATAATTTCTGGTATCATTCCTATTGTTAGGAAAATATGATCTATTCTGGTGAAGGTTTGATGAGGGTGCGAGAAATAAGTGAATTTCTTTTTCATTGGGTTACTTTCTCTCCATGAATCTACCAGATTGTATTTGGAAAGAAGTTGAGAAAAAGGTAATCTAGAGGTTATTTTGGATGGTGTAAAAGGTGATTTATCTAGAAATGGGAGGAGGACCTGGTTCGAATCCCCACACATTATCACTGTTCCTATTTTGTGTGTATTAATCACTTGTAATATATGTGAGAGGAATGGTGTAGGTTGTTTGTTAGGAGCGTAGTAGGAAATCACCGTGATTGCTGTATCCATTATATAACCCATGAGTATCAGGTATCTACCTTCTGGGTCTTTAATTTCTGATGATAAGGTGAATGGTGTGGATCGGTGAAATGCAATTAGAGTTCCCCTTTGCTTGGTACAGGCAGAAGCCGTGTAAATTTGTTGATAAAAAGGAGAAATATATTTTGGAGTAGAATCTTTGGTGAAGTGTGTTTCTTGGAGGCATACTATGTGAGCCTTCTTGTTATGGAAAGTACGGAAGGCTTTGGTCCTTTTTTGAGGGACATTTATTCCCTGAACATTCAGGGAAAGTATATTCAGTGGTGCCATGGCAATAGATCAAATAGTTTTGACTTACTTTTTGTTATGCAGAGCTGACTGCGCAGATCAACCTGTGTGGACTGAAGAGATGAATAGATAGAAAAGAAACCAGTGAATTCTGGAGTAAAGAGTAAACAAAAAACATATGAGATTAGATGATACATTGTATAAATTATTTTTTGCAAGTAATCACAATTTACCCGTGAAAGAGAATAAATATCTCTCTCAGGGGAATAAGTGCCTTCGTCACACTCCCACATAATATGGTTGGGAGAATGAGGAGGGCTAATGGGGGTACACGGATCTTCCGCTTACAGGAGAGAAGTGCTATGTCAAAAGACATCAAAATGATGTTTCATTAATTGGAGTGCAGAATATAGTTTTTGTTGAAATTATTTATTCCAGGGTGGTTGTATATGGTTAGTCTTGCCCTAGGCTAAATAATTCAGTTAGAAAGGTACTGTTAATAACTTTGGTATTGATGAAGATAGTTTGAATTATTTTGGGATTTTAACCCTTTTAGAGTAAACAATTACATATTTTATTCATATGTAACTGTTTAGATATGTTAACTCATAAAATTGAGGTTGTATTGCTTCAGATTAGAATAAACAAAAACATAATTCTAGGAACTAGTTAGGTAATAATATATTTGTTTTAAGAAAAGAAAGAAAAAGCTTCCATTACTTCTGGATTATTGAACATATTTGTCCTAAAAAGTAATAAATCTATTATTATTACCTGATAATATATAACTGAACAATAATTTCCTTATTTCACTTATATATTCTAAGGCTATATGAATCAGAAGTAATAAGAAATATAACTGGAATGTAACATGATCCCACACAGTGTGTGACTATCAGAATGCAGTTACATTCAGTTATAAATACAGGTTTTTTATAGAGAACCATCTCTTAGTATAATAAATGAAGAGATATCAGGAATTAGGATGTCAGTCCATTGAATCTTCTTGGTCCATGGATGATGTGGCATAACGGCCTCTTTTGTGAGAATGATGATTCCCACTTGGTTCTGAAATTTTCTGGGTGCTGCCTGAAGGTGAAGATGATGCCATTCTTCTGCGTGTGGAAGTGTTGCTGCTTGTGGGTTCTGTCAGATTTAATTTTAAAAGGGTTTGTTGTAGTTCATCTGCTGATCTGCTTCTGTAAATTGTACCTTGGTAGTTAAATCTGACTGAAAAGGGGAAGCCCCATTGATACATAATGTTGTGGCGTTGCAGTTCCATTAGTTGGGGTTTCATGGATCGTCTTTTAGTAATAGTAAGTTGGGATAGGTCAGCAAAAATTTGATAATTGTGTCCATGAAAATTAAGTTCCTTTTTTTCTCTTGCAGCAATTAGTATTTGTTCTTTCGTTCTGTAATAATGAAATTTTGTGATTATATCACGTGGGGGTCCATCTTTCTTTTTGGCTGTGAGGGCTCTGTGTACTCTGTCCAGTTCTAAACATTCAATAGGGATATCTGGCTTTAGTTCTTGTAATAGAGCAGTAATAGTAGATTGCAGGTCTGTCACAGTTTCAGGTATTATGCGCAAGTTTGAACGTCTGGCTCTATTTTCGTAATCTTCGAGCTTAGTTTGAAGTATTAAATTCTCTTTTTTTAATTGTTCCAATTCTGTTATATTTTCTTGGGTTGTAATTTCAATTTCATCCATTTTTATTTCTAAGGCTGCGGTGCGGTTTCCCAGCTCTCTTATTTCTTTGGTTAGGCTTTTTGTTATTTGGTCTGAGGTTTGTTTTAAAGCCTTATGAAGCATCTTTTCAAATTGTAATAATATTACTGGGGATACTGAGGAGGCTTGTGGAGAAGTTTGTGAGAGGATTTGTTCTGTATCTGACTCAAATGGAGAGTCTTGCTGTGACATTTTCTGTCTGTGAGAGCGCCCTGATGCTGTATCTTGTGAGGTGACTGGAGCTGCTTCAGCTGCAGTGAGTGCCTGTGAGCTCTTTGTGAGGTGATTTTTATTTCTGCCACGGTTTCCTCCCAGTACCATATTTCCTGCCCAAACTTTCACAGTTTGTTCCCTGGAGCAAAAAGGTTCAAATGGATACCTTTTGAGTCTGCAGGCTCCGCTTTGTCCTTCTCTCCTCAGCGGTGTGGAGCTCTAACAATGCATGTCTGCTCCGCTAGGCTCCGCCTCCTGCCCCCCTCAGGGCTTTTTTTCAGCGGGAACGCGGGGGAACCCAGTTCCGGCAACTCCAGCACTGGATGTATTTAATGGCAAGGAGTGCTGGGGTGTGATGGAGGCTCTATTGATGCTGGCTGCTGGGGAATCTATTGCTCCTGGAGGGGATCTAGTTTTGCATGGTGGTGGATCTACTGTTGGCGGGGAGGTCAATTTTTGCTGGAAGGGAACCACTGTTGAGGGAGGGGTCTATTGTTATTGGCTGCTGGGGGATCTATTGATGGCCGGGAGGTCTATTGTCCCTGATGGGGGATATAATGTTGCTGGTTGGGCTTATGTTACTGGGGGGGGGGGGGGGTCAATTGTTGCTGGGAGGAATCTACTGTTGAGGGAGGGTCTATTGTTTCTGGCTGCTGGAGAGTCAATTGATGCTGGGCTGGCTACAAATTACTTACCACCACAAAATGATGCATGGTTCCGATTCCTCTTGTATTGAATTGTATTGTAACTGTACTGTCACCTTGTTGGCGCTATATAAATCCTGAATAATAATAATAATAATGAAGAATCTAGATGTTAAGGGTAGACTATTTGCTATGCTTTTAGCCATTTTAGATTAAAGGAGGCTATCATGTCTTTCAAAACTCCTATCTGTCTTTATAAAGTTTCTTTCCTTCAAATGTAAAGTTTGGCAGCCACCAGCATAAGTAATTATACACCTTTCAATGAACAGTGACTGAAAGGTTGAGTGGTTTCCAGACAGTAATTAGCAGTACTACAAGGTCATAGCTACTTGAAGAAATGCCAAGTGTGTCCTAAACTAACAAACGGCAAAGTCAGAAACTGTTTTCAATTGATTCTAACAGTCTTTTCCTCCCAGTGGAATAAGGTTTGGAAAATGCCGTGAGTCATTATCTGTTACTGCAATTTTGTTCATTAATGCTACTTAAATTTATTTTGTGCTGAACTCAGACTTCCCAATCGACACAGTAGGCCCTTAATGCGTTTGTAAACCGCAGATGTTGCATAAAAAAAAAAAAAAAAACACCTGCAAGGTAATGGCATAATGTGCTAGTATGCATCGCATACTAGCACATTATGAAATACTCACCTTGGAACGAAACCCTCCAGCTGTAATATCACCGCTGAGAGGATTGACATCATCCTCGTCTTTCTTCAGGGTTCGCCGGATGATGTCATTCCAGCGCATGTGCGCAGCAGCCCTTGGTTCCGGCACAAAGCTCTGAAGTTCCAGCAAGGTATGCCGGAACTGCAGAGCGCATGCGCCAGTGATGTCATTAGCTGCACCCAGGGTGAATGTGCACGTTTAGGAGATATTCATTTTACCTACAGGTAAGCCTCATTATAGGCTTACCTGTAGGTAAAAATGACTAAACGGGGTTTACAACCGCTTTAACCCCTTTGCGCCTGCGCTATAGCCGAAAGACGGCTACAGCGTGGGCCTAAGCTACCGGGAGGGTGTCCATGTACGTCCTCCCATGCATGAGCTGCCTGCACGCCCCGCAGTGATCAGCGAGTTCACAAGACTCAGCTGATCATAGATTGGAGTAAGGGGCCGATCCCGACCCCTTAACACGTAATCAGCTGTCAGCCAATGACAGCTGATCACGTGATGTAAACAGAGCCAGTAATCAGCTATTTTTTTTCCTCACGCTGACAGCGTGTAAAGTCTTAAGAAAAATCTTAAAGGGGTTGTAAACCCTCTGTGTTTTTTCCACCTTAATGCATCCTATGCATTAAGGTGAAAAAAATTCTAACACTGACCAGCCTCCCCGTTTTACTCACCTGAGCCCGTTCGTTCCCTCGGTGGAGACGCGCTGTACCTCTCGGCCCGGGGTTCTCGGCTCTTGATTGGATCGACTGACCGCAGTGGGAGCCAATGGCTGCGCTGCTATCAATCAAATCCAATGACGTGGGCACCGGGGGGCGGGGCCAAGTCCGGCATTCTGTGTCTATGGACGCAAATGCTGGACTCGGGAGGTAACCCCCAGGGAGAGCGCTTCTCTTAGGGGATTCACCGATGCGAGGAGAAGCCGCGAGCGCTGTTGGGGCACCCCAGAAGACGATGATCAGGGCCACTCTGTGCAAAACGAACTGCACAGTGGAGGTAAGTATGATATACTTGTTATTTTAAAAAAATAAATAAATAACACGAGGGTTTAAAACCCCTTTAAGGCTTTACAACCAGTTCAAGCTGTGAAGGGCAGACCTGTGCAGAGCGGCACAGTACCCTGATCACTCATACCCCTGTAGTAGATGATGCAAGTCTGAAAAGGAGGTTTGTACAATACCGGTATCATCCACAAGAAACTTTATTGGAGACTGTTCAGACAGAACATGGTTCTGCCATGGTGTTCTGTTTGAGCAGTTTCCAATAAAGTTTCTTGTGGATGATACCAGGAAAGTGTAACTCTCCTTTTCAACTGCCATTGAATTGTATTATATGTGTCACCGGTTCCCGCAAAGGGTCAGTTAATGTTTGATTGTGCGTTGCAATATTGCAGTCCCGCTATAGGTCGCTGCCATTACTAGTATAAAACAATAAAAATTCATACATATATATTGGGATTTTTTTTTTACCAAAAATATGTAGCAGAATACATATTGGCCTAAATTTATGAAGAAATTAGATTTTTGAAGTTACTTTATCGGATATGTTTAATAGCAGAAAGTAAAAAATATTGTTTTTTTTTTTTTTTTCAAAATTGTCGCTCTTGATCAGAGGTGATCAAATACCACCAAAAGAAAGCTCTATTTGTGGGGAAAAAAGGACATCAATTTTATTTGGGTACAACGTCGTCCGACCGCGCAACTGTCAGTTAAAGTAACGCAGGGGGGTAAATCTTCTAGAGGTCAAGTGGTTATGCCAATCATTTGTTTGTGAATATATTTCAAAGCGCCTTGCCTGACAATCCTGCCAATAATAGCATTTCCTGTTCCAGGCTGGCAATGCTAAGCCACTGCCTCACAATTATCTCCAGCATTGCCAGCCTGCCATGTGTGCTCCTTTTAGTTGACTGTTGGTCTGCCTATCAGGTTTATCAGAAATAGATTGACACCCTTGCTGCTAACTAGTACTAGACTAAAACACCCCCTCCCCCTCTTCTATTCTCTCTAACCTAGGACAGAGGTGTTCTGTAGTCTATAGACAGTGCTGGGAACAATGTAACTGATAAAAGTGCAGCATAGGAATTTATCAGATATAAAAAAATATGTACAATGGTATATTTAAAAACAATCAAAAGGGAGAGCATAGGTAACCATATAATTTGTAGGCTAAGTTCATATCTGTACGTTTTGGAAGCATGTGGCGCCATTATTTCCTAATGGTGTGGCTAACTCCGCTACGAAAATGGCAGCACCATGCTTTCTAGTGCAGTGCAATTTTGGAAAAGGGTCAGGGACTTCTTTTTTTTTTACGTTTCTCGTGCATAGGGCAGCTCATTAAAATGAATAGGCTGCTCTACATGCTATGCGTGGAATTGTGCTCGCTCCATTGTACCTACAGTACATGGCATGAATACAGCCTTACAGAAAATTATCTACACATCGTGCACAGCCCCGGAGCCTGAGCATAATGCTGCATGGTCAAGGGGCTGCTGGTCCAAGCAGCTATGCAACTGTACTAACCAATGAGAATCTCTGCTGAGCCACCTTCTCCCAGAAGAGGAGGAAAAAGGATAGAAGAAATTCACATTGGTCAGGGCGGTCGCCATACTACATTGACCATCACGGATCTCTTCTTTCCTTTAGGATGCTCTTCCAGAGGAAGGTGGCTCAGCAGAGATTCTCATTGGTCAGCGCAGTTACATGGACCAACGACCTCTTGCCATTGCGACTATTATGATGCTTACAGGCTCCGGGGCTTTTACTGCAGTGTACGGTGTACAGATCGCTTTCTGGAAAAATAAAGCTCACATCTTTTCACCTTAATGCTTTCTATGCATTAAGGTGAAAAATCTTTTGTGCTGCAGCAGCCCTCCAGAACCCCCCTTTTCTTACCTGCTCCAGCCGCTGTCTCATGTCCTCGTTGGATAGATTGGTAGCTGCAGGAGCCATTGCCCCCGCTGCTGTCAATCAAATCCAGTGACAGGGGGCGGGGCCAAGTCCTGCTGTCTGTGTCAATGGACGCAGCAGCAGAACTCGGGAGTGTGCATGCACGTGTGCCCCCATGGAATGTGGCTCTCCGGTGGGGGTACTCGAGAAGAGGGGGAGCCAGAAGTGCCACGGGAGGACCCCAGAAAAGGAGCTGATAAGTATAGCATGTTTGTTATTCAAAAACAAAAAACAAAAAAAAAAAAAGCTTTACAATGCAGTCTATGCATTAAGGTGAAAAACCTTCTGTGCCGCAGTCCCCCAGTCCACCCCCCACCCCTCCCCCCATTTTTCTCACCTGAACAGGGGTGGCTCCTGGCCAAAATTTTTGGGGGTGCTGTGCAGGTGCTGTAACAAAAATAGAGGGTGCTGACGTGGCGCGGCACAAAATGTGTGTGTGTGTGGCTAAAATGGGTGTGGCCAAATGTCAGTGATTCTTCCCGATCTATAGCTTGTAGTGTGCCACCTTTCCCTCTTTGTATAGGCTAAAAAGAGCCTGGGGGTACACTTGAGATTTTTAAAATAAGCTCTATTGAGGCCGACAATTATAGCCCCCAGCATATGTGAGGGCCAGCAATAACCTCAAGTCAGTGGTTAGTAGTTAAGTATTAAAATTCAACAGCCACAAAGAAGCCAGAGAACCATCTAAAAACTCAGTTACGCATTGATAACAGGCCATGCAGTCGGGCATGTTGTCCCATACCCAAAAAAAACTACAAAATGTCCTAAAGGTAATTATCACCACAATATAACTAAACATCAGCGGCTTATGCGGCTGTATCCCTCCTCTTCAAAAAGAGTGCCCAGCCAAGTAGCAGACAGGATTCACAGCAGGTACAATATTATTTAAAAAAAATAGTGTGAATCTTATGCTAATACCTCAGTGGAATTTTTGGGGGTGCTATGAGGGTGCTTGAAAATTTTTGGGGGGGCTTCAGCACACCCAAGCACCCACCTGGCGCTGCCCCTGAAGCCGATCGTTCCAGCGATGAGCACGAGCCCAGCAGCTCCAGCCTGTCTCGGGTCCTCATTGGGCAGATTGATAGCAGATTGACTCCTGCTGTCAATCAAATCCAGGGGCGAGTCCTGCTGTCTGTGTCAATGGACGCAGCAGCAGGACTCCGGAGTGCCACCATGGACAGCAGCTCTCCACCGGGAGACCCCAGAAGAGAAGGATCAGGTCCGCTCTGTACAAAAAAACTTTTTTTTTTAAACTAACCTTTACAACCACTTTAACCGCTTGCCGACCAGCCGCCTTCATTTTACTGCAGCAGGACGGCACGATCCCACGAACCATCGTAGCTACACGTCAGCTCGCGGGATCGGGATAGCAGGTGGCCGACGGTCACGATGACCACCGGCCACGAGCGATTGTGAGCAGGAGACACAGAACAGGGACAAGTGTGTGTAAACATACACTTCCCTGTTCTGTGCTGGGAGGAGTGACAGATCGTCTGTTCCTATTAGCTAGGAACCATGATCTGTCACTTCCTCTATTCAGTCCCCTCCCCCTTCAGTTGGAATCACCTCCCAGGGAACACAGTTAACCCCTTGATCGCCCCCTAGTGTTAACCCTTTCACTGCCAGTGACATTTTTATTGTAATCAATGCATTTCTATAGCACTGATCGCTGTATAAATGCCAATAGTCCCAAAAATGTGTCAAAATTGTCCGATGTGTCCGCCATAATGTCGCAGTCATGATAAAAATCGCAGATCGCCGCCATTACTAGTAAAAAAAAAAAAAAAATAATAATAAAAATGCTATAAATCTATCCCTTATTTTGTAGACGCTAAAACTTTTGCGCAAACCAAAAAATGTACGCTTATTGCGATTTTTTTACCAAAAATATGTAGAAGAATACATATCGGCCTAAACTGAGAAAAAAATTTGCTTTTAAAAAAAAAAAAATGGGGATATTTATTATAGCAAAAAGTACAAAATATTGTGTTTTTTTTTCAAAATTGTCGCTCTTTTTTTGTTTATAGCGTATAAAAAATAAAAACCGCAGAGGTGATCAAATACCACCAAAAGAAAGCTCTATTTGTCGGGAAAAAAACGACGTTAATATTGTTTGGGTGCAGCGTCACACGACCGTGCAATTATCAGTTAAAGCGACGCAGTGCTGAATCGCAAAAAATGCTCTGGTCATTGAGCAGCCAAATTTTCCGGGGCTGAAGTGGTTAAACGGCAGGAAAAAAATATATATGTATCATCTCAGAAAATGTTTGATAAACTTATCACAACCAAATGGAAAGTGACTAGTGGACCCTCGAGGATCATATTGCATTTCAATGCAACAGCTAAGCAGCATAATATCCATAAAAGTTATTTTAGGGGCTCATTCACACAGGCGCAAAAAAAAAATAATATACACCTTAAAAACCAATGTACTGTGTCTCTGCACCTGGGATTGGCAGGTATTTGCGTGCAATCGCCTAAACAAATCAATGACAGGCTGGAAACTGCACAGCCTAGCATTTATTTGCATACAGGAATGATGTGTGCCCCAAAAAAGTGTGGGGGAGATTTACTAAAACTGGAGCGCACAGAATGTGGTGCAGCTGTGCATGGTAACCAATCAGCTTCCAGGTTTTAGAGCATTTTCACACTGAGGCGCTTGAAAACTGCCCATAAAATGCCCTTTTGAGGCACTTTTCAGGTGTTAGCAGTGCGCTTTTTCGAGGGTCACGTGACACAAAAACTGCTTCAAGAACCATTTTGAGTCATTTTCTATTCATTTCAATGGAGAGGGGTGCTTTTGAGGGGTTTTTTTTAGCGCTCCAATGATGCTGCTTGCAGTTTTTTTCACCTCCCCGCCAGCACACCGCCCCAGTGTGAGGCATTCATTGATTCTAATGGAAATAGGTTTTCAGGAGCTCTTCAGGTGCTTTTATCAGCACCAAAGCGCATGAAGAGCGCCTCAGTGTGAAAGGGTTCTAAGGCTACTTTCACACTGGGGCGGAGGTCCGTTAGCTGCGAAGCGCCGCTAATTTTAGCAGCGCTTTACCGTCGTTTCAGTGGTGCTTTTCGGCCCCTAGCGGGGCGCTTTTAACTCACGCTAGCGGTCGAAAGATTAAAAGCTTTTTTAGGCGCTTCAGAAGCGCTGCCCATTAATTCAATGGGCAAGGGGTGGTGTAGAAGTGCTGTATATAGCGCTCCCACACCGCCCCAAAGATGCTGCTTGCAGGACTTTTTTTCCTGTCCCGCAAACGCACCGCCCCATTGTGAAAGCACTCGGGCTTTCACACTGGAGAGGCACGAGAGGCGCTTATCAGGTGCTATTTTTAGCGCTAAAACTCCTGAAATGCACATCAGTGTGTAAGGGGTCTTATTGTCAAAGCTTAGTTGAAGTTAGACACTAAAGGCTCGTACACACTATAAGAAAATTAAGCGACCATTTTCGTCTGAGGGACGTTCGTACGATTTTCGTATAGCGTGTACACAACTTTCTACAGCCAATTCCGACCTGAACGAAAATTTCTGAAAGGACAAGCTCCAAAATTTTTCTTCGTACGGGAACGATTTTTGTTTAATGTGTACCTTTTTTGTACGATTTTCATATGAGAAAAATCAGAAATGAAAGGATATGCATGATCAGAACAATAAACAAAAAAAAAAACCCTTTGTTGTAGGAGAATTTTCGTTCATCAGTTCCAATTTTCTGTGAACCAATGAGGAAAATCAGACAATCGGTTACCCGATTTTCTTATAGTGTGTACCCCACTGAAGGCTCCGTTCACATATGCTGCGGCCGGGGGCTCACAGCCATGGGGTCCGGTGCATCATTGTTCACCGATTCAGGTGCGAATTGGGTCCGAATTTTTGCCTGAACTTGCACCTGAATAGGAACCAAAGACGCACGGGACCTTTTTTAAATGCAGACCGCCACCCAGAGCTGTGTGAACCATCTTTATTTAGAGGAGAAACCCGCATCCAATTCGCATACATGTGAATCTGGCCTAATTGGTTACTATGCACAGCTTCACCAGATTCTGTGCGCTCCAGTTTTAGTAAATCCCCCTCTGTGTGTCATTATATTGAGAGCTGTGTTCATAAATCCTCTACCATGATTGCACATTGCAGTAATATGATATAAAATAATATGACATCATATAGAACATATGCCGGTGTAAAATGGCAGCTGTGTGCACCTTACCTGCAGACACCAGGCTGTTTACATGTGCACTGACAGCAACAGAGCAAGCAAGAGCTCTCCTCCCCCCTCCTCCCAGTCCCAACACACTTCCCAGCATGCTTCACTTTCCTTCTGTTAAAAGGGCAACCTCATAAAAGGGCAATATGAAGAAAGCATGTCAGGCTGCACAACACTGACTGCTTGAAGTGGTTGTAAACACTTTTTGGTGACTTTTTCCTATAGGTAAGCCTAGAATAAGGCTTACCTATATGTAGTGGAAATATCTCCTAAACGTGTGCCGTTTAGGAGATATTTCACTTGTAGTGCACCAATGTTGTCATCGGCATATGCGCTGTGAAGAAACGGACCACCGTGCCGTTTCTTCCCCTCAGCGTGTGCCGTGATGATGATTTTTAATGCAGTTCAGACAAAAAAATTTGTCCCATCAGATAGGAAAGAGTGACACTTTTAAATGCCAAAATCCCTAAAGTGACATTAAAGCGTTATTAAACCCAAAACCAAAAATGTAATAGATTGCACCTTACTAATCATTAGATGTGGTGGTTGCATTCGTTTTTTAGGGGTTTTTTTTCCCCTCTGTTTTCACCTGGTGATCTGGCCAGTAAAACACCACCTGTATTAGAGTATCCCCGCTCTGGATGAAGGAGCACAGGGGACACCTTTGGGCAGTAGCATTGTCTTAATGGATGTCGCATGTAGTTCTTAACCACTTACAGACCGGAAGATTTGCCTGCTTAATGACCAGGCCATTTCTTGCGATACGGCACTGCGTCGCTGTAACTGACAATTGCGCAGTCGTGCAACGCTATACCCAAACAAAATTGATGTCCTTTTCTTCCAACAAATAGAGCTTTCTTTTGGTGGTATTTGATCACCTCTGCGGTTTTTATTTTTCAAAAAAAGAGCAACAATTTTGAAAAAAAAAAACAATATTTTTTACTTTTTGCTGTAATAAATATCCCAAAAAATGTTTATAAAAATCACATTTCTTCATCAGTTTTGGCCAATGAGAGCGGTCGTCCTGGGAGGCCGTCATTTGACGGTGGGCGGGCTGCAAGTGGTTAATGAACTACCATGGCACTGTGGAGGACCGTGATAGTTTATTGAATGTTCCTGTCAGGGAGTATCGGCCTACCCGTACGGGATGTACAGGTAAGCCAATACACTGACAGTGTGCAGGATATAAGCGTATATTGATTGGTTTGCGCAAACGTTATACCGTCTACAAACTATGGGATAGATTTATGGCATTTTTATTATTATTATTATTTTTTTTTACTAGTAATGGAGGTGATCACGGATTTTTAGCGGTGGACAGATCGGACACTTTTGACACATTTTTGTCCCTGTTCTGGCTCTCGTGCCTGCGACTGCCGGCCACACGCATTGGCTCCCCCGCCGTGCAGTGGGAGAGCAGCTGCTATAGGAATCTGAGGGGCCGACGTACAGCTACGATGGTTCGCAGGATCGCGCCGAACTGCCGCAGTATAATGACAGCGTCTGGTCGGCAAGTGGTTAATGAACTACCATGGTGCTGTGGAGCGCCATGGTAGTTTATTGAGTGTTCCTGAGGGAGTATCGGCTTACCCGTACAGGATGTACAGGTAAGCCAATACACTGACAGTGTGCAGGAGACCTACCTCAATGGCATCAGAGATCTGTTGACCCGTGGTGCAATGCTTTCCAGGATCCTGCAACAAAACACAATAAATGCACAATTTTTTACCTGCAAAAAAAAAAAATTGAAAAAATTTGCATTTATTTTTATTTTAAAAGTGAACTTATCCTTTAAAGAGGCAGTAAACTCCCTTTGTTTGTTAGTTCCTATAGGTAAGCTTATAATAAGGCTGATAGAAGATATTTACTGTATACTGTGCTGATTACGTCATCGGCGATTGCGCTCTCAAGGAAGGACCGTTTCTTCAGGGCCCTGCGCCATTAACCGCGGTTCCCGAGTGACATCATCATGGTTCTGGCCAATCACCAGGGAAGACCTACTTTGCAGGGATAAGAAACAGGGATTGTTCTCTCTGTACAGAGCTCTGTGTTGATTTTCAACACAGGGCTCTAGGCTGTAACTGGACACAGCCGATCAGCAGGTCCCAGCCACGAATCATTGGATGGGACCGGCTGACTGACTCCCGTTGTGTACAATCACAGCAGGTGTCGGTGGGGGGGGGGGGGGGCACGCATGCGCGTGCCCTGACCCTGGAAACAGGCAGCGACGTACCAGTACATTGCAGGCAGATGGTCCGCAAGTGGATATGCAAGCAAAAACCTAAAAATTGTTACAATACATGGGTGACAAACGGGAAATTGTTACAATATTCAAAAAACAATCTGGCAATTGCCACTAGATACAGGCAACCACTGGGCAATTGCTAAATGTACAATATAATAAGTGGACAATTGCGACAAACAACAAACAGGAAACAGGCAAATGTTACAATACACAGGCCAGAAATTTGCAATTGTGACAATAAGCAGCCAAAAAGCATGCAAATGTTATGGGATACAAACAGATAACCATGCAGTACATAGGGATCAAACAGGCAATTGTTACAATAGGATAGGGTAAGGTGTGTGTGTGTGTGTGTGTGTGTGTGTGTGTGTGTGTGTGTGTGTGTGTGTGTGTGGTCAAGACCCACCAAACATTAAAAAATGTTGTTGTCATGGAGTGCCAACCCTGATAGTAAATTAGGGAAAGAAGACAAAAGACAATAGAGGTAGGGCATTAAGCGGTCAACTCCAGACATCCATACTAAAAACACAAAATAGTAAAAAATGTATAATTTATTCATAGAAAAAAATTCACAAAGACACATACATACAAATAGAGAAAAGTACAAACATCCCTATAGGATCAATTATACAGCAAGTACACTGTAAACAAGCAATCAAGGCCGACATGTTTCGCAGTTATTAGACATATCCGCTTCTTCAAGGCTGGATTGCTTCTTGCTTTATTAAAAATCTATTTATAAAAGGAACAATTTATACATAAACAGGTCTGTACATAATACATGTGAGAAAAACACATGTATTAAAACACATGTATTATGTACAGACCTGCTTATGTATAAATATATGTATATCAATCCAATACATAAATGTATAGCAATCCAGCTTTGAAGAAGCGGATATGTCTAATAACTGCGAAACATGTCGGCCTTGATTGCTTGTTTACAGTGTACTTGCTGTATAATATTGATCTCCTATAGGGATGTTTGTACTTTTCTCTATTTGTAGGTATGTGTCTTTGTGATTTTTTTTTTCTATGAATAAATTATACATTTTTTACTATTTTGCGTTTTAGTATGGATGTCTGGAGTTGACAGTTTAACTCCCTACCTCTATTGTCTTCTTTCTCTTCCTGATTTACAATACATGTGCTACAAATGAGTAATCGTGACAATACACGGGGAAGAAATAACTTACATAACTTTGCTCTGTGGTCTCTACTTTAGCTACTGTTACATGTTAGGTCTACGATAAAATTCGATTTTCCTTGCTCTAGAACAGGGGTCTCTAAACTTTATGAACAAAGGGCCAGTTTACTGTCCTTCAGACTTTGAGGGTGCCAGACTTTGGCCAGTGTGAGTAGAAAATGCCCTGGCGTCAATGGGAGTAAACAATGCCCCATCATTGGCATTAGTTGGAGAAATAGTGCCACATTGTTGTATCAGTGGAAGAAATAGTGCCATATTGTTGGTATCAGGGCAAGGAATATTACCCCACCATTGGTATTAGTGGGAAGAATACAGTAGGGCCGTGCAGTTGGTGCCAGTGGAAGAAATAGTGTTCCATTGTTGGTGTCTGTGGGAAAAATAGTGCCCCATCGCTGGGGTCAGTGGGTGGAATAGTGCCCCATTGTTGGGGTCAGTGGGTGGAATAGTGCCCCATTGTTGGGGTCAGTGGGAGGAAACGTGCCCCACTGTTGGGCTCAGTGGGAGGAGAAGTGCCCCATTGTTGGGGTCAGTGGGAGGAATAGTGCCCCATTGTTGGGGTCAATGGGAGTAATAGTGCCTCATTGTTGGGGTCAGTGGGAGGAATAGTGCCCCATTGTTGGGGTCAGTGGTAGGAATAGTGCCCCATTGTTGGGGTCAGTGGTAGGAATAGTGCCCCATTGTTGGTAGCAGTGACAGGAATTATGCCTCATTGTTGGTGTAGAAGGACTAGTGCCTTATCAGTCCCAAGTGCCTGATAAAGGTCGCAGTTTGGAAACCTCTGCCTTAGAAGATTGTAAAAAAAAAAAAAAAAAACTATGGAATTACACCACACATGCTACAACCCTATTGCCAAGAACTGAATATTTTCAAACATATATGTTTTAAATTTGATGCAAATTAAAAAAAAAAAAACTACAGAGAAATGACTGAATAAAGTAATTATATTCTTATGAACAGGATTATCTGTAACAATTTAGACTTTACAGACTGCAGTACACATTCAATTATTCCTTCCTAGGATAGGTTGCTATGACAACCAGATCCATGCAGTAGCTAATTAAAGTGGATGTAAACCTAATTAATGAAATTTGAGCTGAGCACATATATCTGTAGTGTTTTCTTATCTCTCTCCAAAGCACCAAGTCCTGTGGCTTTCTCCTGCTCAGTAGCTCTGTTATCAGCCTGATAACTTTTGAAAAGTTCTCCCACACAGGAGATAAAAGCAGCCTGAACTTTGTGTTGTGGGAGGTTGCTATAAATAGATTAGCAGACAGCTTGCCTTCTCACAGCAGAGCTCTGCACATTCCTTCCTTCCTTTGCCAATGTGGAGTGGGGGGTGTGTGCCTTTCCCCCAATCAGCTGTCTTGGCTGTATGCCAATATCTCACTACCACGGCTGAACAGGAAGAGAAAAATCTAACATGATGTGCACTTTCTAAAGGATATATACAGCTGACAACAGCAGATATACACGTAAAACTTATGTAGGGAGATTTGTTTCATGTCTGTGTATCATCTGAGGCTGTTCACTTCACTGGGTATATGTGAGGGTTTATTTCTACTTCATACCCAAAATCAAAAATGTAGTATATTGCAGCTTACCAATCATTAGATGTGGTGGCTGCATTCGTTTTCTTTTCTTAGAATTTTTTCCCTCTGTTTTCACCTGGTGATCTGGCCAGTAACACGCCTCCTGTATTAGAGTGCCCCCACTCTGGATGAAGGAGCACAGGGGAGGAGAGCATTAGGCCCCATTTATATCTAAGCGTTGTGGAAACACATGCAGAAATGCACATTTCCAGAACAAGGCAAAAACACGCCAAAATGTGGAACGTGCGTTTGGTTGCCATTCATTCTTAATGGCACACCAAATGCACTAGAAAAAGTCCCTCGATAAACAGGCAAAAACATGCTGTTTATAAAATGCGCTAAAGACTGCTCCAAAAAAAAACGTACAGGAGCTACCTTGGCACATTTATGGAGCGTAGAGCAGCCCATTCAAGTTAATGGACTGCCCTACACTGTTGCAGCATAAACGCGCAAACAACATGTGAAAAGCGCTGATGGGACTCTGATGTAAGGGGGGACACTGATGGGGACCCCGATGTAAAGGTGACTCTGACAAGAAAGGTTTAGTGCCAGTTTACTTAGCGTTGCTTTACCACTATTTAAGCGCTAAGCGGCACTTTTGCACTGCTTTTCGGCTGCTAGCGGGGTGCTTTTAACCCCAAAGAAGTGGTTAAAAACTGGTGGTTAAAAACTCTCGTGTTGTGATGCTTCCGAATCACTATTCAGGCGCTTCAGAAATGCTGCTCATTCATTGCAATGAGCAGGGTCGTTTTGGGAGCATTGTATACAGCACTCCCAAACTGCCCCAAAGATGCTGCTTGCAGGACTTTTTCTAACGCTCGCAAGCGCACCACTCGGGTGTGAAAGCACCTATTGCGATGAATGGGAGGCAGTTTACAGGCAATATTTCTAGCGCTAAAACGCCTGAAAACTGCCTCAGTGTAAAAGGAGTCTTATGCAAATTCTATGTGGATCAGATGCGATCCGAAAAGCATAGATTCGCATGTCATGTTAAAAAATCATTATTTCCAATGAAGGCTGTTCACATATATGCGGTGCAAATTTGATCCAGTTCAAAAAAGGGTCCTGTTCAAGTTTAGTGCGGTGTGGTGCAAAATTCAGCTCTATAGACTTCTATGGGACCGGATTGAAATCGCAGTCCAGTGTGAAAACTGCAAATCTTTTTTGTTTAGATTTTATGGAAAATCAAATCACAAATGTAACCACTCCCCTCACAAATTTGCACTAAATTCACATTGAAATCGCATATGGCAAGCAGAAATCGAAATGCAAATTTGCACCGCGTTCCGCTTTAAATTCACCTGAAATTCGCAGCGCATAAGTGTAAATCGGCACTAAGACTCGAATTTACTTTTGTTCGACCTTTATCAACGTCTTAATTTTACTTGGAATTTCTTTGCTTTGGTTTACTGAAGTTCTTTCTCCAAGTTAAGCGTATTCATTTATTTCAATTTTATTAAACGGATTTGTTTTCGGCCAACAAATATTTGTAAAAAAACACAACGTGGCCCTCGTACTGAAAAGTGCCCTATGTGACGGTCGCCCATCATTGTGTGAATATATTGGACATTTCTCTGTTGTTTATGGAGGGCTCTGGATCTCTCTGAATGATCTTTCAATGAAAGGTGAGTAATAGGAGCAGGTTGTGTAATCTGAGCCAGCTGAATAAAGCTTGTTAGAAAAAAAGACAAGACAAGAGCAGCGCATGGAAACGGTTGCTAAGGCAACGGTAGTGACAACAGTCCAGACTGGAGCTGTGTTTCTTCCCCTGGAGAGGACAAGCACTTTCCTTTCTGTTATCCTGAAAGTTCACAAAGATGAAGGACATGGCAGAACCCGTGGAGAACATTTATAATCTCATCCCCAAAGAGGAGGTCAAAATTCACAAAGCACCCAGGTGAGCTGACCCATCGAACGTATCTGATGACGAGTGATTTGCCCCTAGAAATGCCCTATGATTAAAACGACTCCTGTCTTCCTGCATTTTACATTCAGTTCTTAAGATATGTCAGTTTTCTTCTCTAGGGATGCGTGCAGTGATTGTGGCACGATTGATATCGCCACAAATATACCAAACGCGCCGAAGCTCAAAAGTTTGCTCATTATGCTACTTTTTTTTTTTAAATGTATTAGGTGTGTTTTTTTGCAGGGGATGTTTAGGTTATTCCATGTAATGTTCTTTGTATTCATTAATATCACAATATCCCCTCCTCCAATCATAGAACGCCTTGTATTCTGTGAAAAGAATGCAAGATGTTTTCTGAATGGACGAAGTGCCGAGCGAGTGACCCGCTGTGATCAATGTACTCCAGCAGGAACTGTGATTTTCAGTGCTGGACGTTCAACCTAGGTGCGTTTCTGACCCGCACTGAAACACGCTGCATTTTAGCAAAAGTGTGAGGGGTGCCAATAATTCCTACTGACACCCCCATGCATTGGCACCTGTGGAGCAGTTGTGCGCACGCAAAAATGCATGTTGCCGTAGCGTGGTGATAGCGAACCTTGGCACCCCAGATGTTTTGGAACTACATTTCCCATGATGCTCAACTACACTGCAGAGTGTATGAGCATCATGGGAAATGTAGTTCCAAGCCATCTGGGGTACCAGGGTTCACCATCACCTCCATGGCAACATGCAGATAGATTTAGGCCATGGCAATATGCAGATAGATTTAGGGCCTTTTCAAACTGCTTTGCTGAAAAAACACAGTAAAAAAGCATATGCGTTTTTGGTACATATTCTGGTTGCTTGACTCCCAACATGCATCTATGAAACATGGATATATAACTAAAAAAGCAAACAAAAACGCAACCGTGGTGCATTTTTTATGCGTTTTCCATTGCTTTCAAAAGGAGGTGCATTTTTTGTTCCACTTTTTAACCACTTGCTGACCAGCCGCCGTCATTATACAGCGGCAGGTCATCACGATCCAGCGAACCGTTATAGCTGTACGTCAGCTCCTTTAAGCAGGATAGCAGGCGCGCGCCTGCTGCACTGCAGGGGGTGCCGATGCGCGTGGTCGTGATGAGCACCGGCCATGTGCGTTCGCGGGCACGAGAGCCAGAATGTGGACGTGTGTGTGTAAACACACAAATCCCTGTTCTGTGAGGAGAGGAGAGGCAGATCGCGAGTTCCTACTAGCATTTTTATAGCACTGATCGCTGTATAAATGCCAATAGTCCGAAAAATGTGTCCGATGTGTCCGCCATAATGTCGCAGTCCCGATAAAAATCGCAGATCACTGCCATTACTAGTAAAAAGAATAATAATAATTAAAAAAATGCTATAAATCTATCCCCTATTTTGTAGACACTATAACTTTTGTGCAAACCAATCAATATATGCTTATTGCAATTTTTTATTACCCAAATATTTAGAAGAATACATAACGGCCTAAACTAAGGAAAAAATCTGCTTTTTTAAAAAAAAATTGGGCCTATTTAGTACAGCAAAAAGTACAAAATTATGTGTTTTTTTTCAAAATTGTTTATAGCACAAAAAATAAAAACCGCATAGGTGATCAAATACCACCAAAAGAAAAAGCTCTATTTGTAGGAAAAAAGAGACGTCAATTTTGTTTTCTGTACAGCGTCGCACGACTGCGCAATTGTCAGTTAAAGCTACGCAGTGCCATATCGCAAAAAATGGCCTGGTCATTGAGCAGCCAAATCTTCCAGGGCTGAAGTGGTTAAACAGGACACCAGAGATGCAGAATGCAAGACTTAAAAACGCACCACACCCACAGCGCAATGGTGTAAAGAGTCCCATAGGATTTAAAGGGAAATAGTTTTACTGTGTTTTTCTTACACTTTTAGCAGGTTAAAAGTGCAGCAAAAACACATCAGTGTGAAAGGGCCCTTAAAAAAATGGTCAGGGACTTCTTCCCCCGTGTTTCACATGGGTATAGCAGCCCATTTAAAAGAATAGGCTGCTGTACTCGTGATGTGGACATGCAAAAGCGCTACACTAGTGTGAACCAGGATTTAGGGCCTATTCACACCAGGAACTGCATTAGAATCGCACAGGATCGCTGTGCAGTTCCTGTGTGATTCAAATGCAGTTCTGTGCAGTGCAATTTCAACCCATTAATTTTCAATGGGTTGAAATCGCACCAAAAGTAGTGCATGCAACCAGATCACATGGTACTTTTGTAGTGTACAGGTAAACGCACTGCATTTGCAACAGCAAGGGCAGTGCAACTGGAACGCGGTACAGAAAACCACATGGGAAAGCGGGTCTCTCGCACTACATTCTAGTGGAAATGGGCCCGTACTGTGCTGTAAGTCCAGCTTCACACTGAGGCAGTTTTCAGGCATTTTAGCACTAGAAATAGCCTCTAAATAATGCCTGAAAACTGCCTCCCATTTATTTCAGTGATTTTCCACACCTGAGCGGTGGCCTTGCGGGACGTTAGAAAAAGTCCTGCAAGCAGCATCTTTGGGGCGGTTTGGGAGCCAAAACGCCATGCCCATTGAAATGAATGGGCAGCGCAGCAGCGCTTCCAAAGTGCCTGAAAAAACGGGTGTGTTTAACCCCTTCTTCGGCCGCTAGTGGGGGTTAAAAGCGCCCCGCTAGCGGTCGAAAAGTGCCGCAAAAGCGACGCTTGTTTAGCGCGGCCGCGGCTCAGTGTGAAGCTGGCCTAAGAGCTAAATGAAAATAAATGTTTTCCCAAACGCAGCAGCTTACACAAATACACATCATAAGCCGTGATTTATTTTTGCAGTGCAAATGTTCAAAAATGATTTTTGCTGGATTCCAGCTTTAAAGTATAATTAAAGCACAAACTTTTTTTCTTCATAGATATCATACAGAATTGTTGTGGCCCCTTCATTTTTTCTCCTGTCTATATCCTGACAGCAGATTTCCCTTCACGTCCTGTCTCAGACACACAACAGGAAGTAAGAGGGCTGACACAAGAATAGGTGTCCCCATTGGAAGGTTTCCCCTAGCTTCCTCTTCCTGTGACAACTCAGGGATGTTGGCCTTCCCATCACTTTCCATAGTGCAGCAGACAGTGGTCACTGAGACAAACAGAGAGGGCGACTCTCCCCGTGGGGGACACAGACAGCAACACATACCTGCCAACCCCTGGTTATTTTATCCAAAACAAAAAAAGAATGGCTTTACATACAACTTTAAATTGTTAAATAATTTCCATGTGTTTCTGGACGATTTAGGGCTCGTTCATACATGCAGCAATCATTGGCTCCCATCTGAAAAGAATTCCGGGGTGGATCGATTTTTAGAGGTGTTTGACAGATGGTGAGGAAGCGACATGTCACCTCCTCACTGTCTGCTTACCTGTACCTGCCAAATCACGCCATTGCAGTGCGGCGCCACCTGCTGTTTAGGTTTTGTTGCAGCATTTTGCTTCAAGCGGATGCATTGCCTTCTATTTTCATTATTACAGCGCTTACAGTGTTACCAAACAATATAATACAATAAAAATATGATATAAATAAATGAATAATTCAAGTGACAAAAAAATATATTAAAAGTCCAAATATTGTGAAAAATGTCCTAATCCAAATAATGATGCAATCAATAAATGTATTATGCAGTCTGGGGGACTTTTTGGTATCTACTCGGTAAGAGCACCTCAAATTCCACCAGGCTCAAAGAAGAGAGAAGGTAACCATAGTGAAGTACTGTATAAAATAGGTTTAACCTCTTCTGGACCCCACATATACTGCGGCATGGCGGCCCTCCTGCGCAAAATGACGTACCTGTACGTGATTTCATCCATTGGGGCTTGCGCGCGCCACCTCTGACCCGCTTGGATTGGACACAGCGGAAGCCAATCACCGGGGTCCAGCGGACCTGATGTTCACCAGCACCCCGCCATCGTTCTCAGAAGAAGCAGACCACCGTTCTGTAAGAGGGGAAGATGGGGATCTTGTGTTTCTGCTAAGCAGGAACACAATTTTCTGTCTCCCCCCAGTTAAAGCACCTCCCCCCACAGTTAGAAAGCACTCCCTAGGAGCACATTTAACCCTTTAATCACCCCTGATATTAACCCCTTCCCTGCCCTGTGTCATTAGTAAAGTGACAGTGCATTTTTTTTAGCGCTGATCATTGTATTATTGTCACTGGTCCCCAAAAAGTGTCACTTAGTGTCAGCTTTGTCTGCCGTAATGTCGCAGTCCCGCTAAAAATCACTGATCGCCGCCATTACTAGTAAAAAATAAATAAAAATTCCATAAAAATATCCCATAGTTTGTAGACACTATAACTTTTGCACAAAACAATCAATATACACTTATTGGGATTTTTTTTTACCAAAAAAATATAGCAAAATACATATTGGCCTAAATAAAGAAAAGAAATTAGATTTTTTTATATTTTTTTTATTGGATATGTTTTATAGCATAAAATAAAAAATATTGTTTTTTTTTTTGTTTTTTTAATTGTCGGTCTTTTTTTGTTTATAGCGCAAAAAATAAAAACCGCAGAGGTGATCAAATACCACCAAAAGAAAGCTCTATTTGTGGGGAAAAAAAGGACATCAGTTTGGGTAAATGGGTACAACGTTGCATGACCGCACAATTGTCAGTTAAATTAACGCAGTGCCATATTGCAAAAAATGGCCTGGTCATGAAGGGGGGGGGGGGTGAACCTTCCAGGGCTGAAGAGGCTAAAATTCACTTACAAAATGAAAGTATTGAAACAGGCGTTTCAATACTAGCAAGGGCTCTTCTGGGTTCACAGCGAGCGTTCCACGGATGGCAGAAGTGACATCATTGGTTAGGGAACAAAAAATTGCGTTTCGCCCCTCCCGCAGGGCGTCATCAAGGATGCATGCACTTGTTTAGGTGGGTGTTGGGGGGGGGCAAAAAACTGCAGCTTAACTGCCTGCTTATAACACCCCGTTCCTGTGTGATTCCTGTGCATTCCTCTGCAGTGCACATTTGCAGCCTGCTGAAAATCGCACCGGAACGCACAAAAAGTAATGCATGCACACTTGATCTGGTGCCTGCAAACACACTGCATTTCTGATCTGCCTTTGTAGTGTGGTAAACAATGCATTGGCACCCGCAACAGATCGCAAAGACAGTGTGTACGGAAGTACGGGCAGTACAGAATGCACCTTTCCCGCATTCTGGTGTGAATCGGCCCTAATTCATGTTCCTATAGATGTAAATATTTTATTTTTTAACCTGTTTTTTTTTTTTCTTTTCAGATACATATCTAACTTCAGGGACTCCGTTAAAGTAGAGGAGCAGAAGAATAAAACTGCACACAGGACCATGGGACCAGCTAAAGTCGAGGTCCCCTCCCCAAAGGAATACTTACACAAACACACAAAAGAGGCAACACTGGCCCAAAGTAAGCAGCATGTTACACCCTACCCCCTCCTCCGCTGTCATAGGGTTGGAGAGGGGCAGAGAGGGTTCTCTGGGAGCCACCAGGAGAGGGCAACTGTCAATTGTGAGCACAGAAGTCAGGCTTACAAGTGACAGTAGTGAGCTGGCTTTAATTGGTTGTAAACCTCAGACATGAAATATGAACAAAACATATCCCTCTATAGTGTGTACTTGTCTTAATCCAGAGCAATAAGTGTCATTTCTGTCTGCCAATAGCTCTCAGCAGTTCGCATAGGGCAGTGTGAACTGCCGCCGGGAAACCTGCAATGCGGGAACCCGCAGTGGATTCGCAGGGTTCCCGCATCGCTGCAGTGTGAACCGGCCCTTATACTGCTTTAAATCTGAAGTTTAGTTTAAAAACCTTTACAGGTTTAACTACATTATTTACCTGTAATGAAGGATGTCCCATTAGGTGCAGGTTGTTGGATTTTGTAGAACTTTCACTGCAGGGCTGTCCTGTCCTCTTCCTGATGCTGAACATTTCCCGCACTGTGGGGGTGAACAGATTTGGGTCTCTGGGCTCATCTGCACTTAGGCCCGATTCACGTCTGTGCAGTTAATAGCCGCTACAGGACCGCACCTGTTCCCACACAGTAAAACGCGTAGGATGCGTGTGGGTGCCATTAATCCTAATGGTACGCCGCATGCAGCGGAAATTGCTCCCGCACTGGGAACCGCACTGCACTTGCGGTGGTTCCTCAGCGAGCTGCAATTCCAGAAATGGTGCAGGGCAGTGGCGGCCAGTAATATATATTTTTTGGGCCGGTCACCTGCAACACTTACCCCGGGTAGCACTTCCTGACGGGCAACGGGTGGCTGATTTCTCCTGTGTTTCCTCCGCATCACAGCCTGTGCATCTCCTCCTCGGTTTGCTCACCGTGCGTCTCCTCCCTTGGCCAATAGGGTAGTTTCTCCTTTCGGCCAATCAGGAAACATGTCTCAGGACCTGCTTCCTGATTGGCTGGGAGGCAGAATCAGTGTTACAATAACGAATAATTATTCGCTATTGTCACACAACTGGGTGGGCTCAAAGAGCAGTGCTCTGCGCCCCAAGCCCACCCTTTTTTGAAGACTAATTAGAGGCCTCTGGCTCTAATCACGTGCTTCCAAAATAAACACTCCCCCCATTGGAATCCATGCATCCGGTGCCCTGCATGTAGATTAGGTGGCTGGACGCATGGATGGGGGGGGGGCGGTACCCATGGGCCCCTAATGGATGGGCTGCCACTGGCGCAGGGACCTTTTTCTCTGCGTTTCAGAAGGCACGACAGCCCATTCAAATAGGGTTGCCACCTTTTCTTCAAGCCAAACCCGAACTCTTTAGCAGCCTGGGACACCTTTGGGTGCCCTAAGGAGAATAGTAATGCGGTGTGCTTAGCTTGCCGCAGGGAACAGTGGGTGTGGCCACATTGCTTATGCTGACATCATCACCCTGCCCCCACAGTGATGCCAAACCTGCCCCCAAACAGCTGCCCACAGCTCCCGCACAGCAACAGATTTGTGTGCGACTATCTTGGTTACTTGGGGAGCCACAGCCCAGTGTGAATAATGTGTCCGGATTGCAGTCCACCTGAAACCCGGACACATAATTCAAAACCCTGACTGTCCGGGTGAATCCCAGACAGGTGGCAACCCTACATTCAAATGAATGGGCTGCCATGTCCACGCAAAACGCTGCTTGTAGAGCTGCATCAATGTGAACCTAAGGTAAAGATGATTAGTTTTAATATATAAGGACATTGGGAAGTGTGTTATTTGCTACTAATCACGTTTGCCTTTCTTGTGCACAACAAGAAAGTGCTTTGCTTGACTCCACAGGAAGACCCCCAAGATGTCTAGTGGAAGACAAGAAGCGACCCCCTGTTCCAACAAGAGCAGAGCAGCCAATCCTGGGCGTGCAAACTAACAAAAGTTTCATTAAAACCAACGTAGCTGAAGTTGTCATGGCTGTACCTAAAAAGCCACAGCCCATCTATGTGGACACCAAAAAAGGGGACAAGCATCTCCTCGAAGCCTCAGGACTTGTTCCTAAATATATCAAAAGGAAGGTAATATAGCGGTTACCACCACACAGGCTTTTACCAACAGGAAATATCACATAATTAATTTATACACTCAGATAAGGAATGCCTGCCATCAGTCATCTCAAGATGACATTAACGTCTCTACTTACTCAGCATCCTGACTGCTGGAAAGCTGTTATTGTGAAAGTCCCATAGTATGCGCCTATGTCTAGGCCTAATGTATGGACAGGGGATATCTATCTATCAAACATGTCAATCACATGCATACTCTGAGATGGTTTTAATGTTGGTATAATAGGCACAGGGGGGGATGTACAGTGTATTCCATTATTTTAAAACACAAATTATGTGCACTTTACATCTCCAGTATTTATGTGCATGCCAGTAAAAGTGCAGCATCAAAGTATATGTGAACTCTTACCTTGTGAAACAACCCATTGAGTTTAACCACTTTACCCGCAGGCCAGTTCTGACATTTTTATGCTAGAAGATTACTTAGGACCCCCAAACATTATATATACAGTCGTATGCAAAAGTTTAGGAACCCCTGACAATTTCCATGATTGTCATTTTTGGATCAGCAATTTCATTTTGATCTATCAAATAACTGAAGGACACAGTAATATATCAGTAGTGAAATGAGGTTTATTGGATTAACAGAAAATGCGCAATATGCATCAAAACGAAATTAGACAGGTGCATAAATTTGGGCACCCTTGTCATTTTGTTGATTTGAATACCTGTAACTACTTAGCACTGATTAATTGGAACACAATTGGTTTGGTGAGCTCATTAAGCCTTGAACTTCATAGACAGGTGCATCCAATCATGAGAAAAAGTATTTAAGGTGGCCAATTGCAAGTTGTTGTTCTCTTTGACTATCCTCTGAAGAGTGGCAACATGGGGGCCTCAAAACAACTCTCAAATGACCTGAAAACAAAGATTGTTCTACATTATGGTTTAGGGGAAGGCTACAAAAAGTTATCGCAGAGATATAAGCTGTCAGTGTCCACTGTGAGGAACATAGTGAGGAAATGGAAGACCACAGGCACAGTTCTTGTTAAGGCCAGAAGTGGCAGGCCACATAAAATATTGGAGAGGCGAAGGATGGTGAGAACGGCGAGAGCGCACTTTGCACAGGGAGAAGCTGTATGGGAGAGTGATGTGAAAGAAGCCTTTTCTGCACACACGCCACAAACGGAGTCACTTGAGGTATGCAAACGCACATTTGGACAAGCCAGCTTCATTTTGGAATAAGGTGCTGTGGACTGATGAAACAAAGATTGAGTTATTTGGTCATAACAAGGGGCATTATGCATGGCGGCAAAAGAACACAGCATTCCAAGAAAAACACTTGCTACCAACAGTAAAATTTGGTGGCGGTTCCATCATGCTGTGGGTCTGTGTGGCCAGTGCCGATACTGGGAATCTGGCTAAAGTTGAGGGTCGCCTGGATTCCACTCAATATCAGCAGATTCTTGAGAATAATGTTGAGGAATCAGTCACAAAGTTGAAGTTACGCCGGGGCTCGGGCTTTTATGCAGAGGAACAAGTACAATGTTCTGGAATGGCCATCCCAGTCCCCAGACCTGAATATCATTGAACATCTGCGGGGTGATTTGAAGCGGGCTGTCCATGCTCGGCAACCATCAAACCTAACTGAACTGGAGATGTTTTGTAAGGAGGAATGGTCCAAAATACATTCATCCAGAATCCAGACACTCATTACAGGCTATAGGAAGCGTCTAGAGGCTGTTATTTCTGCTAAAGGAGGCTCTACTAAATATTGATGTGATTTTTCTGTTGGGGTGCCCAAATTTATGCACCTGTCTAATTTCGTTTTGATGCATATTGCACATTTTCTGTTAATCCAATAAACCTCATTTCACTACTGGAATATTACTGTGTCCTTCAGTTATTTGATAGATCAAAATGAAATTGCTGATCCAAACACCCAAATATTTATAAATGACAATCATGCAAATTGTCAGGGGTTCCTAAACTTTTGCATACAAGTGTGTGTGTGTGTGTGTGTGTGTGTATGTATGTATGTATGTATATATATATATATATATATATATATATGTATGTATATATATATATATATATATATATATATATATATATATATATACACACACACACACTATATGTATATTTATTTTTTTAAGCAGAAGCCCTACAGAACAAAATGGTGGGTGTTGCAATTTTTTATGTCACATGATTTTTGCAGTACCATGCAATTCAACGGCCAAAGTGACAATGTCTCTTTAAAGTCTTGCTATCTTTGGAGCTGGTGTACACGGGCATTAGTGGTTTGTTTCTAACATACCTTTGTGTAGGACCTGGAAGGCAGTGTTTACATTTTAGACTGTATTCTATGGAGCGCTGTTCACTTTTAACCTTCGTTTTCTCCATGAATGATATTGCTTTGCTTTTATTCCTATCTCTTGATGCACTATATACATTTCAAACACGTCCCAGGCATGCAGGTCATTCTTCCTGAGAGCACTGACTAGCTTCTGGTTCTGACACTGTGTATAGCAATCCATCGGCTGACCATACACTTGGCAGCTCTTCCCCTCGTTTACATTGAATGCAGCTTTGAAATTGTTCAACTTCATCTGAAATCGCATGATTTCAAAGCCTCATGTTACTGCAACTTTGAAGACATCTGCATGGCTTTATGCACAGATGTTTATGCAAGTCGCACCCAAAATCGGCAAAACTAGTGCAGGAACTACTTTTTCAAATCAATGCGGCACCACAAAGTCGGCAACACACCGATTTGAACTGTGCCATTGCTGTCAATAGGGTGCGACTTGTGATGCGATTTGAACCGGCAAATTGCCTGACAAGTCGCTCCAATACGGACGAGGGCTTATTAAAAAATGTGGAACTTCCTCTCAGTTTCTAACCACAAACATCTGTCAGCCATGTTATTAGACTTATTCCAGATTCAACTGATCAAGTTATTAAAATGAGAATTTATTAAAAATGACATTTAGCTGGCATTGAAGGAGGTTTTAATAGTTCCCCACTGTCATTTTTATTGTTTGGTCGCTCAAAACACAGAAACAAATGTAACCAAGGGAGGTAGATCGGTGTACAAAATTGCCAACAAAATTATAGTTACATTAGACTCGGTGGGGGACCTCTCACAGGGAGGACGTCTTTCTGGAGGTTTTTCTAATTGGGATATACCATCGGCCTGTCCATTAGCATGCTTTTGGAGGTCCCTCATATTGGCACGAGCGTTTGCAAAATTGTTTGAGGATGGCGTAGTCACTTCCTCTCTTTCTTCTATTTGCCGTACAATTATCTGTGTGGACGGACTGTGATGTGTGTCAGGTTGTCAAATGTTTGGTAGCAATTCGAATTAATGGATCTATTATACAGTGCCTTGAAAAAGTATTCCTACCCCTTGAAATTTTCCACATTTTGTCATGTTCCAACCAAAAACATAAATGTATATTATTGGGATTTTATGTGAGAGCCCAACACAAAGTAGCACATAATTGTGAAGTAGAAGGAAAATGATAAATGTTTTTCATATTTTTTTACAACAAAATATCTGAAAAGTGCGGCGTGCATTTGTATTCAGCCCCCTTTACTCTGATACCCCTAACTAAAATCTAGTGGAATGAATTGCCTTCAGAAGTCACCTAACTAGTAAATAGAGTCCATCTGGGTGTAATTTAATGTCAGTATAAATAAAGCTGTTCTGTGAAGCCCTTAGAGGTTTGTTAGAGAACCTTAGTGAACAAACAGCATCACGAAGGCCAAGGAACACACCAGACAGCTCAGGGATAAAGTTGAGGAGGAGTTTAAATCAGGGTGAGGTTATAAACAATTATCCCAAGCTTTGAACATCTCACAAAGCACTGTTCAATGCATCATCCGAAAAATGGAAAGAGTATGGCACTACTGCAAACCTACCAAGACATGGCTATCCACCTAAACTGACAGGCCGGGCAATTAGAGCATTAATCAGAGAAGCAGCCAAGAGGCCCATGGTAACTCTGGAGGAGCTGCAGAGATCCACAGCTCAGGTGGGAGAATCTGTCCTCAGGACAACTATAAGTCGTGCACTCCACAAATCTGGCCTTTATGGAAGAGTGGCAAGAAGAAAGCCATTGTTGAAAGAAAGCCATAAGAAGCCACGTTTGAAGTTTGCGAGAAGCCATGTGGGGTACACAGAAAACATGTGGAATAAAGTGCTCTGGTCAGATGAGACCAAAATTGAACTTTTTGGCCTAAAAACAAAACGCTATGTGTGATGAAAAACTAACACAGCACATCACCCGGAACACATCATGGTGGTGGCAGCATCATGTTGTGGGGATGCTTTTCTTCAGCAGGGACAGTGAAGCTGGTCAGAGTTGCTGGGAAGATGGATGGAGCCAAATACAGGGCAATCTTAGAAGAAAACCTGTTAGAGTCTGCAAAAGACTTGAGACTGGGGCAGAAGTTCACCTTCCAGCAGGAAAACGACCCTAAACATACAGCCAGAGCTACAATAGAATGGTTTAGATCAAAGCATATTCATGTGTTAGAATGGCCCAGTCCAAGCCCAGACCTAAATCCAATTGAGAATCTGTGGCAAGACTTGAAAATTGCTGTTCACAGATGCTCTCCAGCCAATCTGCCAGAGCTTGAGCAAAACTGTTACTCTCTAGATGTGCAAAGCTGGTAGAGACATCCCCAAAAGACTTGCAGCTGTAATTGCAACGAAAGGTGGTTCTACAAAGTATTGACTCAGGGGGGCTGAATACAAATTCAAGCCACACTTTTCACATATTTATTTGTAAAAAATGTTGAAAACCATTTATCATTTTCCTTCCACTTCACAATTATGTGCCACTTTGTGTTGGTCTATCACATAAAATCCCAATAAAAGACATTTACGTTTTTGATTGTAAAATGACAAAATGTGAAAAATGTCAAGGGGTGTGAATACTTTTTCGAGGCACTGTATATCAGTGTCTCTCAACACCAGTCCTCAAGGTGCCCCAACATGTCATGTTTTCAGGATTTCCCTCAGATGAAATGGCTGTGTTAATTACTAAGGCAGTGAAACTGATCAAATCACCTGTGCAAAATCATGGAGAGCCTGAAAACATGACCTGTTGGGATGCCTTGAGGACTGGAGTTGAGAAACACTGCTGTATATTATATAGGCTACGTCCTTATTCACGCTTAGACTGACTATAAACTTAATTGATAATTGACAGATCACAAACACATGCCTCTTGCTTTATGGCTTATGGTTCATCATGTGGCATGCTATGCTTGGGATATTGTCTCCAACCAATGTTTTTGTAGCAATTCTATGTAAGCACCTTTTACTCCTGAAGAAGCAGAATACGCGAAACATGTTAAGGTGGTTCTAAAGGATATATTCTACCTTATTATCGACCTATACAAGACCCCGGCCTCTTTACCATGTAGGCATGGGTGGACACAGGACCTAGGGGACATCAGTGGAGAAACATGGAAGCTGTGTTTGCAATCCATACCTGCTATTTCAGTCTCACAGTTACATAAGTTATCACACCTATTCTTGTTGCACAGAGCATACCGCACCACCATTCAGTTGCATCGTTGGGTAGGAGAGACTCACCTTTATGTCCCAAATGTGGTAGAGAGTGTTCATTAGTTCACTTAATATGTCGCTGCCCCAAACTATTTTGTTACTGGAGTGAAATAACAGAGGTTTTATCTACAGTATACAATGTCAAGATCCCAATATACCTTACAATATGTGTTTTAGGAGCAGTTGATGAGGAAATATATACTCCCCCTATCAACATAGCAGTTCTTAGACTTTTGTACATAGTACGGAAACTAGTGGCCAGATTCTGGCTCTCCTCACATGTTCCCACCAAAAATAAATGGGTGTAACAGGTCAACTACATTCTTATAAAGGAGCAGTTATCCTATCAGCACAGAAACGCCACCTGCAAATTTCATTCTATATGGCAGGCTTGATTGGAAACTCCAGGTTTGGCGCCTCCACTACTAGTCAGGGACAGGCTACTACAGGTGTAAGGGGCACACAAACACATTTTTGACCTTTATCTCCAGAGCTTAATATCTGGCATCTACTCCCACCTCTATTTCTGTACACAAGGACAAAAGCCTATACACTGTTTATCGGAGGGCACGCTTCCTCAAGGGGTGATATGAAGGTAGTGGTGACCTTACGCAATATTTGGCCCGGTTGGCCATATGCTTCTTTTATTGGGCTAGGTGGTTTAATACCCACTCTCCCAAAGGTTACTTTTTGTTCTTGTTTTCTTTCTTTTTTATTTTCCATTTAGTTTTATGAGTGTTACAAGATTCTAGTTTCTTATCTAGTGCCACTCTGCTGATTTCATGCTCCTAAACCAGGGATCCTCAAACTACGGCCCTCCAGCTGTTGTGGAACTACACATCCCATGAGGCATTGTAAAACTCTGACATTCACAGACATGACTAGGCATGATGGGAATTGTAGTTCCTGAATAACTGGAGGGCCATAGTTTGAAGACCCCTGTCCTAAACCATGCTGGAAATCGGTTGTTTGTATTGCATGGGTCTAACCTCCGAGACATGTTATTGATCTCCTTACAATGCTTATGTAAGTCTATTGATGTATACCCTGGACCCTTTCTTTTCAAATGTTTTATGCCATGTTTATTGTAACATGTGTTGTATGACTATTGGCACAATAAAACATTTTTCTGATTTAAAAAAAAAAGTGGTTCTTAATGCTCAAGGTTTTTTACCTTCATGCATTCTATTCATGAAGGTAAAAAGCCTTCTCTGTGTAGCATCCCCCCCAATACTTACCTGAGCCCTATCTCAATCCAGTGATGTGCATGAGTGTCTCGGCTCTTTGGGGACCCTGCCTCTTCATTGGCTGATTTCAATTGGCTGATGTCAATCACAGCCACTGAGCCAATCAGGAGAGAGGGGGCAGGGCTGAGCTGCAGCTCTGTGTGTGTGAATGAACACGCAGAGCCGAAGCTCAGGAACAAGCCCGATTGGGTGCCCCCATAACAAGCTGCTTTCTCTGGGGACTTTTGGCAAGAGGGAGGGGCCAGGAGCGCCGGCGAGGGACCTGAGAAGAAAAGGTTTGGGGCTGCTCTGTGCAAAACCAATGTTTTTTATAAAAAAATGTAAATAAAAAAAAGAGAGATTTTGATATCACTTTAAAAGCGTGGTGGAGCCCTTTACTGTTTTGGGCTTCTAGTCTAACAGTACATTTATATATTACTACTATATCTGGACCTTCACCCTCCATTACATATGGTGCAGAATGCTACTATGTTTTTAACTTGTATGGTTTTAATTTGTTTTTGTGCATAAGCAAAGTTTTGTATTTTATATGGTGCAGTTGTGCCTATAAAGTCCATGAACTGTGGTTCAATCAATGTTTGCTTTACATATAGAGTTACATTAGAGTTTCTCCCAATTAGTATGGGACTTTTAAGGCTCAAATAAGAATTATATCATGAAATATAGTGTTATTGTAGTATCATTTAAAAATGACGAATTTGTACATGCATAAAATATCCACAAGGGTGGAGTAAGTACAGGGTCATACAATACAATAATCTGTATACATCACATAAATTGTACATGCAGTGAAAAATGTCCAATGCGTTTCAGTCATAATAGCTCCTTCTTCAGGGAGAACTCTGCAAGTAATGCAGTATGATCTATGGTACAAAATCAAACATCTTAGAACATTGAAAAATGACATATCCAGAAACAGAAAATAAACAAAATATGCACAGGCATTAGTGATGTACTTACAAAGTGCTTCTCATATGTAAGGTAAGAAGCCGATTTCATAATAAATCAGTTGAGAGCCAAGCCGATGATTGCTCTCCTCAAAGAGCAGGGAGGGGAAGAGGGAAGGTAATCATTTTTAAATGATACTACAATAAAACTATACTTTATGATATAATTATTATTTTAGCCTTAAAAGTCCCATACTAATTGAGGAATTTTGTCTTTGTCCATATTACAATTTAGGGATGTTGGCTCATTTGCACAATAATCTCTTAGCTCCCCTCTAGACATTAGAGTTTCAGGTGTTTTGAAAAGATGTACAACCCATGGAGAGTTTATTTTCTTACCTCCAATTCTGGCACAACCTTTCTCCTCATCTACATCAGTAAATGTTAAACCTCACAGAATAGAATTTAGCACAATCATTTTTTTTTTTCTAAAGGATTTTGGCTCTACCCCCGAATACTTGGTGAGGAGGAACGAGGAAGTGAGAAGAGCCCAGGAAGAATATGATGCTTATGTGAAAGAACGGCTTAAGATGGGCGCCATGAAACAACTGTCAGAAGAAGAGAGACAGAATGTGCTAGAGGTAACATGCCTGTTTTGTTTTTCATTAAAGGGTCAGTCCACCCCACTGTGATATTTTATTGATAGACAGAGCCTGGTGGACCGTGTCAGCCCCTCGCTTCCTATATCTCTTACTTGCTTAATAAGCAAGATCTCTCTGTCCATGGAGGACAAGTCATCCTCTGTTTGGCTCTCCCTGTTATATTGAACTAAAGAGAAATATTTCAGATCTAATAAAATCTGAAATATTAGTTTTGGATGGACTGTACAAGTTTTCATCCTTGTTTGTTTTAATCCCCCAAGTACAGCCACTGGTGTCCAGCCAATCACAGAGTGAGCGCTGTTTTAGAAGGCTAGCCCGTGGATTGCTCAGTTTTCAAGCAACGCATCCACAGGCTAGCAGCCGGATCTCCTTGCAATCTTTTTGTGTGTTTCTCTGTGCCTTTTGTGATCCCCAACATTCCTGTTTCTTCCAGCCTTGCTCCCAGTGTGTCCCAGTTCATTTCCAGCCTTGTTCCTATCCCATCCCAGCTTGCTCCCTACCTTGTGTCTCTCTACCTGTTCACTCTGTGTACTGCTCTTGCAGTCTGTATTCCTACACCTCTGTGTCTTTGCACTCCAGCTTGTCACTAATTTCTCTGCACCACTCTTTCCCATGTGAGTCAAGCTTCATTGTTATCCGCAACAGTCTGTGCCTCTCGTTTGTCTCTCTGTGTATATTATTTTCTTTATTTCAGGTATTTATATAGCGCCTTTAATTTATGCATGTATTGTACATTCACATCAGTCCCTGCCCTCAAGGAGCTTACAATCTAAGGTCCCTAACGCACATTCATACATACTCATACTAGGGTCAATTTAGACAGGAGCTGTCACGTACCTGGTAGGTTGTGAGCCTGAAGTGCAGGAAAAGACCTCCCTTACAGCTCCCACTCCCGTTCCCCTGGAATGGAGACAGAGGGCCAGGAGTGAAGAGTGGTATGGGTGCCTGGCAGGATCAACAGTTGCTGAAAGTCCAGTAGTGGTGGCACCCTCTGGAGTCAGTAGTCTGAGGAGTAGACTGAGGACAGAGACTGGAATGCAGGACTGGAACCAGGAACAACAGCAGGTAATAGCAGACTGGAAGCTGGACTGGAACAACAGCAGAAGATAGCCTGGAACACTGGACTGGAACCAGGAACAACAGCAGGTAATAGACTGGAACGCTGGACTGGAACACAGCAGAAGATAGCCTGGAACGCTGGGCTGGAACACAGCAGAAGGTAGCCTGGAACGCTGGACTGGTACCAGGAACAACAGCAGGTAATAGCAAACTGGAAGCTGGACTGGAACCAGGAACAACAGCAGGTAATAGCAGACTGGAAGCTGGACTGGAACAACAGCAGAAGATAGCCTGGAACACTGGACTGGAACCAGGAACAACAGCAGGTAATAGACTGGAACGCTGGACTGGAACACAGCAGAAGATAGCCTGGAACGCTGGGCTGGAACACAGCAGAAGGTAGCCTGGAACGCTGGACTGGAACCAGGAACAACAGCAGGTAATAGCAAACTGGAAGCTGGACTGGAACCAGGAACAACAGCAGGTAATAGCAGACTGGAAGCTGATGAACACAGCGGAGGGTCAACAAGCTGGTGGTCAGTAACGTTCGGACAGCAGAGGTACCAGGGGTAATGCAGAGGGGTGGTCAGGCAAGCCAAGAGGGTCTGGTGCAGGCAGATAGCAGGATCGTCAAACAGGAAGCCGGGTCAGATAACAGGAAACACAGATCAGATCAGGTAACACTCACAGAACGCTGTAGAGCAGACAGCGGGGATGGAGTGTGACAGGCCGGTTTAAATAGCCCGCCTGGCACTAGCGGGAGTGCGCGCGCGCGTGCCCGTGCGTGACAGCACCCGTGAACGCGCGCGCATGCGCAGTGGAACCCGCGGCCGTGTCCCCCTGCGTCTGGATCGCTGATTATTGGCAGGATCTTCATGACAGGAGCCAATTAGCTTGCCAGCATGTCTTTGGAGTGTGGGAGGAAACTGGAGTACCCAGAGAAAACCCACGCATGCACAGGGAGAGCATGCAAACTCCAGGCAGGTAGTGCCATGGTTGGGATTCAAATTGATGACCCTAGTGCATTCCTGTATTCTCTGGTTATTTCCCTGTGTACCCTGCTGCTATGTAAGTCCAGTGCCACAGCGCTGCAAGAAAGTCTCATCTGCTCTCGGTTGCGGCCTGCTTGTTCAGCTGGAGGACTGCAATTAGTACTGCCTGCAGTGCAACATCTCCAATACTAGGAGATTGGGTGAGGACCAGGCAGTATCTTAGTTTCTGTACCTTGGCCCTTTTCAGTGATCTCTCTGTGTCTACTTTGTGGCTTTGGCCACCATCCACCCAGTTGCTCTCCAAAGTTCTGGTCAGCTACTCTGCCCTTGGTGGGAGTGGATTTCCAAGTCATGACCAGGGCAGTTTTTTCCACTGGGCACGCTGGGCAGTTGCCCGGGGGCCCCACTTGTCTGGAGGGCCCCATCCAGGGCCGATCCTCAGTGCTGCAATCTGCTGCTTAAGTTGACTGACTGCACTGGTTGCTCACTTACTAGAATCGCTGGCCGCCCGGTGTCTAGCTAACAACCAGTGACATCAGTCCGAGGCCGCGGCTGTCCCAGCATTCATAGCGCGTCGCGGCTGCCCCAGCTGCTAGTGAACAAGCTCCGCCCACCTCTGCCATGTTCTTCAGACAGCGTGGAGAGGGAGCGGAGCAGAAAGACGGCCCTTGATAACTGGCACTTCCTTGCTGCTGTGTGACACACTGTACTGCACCAGGCTGGCGGCCTCAAGTAAAAGTGTGCCCATCAAAGCTGCCACTGTGCCCATCAAAGCTGCCACTGTGCCCATCAAAAGCTGCCACTGTGCCCATCAAAGCTGCCACTGTGCCCATCAAAAGCTGCCACTGTGCCCATCAAAAGCTGCCACTGTGCCCATCAAAAGCTGCCACAATGCCCATCAAACGCTGCCACTGTGCTCATCAAACTCGTGTTATATTGTCCAAACGTTGTGTTAATGTTTAAACACTGATTTTGTTGGAAGTACCAATAAATATAGCCTTTTTCATCATTTGCATTTTTATTCTCGTGCGTGATTGTGTAGACAGGGCCCCAGTGCACTGTATTGCCATGCTCTTAAGATGGCCCTGGTCATGACACTGAATACCAACTAACGCAGCAAAAGTACACAGTGCTTGTAACCCTAACAACATTACTAGTAACAGCTACCATGCCAGATCAATATACAGTACCTTTTTTTTTTTTTTTTTTTTTTTTTTTTAAGCAAATCTTATTTAAAAGTCATCAATTATATTGTAATCATTTACTGTTCAGTCTGTGAGTCTTACTGCCTTCAAAAGCCAGTGGGTCAATATTAACCCAATAATGTATAAAAATGATTTATGAACACTTGTTTCAAAGTGCAACTCTAGGCAAAAGATATATCCGTGCTCTGCTAATGCTAATCCTATAAACATTGAAATGTGGATTATGCAAGAAAATGCTCAGTTTTCTTACCTGGCAGCCCCCCTCCCAGTGAATCAAAAACTCAAATTAGGAGCAATAAAAGAAGAAAAATATGAAAAATACCTTACACCCCAGTAGGCTAGGCTTCCTTAGGCAAGACCCAGGGCCCCTGCATTAGGGCATTAGGTGTAGTATGCTGTCTCCCTGTTTATTCACAAACCGAAGCATAATAAATACAGTTCACTGTGCTTCAGTTATTAATGAGCACAGAGCCACAGATCACTTACTGTGTTTATTCAGAAAAACTCTGTTTTACTTCCTCCATCAGCTCATCCCCCCACAGCTATTACCTATTTTTATCAATTGACCCTTCCTTTTTAGATTGTAAGCTCTAACGAGCAGGGCCCTCTGATTCCTCTTGTATCAAATTGTAATGTAACTGTAATGTCTGCTCTCATGTTGTAAAGCGCTGCGCAAACTGTTGTTGCTATATAAATCCTGTATAATAATAATAATAAAAAGGAAGGTGGCGGCAAATTACATATTTACCAGCACCTTCCCTACTCTTCATCCTGAAACAATCCCTCGCAGTGGCCGGCGGGATAGGAGAGGAAGGGAGCTGACAGTATTGGAGGGAGGCAGAGGAGCACACAGTGGGCTCAGGCATCAGTAGGCAGGGGAACCTTGACAAGAGGGGCGGCGGGGGCCAATTCCCTGCAGGAGGAAAATACAGAGTTTGGTTCCAGTAAATGCCGCCACCGCTCCTGTTCCGGTGTAAAACCTCATGTGACAGGGAGGCCGCACGAGCCCCCTGGAGCAAAGACAGGGTCACCATTATGACCCTTCAAGCTCCGCCAGCACCGCCCCCACATCCTGACTCCCTAAGGCGCCTGCCTAGGGCTGCCACCTCATCTCTTTAAAACCAAACACATATTAATTACACAGGTTCTGTGGCTGATTAAGGTGGTAATTAAACTTACTTGGTGCTTTATCTGCATTAAACTAGCCTCAGAACCTGTGCAATTCTTATGTGTTCGGGTTTAAAGGGATGAGGTGGCAACCCTACGGCTGCCTGAGCAGTCTTGCCTGATCCGACTCTGGTTACACCACTAGGTTCTCTTGTAGGACCCTGGAAACACTGAGGATCCCAAATACCTCAAGAATGTGCTTCTGAGCAGAGCTGAAGTGCCTTCCAGTGATATTTGGGGTCCTCAGTTTTTCCAAATTCAGTTGCAAGGCCCAGTGGTATCTTTTGGTGTTTTAAGATAACCATTTAAAAAAAAAAAAATTCAGATGTTTTATAATGTTATTGCTTTCAGTTAGTGTTTTTTTTATGCAAGGTCTGCTTTAATCTGAGTATTATATTATCTGATCGAGTTTTTCACAGACTTAGAAATTGGAAACATAAAATCTTGTATCTTCAGAAGCTCAGATTTAAGGCCATTCAGAAGTTTATATTTTAAATGTTTCCTTTTCTTGTGTAGGGATTGAAGAAAAACTGGGATGAGCTTCACCACGAGTACCAAGGCCTCTCCGTTGTGATTGATACACCACCCAAAAAGGCTTACAAAGAGAAACTGGAAGCAGAAATGAGACTGCTGGAGCGAGACATTGATTCTATTGACAGACACAAGATTATCTACATAGCCAATAACTAGACATCACTTTTCTCATAAAATGAAGGAGAGAGCCTTTTATTAAAACTGAAATTTAGGTATAGCTTTTGCATAGTTAAATTGGTCCAGCTTGGATGAATATACAGTAATTATGCATGTTCCATATCTGTGGGATCGTGATGTCACTGCCCCACCTCTTCACCTCATCCAATCATAGAATGCTTTGCATAGTACCCATGCCAAGCGAGCAACCTCCTGTGTTTACCAAGCAGCAGGACAGACGCTCAGCACAGGACCTAAAAGCTAATGGTGATCACTGTATATATGTGCCAGGTATGGCACATATATACCTAAATTGGTCAAAGCTGGACCATTGAAAGTAAACAGAAAAAGCCCTATCTAACTTCAATTGTAGGGATTTAGTAATTTTATATATTTCTAACAAACTATTTCTTTCATTTTTAAAACCTCTTGATTCCTATTAAAATGTTTCACTGTGACTTTAATTTGTATATTCTTACATAGAGTTGTATGAATCCAGATGTCATTACTATTGAATTATTTTTTGATGTTTTTTTTTTAAATAATGTTATTATTCAGATAGAGGGGTATAAAGTCCTAAACTGTGGAAAATGTGCCCATTGAAGGCAAGCAGAGGACAAATACCAGGCGCCAGTTTTGCCTATACGTTTGAAATGCTCAAACCTTCCCAAAAGCTTTACCATTGCCTTGTAAAAGCTTGATGTACATAATGCTGTACATATGCTAAAGCCTGAAACTCCGGTATTTCTCCAATGGCAAGTTTTCTTTGAAGTGTTTATATAGCGAACAAAAAAATCGTAAATTGGTTGTAAACTCTTACATGTACCCAGTGAAGGGATTGGCCTCGGGTGATACACAGAGATAAAACAAATCCTCCTACATAAGTTGGACCTGTTTACCTGCAGCCATTTCTCCTGTAGAGCCTTCTAAAACACTCAGATGAATGGATTTTTCTCAGCAGCAGAGAACAGGGGCAAGGATCTGACATCACATGCACTGCAGTGCTAAACCTTTCGTCGTAACTTCTAAATTGCTGCATTTCTAAATTTCAGAGGCCAATATAAAGTAATAGTAGTGGTAAAAAAAGCACTAGTGAGTTTAACTAATCTTTTTTCTTGTATAATTCTCCTTTAAGGGGACGTGGCAAGGGCTGTGTCCTACGCATACATACTTTTGATAATAGGTGTCCCTCATTCCCATCTCAAAAAGTTGGGAGGTATGGAGCTCTGTGAAATCCGATAGTTGATTGGAGGGAAGGGACACACTGTCTGCACACACAGGCTCAAACATACAGAGCTGAGGCTTTGAAACACCAGCTGTGTGCTGGAGGAGGGGGGCGTCTCCCAGGAGGCTGCTGTGTCGACTTAACCACTTGCCACAAAATCACGTACCTGCACGCCATTTTGCTCAAGTGGTTGTATCGGGGTGATACCTGCAGCTGCAGGCATCACCCCTGTACCGTTGTTTAGAGCCGATGGTCGGCTTTCTTGTAATAACCACCGATGTTGCTAAGCAGCCACTCCACTGTTATTACAAGCAGAGGGAGGTCACCTCCCCCTCCCCTCCCGCCGCTCCGCCCGGGTCTGCCATCCCACCGGGAGACCTGAGCCACCAGCCGTAATCGGCTTTGATCGGGTCTCCGATGTAGTAACCCGGAAGCGATGTCACAATGTCACGGTTTACTAGGCAGCCAATGGCGCCATTTTTTAAAAATCCACAGTATTCAAAAACGCAGATCTTGGCATTTTGAATACTTTCAAGTGCAGAGGAGGGGTTTGGGGTCTTTTAGACCCCAGATCTCTCCATAAAGACTACCTGTCACTGCCTATTACTGTCACAAGGGATGTTTACAGCACAGTCCCCTCCCCCTTCAGTTAGAACACACACTAGGGAACACATTAACCCCTTGATCGCCCCCTAGTGTTAACCCCTTCACTGCCAGTGACATTTTTACAGTAATCAATGCATTTTCATTGCACCGATCGCTGTAAAAATGCCAGTGGTCCCAAAAATGTGTCAAAATTGTCCGTGTCCGCCATAATGTCGCAGTCCCGATAAAAAATGCAGATTGCTGCCATTACTAGTAAAAAAAAAAATAAAAATAATAATAATAATAATAAAAAAGCCATAAAACTATCCCCTATATTGTAGACGCTATAACTTTCGTGCAAACCAATCAATATACGCTTATTGCGATTTTTTTTTTTTTTTACCAAAAATATGTAGAAGAATACATATTGGTCTAAACTGAGAAAAAAAAATGTATATATATTTTTGGAGGATATTCATTATAGCAAGTAAAAAATATTGTTTTTTTCAAAACTGTTGCTCTTTTTTTGTTTATAGCACAAAAAATAAAAACTGCAGAGGCAATCAAATACCACCAAAAGAAAGCTCTATTTGTGGGAAAAAAGGGATGTCAATTTTGTTTGGGTGCAAGGTTGCACGACTGCGCAATTGTCAACGCAGTGCCGAATCGCAAAAAGTGCTCTGGTCAGGAAGGGGGTAAAATCTTCAGTGGCTGAAGCGGTTAAAGCATTCCATCCCTCCATGTTCATGTACCAAAGCAAACACCATTGTGCCCGCAAATGTAAACAGTGTTCCAATCACACATGTGAGGCATCACCGCAATCATTAGGGCGAGAGCAATAATTCTAGAACTAGACCTCCTCTGTAACTCTAAACAAGTAACTGTTAAACCAAGATTTTTAGGTATCAGAGTTTGTCGCCATTCCACAAGTGTGCACAATCTTAAAGCATGACGTGTTAGGTATCTACTTATGTGGCATAACATCATCTTTCACATTATACAAAAAAAACTTTTTGCCCCAAAAATTGTGTTTGAAAGACCGCTGCGCAAATACAGTGTGACATAAAACTACCACCATTTTATATATATATATATATATATATATATATATATAAAACGTTTGGGGGTTCTAAGTAATTTTCTAGCAATAAAATACTGATTTTAACTTGTGTCAGAAATAGGCCTGGTCTTAAAGTGGTTGAGCTGGTCATACATAGTTCTGAATTCATCCGCTTCAGCAGGGACTGGCCAAATTTAGATCCATGTATGGGCAGGCTGGTTGTACAGAAGCCGACAGAGGTGGGGGACTCGAGTCACATGACTTGACTCGAGTCGGACTCGAGTCACTTGTTTGAGGACTTGCGACTTGCTTGACAAAATTAAATAAATGACTCGACTTGACTTTGACTTGCCACTAATGACTTGCGACTTGACTTTGACTTGGGCTATTTGACTTGCAATGACTTGCAATGACTTGGCACCACCAGTGCTGTGTCTTGGCCTAGACAAAAGAAAGCTCCCCCGAGTCCCGGCTTCTGCCCGCACAAATACAGCTTGCTAACATTGTGGGCGGGGATCGGATAGGTGTCCGCGAGCGGCGCTTGCAGTGTTCGCGGCCGCCGCAGACATTTTTTTATTTGATGATGACTGCACTGCAGTCTCTCCTCCTAGGCTGTACAGGTCTCTGTATTCCGTCCGGCCAGGCCGCGGCGCCGCCCCCCTCCTGCTGCGGAGTGATCTCTGAGGGAGGGGCTGGGCTTCTGTGCAAGTGTGGAGAGACAGCAGCGTGAGTCGCGGGCCTCACGGTGGGGGAGGAAGAAGGAACTGGAAGTTGCCCAAGGAGCCAGCCAAGCCTAGCCGACTGACCGAATCTGAGTGGAGTCCAGTCCAGCAGCCATAGAGTAAGTCATGGCAGACTATTATTCTTCTACTGAGGGGGCACTGGAGCAGGGACAGTCACACGACTCAGGGAGGAACTGGTCTGAGAATGGGGGTCAATGCAGTGGTCGTCGCAGCGCAGAAGAAAAAGCACAGAGCCGAGGAGGAGGAAACAGATTTGCAGAAGCTGCAGGTTTGTTTGATGCAGTGCCAAGCAAATGAAAACTTCCCTGCAAACTTTGCAGGGAAGCATTAGCTTGCTTGGCACTGCATCAAACAGACCTGCAGCTTCTGCAAATCTGCACTAGTGATGTAGCAGCTAGCAGGACCCTGGCCAGTGGCCTGTACTGATGATTGCAGGATACAGATATGATTGCAGATGCAATCAATCATCAATATCATTGCACATGTTAAAACTATGAAACCTAGGTAGGTACAAACCTTCTTTCCTTGTTTTCTCCTCCTCCTCGGCTCTGTGCTTTTTTCTCCTGCGCTGCGACGGCCACTGCACTGACCCCCAGTCCCAGACCAGTTCCTCCCTGAGTCCTTCACTAATTAACTATTACTTGTGCGAAGTACAAAGTGCTCAACGTGAATATTACATAAAAATCATATTGCAATTAAGTGCTCCATGCGTACTACAAACTCATTAAACAGTCCACATCCAGTGAAAGTTCATGTACTGCAGTGCTCCATGCATGCTGAAATCAATGCAAACTTTAGCACTGGTCACTGTATTGGTGTCACTGGTGCCCAAAAAGTGTCACTATGAGTCACTAATGTAATATTCTAATCTGGAATGATAAACGTGTCACTGTTTTAAACAAGGTTAGGTTAGGACCGTATATATATAATACATTAAAAATAGTTCTGTAAGTACTAGTGTACTAAGCAACACCTTATTTTCAGGCTTGTTGGCCATTTAATTGCTGAGTGTTCTGCTCCTTGTCTGCTATTTGGGCATTCAAAGTGTTTCTTTAATATGCCAAGAAAAAAGCACTAAGCAGTTTTGTTAATGTTGAAAATAAAACAAAACCTTTCCTGAAAACTGACTTTTAACTCATTTAAAGGATGGAAATGGGGTAGATCGGTATTTTGACTTAATTTGTGACTTGACCAAAATAAATGACTTGACTTGACTTGCTTGACTTCTAGCAAGGACTCGACTTGACTTGTTTGCTTTTCGCATTTCACCTGATACGTGATGCCTTCCCGCGGGCGGGGGGTCCGATCAGACCCCCCCCCCGGTGCCGTAGGCGGTCGGCTCTTGTTCGCGGGCGATGAGGGGTCAGTGGGAGGCCATCCATTGATGGCCACCCCCTCCCGATCGCTCCCAGCGAATCAAATGCTTCCTCTCCCTCTGTAATGTAAACAGAGGGAGAGGAAGTGATGTCATCTCTCCTCGAGCCGGTCTTTTTGATCCGACGCCGAGGAGAGAAGACATCCAAGTAAGTGCACCAACACTACACTTTCAGTAGAACACGCAGGCACACTTTTCACCCCCCTGTCACCCCCCGATCACCCCCCGATCACCCCCCTGCACCCCCTGTCACTCTGACACCAATAGCAGTGTTTTTTTTTTGCATTGGTGTCAGTTTGTGTCAGTTATAAGTGTTAGGGCAGTTAGGTTAGCCCCCTTTAGGTCTAGGGTACCCCCCTTTAGGTCCAGGGTACCCCCCTAACCCCCCCTAATAAAGGTTAACCCCGTGATCACCCCCCGTCACCAGTGTCGCTAAGCGATCGTTTTCTGATCGCTGTATTAGTGACACAGGTGACGCTAGTTTAGGGAGGTAAGTATATAGGTTCGCTGTCAGTGTTTTATAGCGACAGGGACCCCCATATACTACCTGCTAAAGGTTTTAACCCCCTGATTGCCCCCTAGTTAACCCTTTCACCAGCGATCACCGTATAAGTGTTACGGGTGACGCTGGTTAGATAGTTTGTTTTTTGTAGTTTATTATAGTTTATTACAGTTTATTATAGTTTATTATAGTTTTAGGGCACCCGCCGTTTATTACCTTATAAAGGTTTAACCCCCTAATTGCCCGGCGGTGATAGAAGTTAAGTTTTTAGGATCAGATAAGGTCTGCGTCGCCCCAGGCAGCGTCAGGTTAGCGCCAGTACCGCTAAAACCCACGCACACAGCATACACCTCCCTTAGTGCTATAGTATCTGAACGGATCGATATCTGATCCGATCAGATCTATACTCCCCAGCAGTTTAGGGTTCCCTGAAACGCAGTGTTAGCGGGATCAGCCCAGATACCTGCTAGCACCTGCGTTTTGCTCCTCGGCCCAGCCCAGCCCAGCCCACCCAAGTGCAGTATCGATCGATAACTGAGACTTACAAAACACTAAGCACACATAACTGCAGCGTTCGCAGAGTCAGGCCTGATCCCTGCGATCGCTAACAGTTTTTTGGTAGCGTTTTGAATCAGTCGCTGACAGTCAGGAGCTTTTTTGCCTGTGAGTCTCACTAGTGTACCCCTAAATGTAGAGGCCAAAATGGCAAATCGAAGGTACACTAGTGAAGAGGCCTACAGGTTTCTGAGCATGACAGATAGTGAAGAGGAAGTCACTCATCTGTCAGATTCAGGCTCAGAATACGATCCTGTAGAGGACAGCGGCTCCATGACAGATAGCTCTGACGACGGAGTTGTGGTCCCTGCTAAGGTCAGGCGTACCAGACCCCGAACTTATTCTGTCCTTGAAGTGCAAGAACCGCAGGGCTCTCGTATGGAGCAGAGAAGTACTAGTGCCGCTATTCCTTCTGGTGAACTGGCAAGCACCAGCGGCCTAGTACACCCTGGTCGTACATCCAGCACTGCAGTAACACTTGGTGACGTGGCGAGTCCCATAAGTGCAGTTCAAGCTGGCGAGGTGGCAAGCACAAGTAGTGTCCCGCTGCCACCAAGAAGACGAACACAGGCCCGTCGTGCCCATAGTGCCCTTCCTGCTGCATTCGCCAATCCGAATTGGGTACCCACCACTTCTGCAGCACCCGTACTTCCCCCTTTCACTGGCCAACCCGGAATTCAGGTGGAAACAGTTGACTTTACGCCACTGGATTTTTATTCATTGTTTTTCACCGAAGATCTCTATAGATCTATTGTGGACCAAAGCAATTTATACGCTGGTCAACACATCGCCACTATTCCCCAGTCCTCCCTTGCCAGAGATTGGAGACCAATTACGGTCTCCGAATTTAAGATCTTTCTGGGCCTTTCCCTCCTCATGGGGTTAAATAAAAAGAGTGAGTTGCGGTCATATTGGTCCACTGACCCAATTTACCATTCACCCTTGTTCTCTGCCTCCATGGCCAGGGCACGATACGAGCAGATTTTGCGGTTCATGCACTTCAACGACAATGAACTCTGTCGTCCTCGTGGAGACCCTGCATACGATCGGCTCTACAAAATTCGGCCCCTCGTAAACCACTTCAACCAACGTTTTGCAGACTTGTTTACTCCCCATCAAGTTGTCTGCGTTGATGAGTCCCTGGTTAAATTTTCTGGCCGCTTGTCATTCAAACAGTACCTTCCCAGCAAGCGTGCCAGATACGGGGTCAAGATGTATAAGCTCTGTGACAGGGCCACAGGCTATACATGTAGTTTTATGGTTTACGAGGGCAAAGATAGTCACGTAGAGCCGACAAACTGCCCTGACTACATAGGAAGCGCTGGCAAGATAGTGTGGGACTTGGTGTCACCCTTATTCGGAAAGGGGTACCACTTGTACGTGGACAATTATTATACGAGCGTGCCACTTTTTAGCCACCTTTTTGATCATCAGATTGGAGCATGTGGCACCGTGCGACCTAATCGCCGGGGCTTTCCCCAGCGGCTTGTAGATTCCCGTCTTAGGCTGGGGGAGAGAGCCTGCTTGAAGTATAATAATTTGCTCGCTATGAAGTGGAGGGATAAGAAGAATGTTTTCGTTCTCACCTCCCTTCATGCAGACACGATAGTCCAAATTCCTACGGCGACTGGTGTTGTGGAGAAACCCCTCTGTGTCCACGAATATAACCTTAATATGGGAGGGGTGGACCTCAACGACCAGTTGTTGGCGCCGTACCTAATTGCCCGTAAGGCCAGACGCTGGTACAAAAAAGTGTCTGTTTATTTATTTCAATTGGCTTTGCTGAATGCTTATGTGCTATACAGAGCTTCAGGACAGACTGGATCCTTCCTTAAATTCCAGGAAGAGATCGTCAGAGCCCTTCTGTATCCAGACGGTGCTCCACCTCACCATCCCCAACCAAATGCAGTAAGCCGGCTGCATGAGAGGCATTTTCTTTATGCCCTCCCGAGTACCCCTACCCAACGAACCCCCCAAAAAAGATGTCGTGTCTGCAGCAAGCGCGGATTTAGGCGTGACACCCGGTATTATTGTCCCCTCTGTCCTGGCAATCCTGGTCTTTGCATTGGTGAATGTTTTGAACGCTACCATACACTAGTGGAGTATTAGCGTAGGGTTCAGCACTGCACAGACTAGGCACACTTCCACAGGGTCTCCCAAGATGCTGTCGCATTTTGAGAGACCCAAAGATGGTACCAGTTAAAAAAGTTAAAGTTACAAAAAAAAGTGTAAAAAAAACAAAAAAAAGTAAAAAAAAAGAAAAAAACACAAAAAAATATATAAAATAAAAAACCAAAAATAGTTGTTGTTTTATTGTTCTCTCTCTATTCTCTCTCTATTGTTCTGCATTCTATACTGCAATGTTTTATTGTTATGTTTTTATCATGTTTGCTTTATAGGTATGCAATTTTTTTATACTTTGTTTTTTTTATTGTTAACCACTTTTTTGTTTTCAGGTACGCCATTCAGCTGCAGAGCGGATTTATTTATCTTGACAGCAACAGCGTTTGCTCCCACGATATATAAAGCCGTGACTCCAGCGCTGTCGGAGGTGATTTCACCACCACAGTTACATACTTCAGCATATATGCCGAAGCGTGGGGGCAGCAGTGGGTGGAGGAGCGATTTGCTCCTGCCTTTTGCGGGAGGATGCCCCCATGCTTCGGCATATATATTTTTTAGGTAGGCACAGGTTGCGTTAAATGTTTTATTTTTTACTATGTTTTTTTTGTATTTTGCTTTGCAGGTATGGTAAGTATTACTGTTATACTGTAATGTTACTTTGTTTTTTTGTTAACCATCATTTGCTTAGCAGGTACGCCATTCAGTTGCAGCACGGATTTATTTATCTTGACAGCAACAGCGTTTTCTCCCACGATACATAAAGCCGTGACTCCAGCGCTGTCGGAGGTGATTTCACCACCACAGTTACATACTTCAGCATATATGCCGAAGCGTGGGGGCAGCAGTGGGTGGAGGAGCAATTTGCTCCTGCCTTTTGCGGGAGGATGCCCCCATGCTTCGGCATATATATTTTTTAGGTAGGCACAGGTTGCGTTAAATGTTTTATTTTTTACTATGTTCTTTTTGTATTTTGCTTTGCAGGTATGGTAAGTATTACTGTTATACTGTAATGTTACTTTGTTTTTTAGTTAACCATCATTTGCTTAGCAGGTACGCCATTCAGTTGCAGCACGGATTTATTTATCTTGACAGCAACAGCGTTTGCTCCCACGATACATAAAGCCGTGACTCCAGCGCTGTCAGAGGTGATTTCACCACCACAGTTACATACTTCAGCATATATGCCGAAGCGTGGGGGCAGCAGTGGGTGGAGGAGTGATTTGCTCCTGCCTTTTGCGGGAGGATGCCCCCATGCTTCGGCATATATATACGGTGCATGTATGGCCATCATTAGAAGTGGGTGGATGAAGGGAGGTATTCTAATGGTGGGCATACCCACCGATCAATATCTTTTTTTCGTTCAGCCCACAGGCTGCATGAAAAAAAAGTTTACAATGTATGCCCAACAAGGACCAGCAACGTACTGGTATGTTGCTGGACTTTGAGTGGTTATACCAGAATGATGCCTGCAGGTTTAGGTATCATCTTGGTATCATTCTTTTCAGCCAGCGGTCGGCTTTCTTGTAAAAGCAATCCTAGTGGCTAATTAGCCTCTAGACTGCTTTTACAAGCAGTGGGAGGGAATGCCCCCCCCCCACAGTTTTCCATGTTTTTCTCTGGCTCTCCTGTCCCAACAGGGAACTTGAGAATGCAGCCGGTGATTCAGCCAGCTGACCATAGAGCTGATCAGAGACCAGAATGGCTCCAAACATCTCTATGGCCTAAGAAACCGGAAGCTACGAGCATTTCATGACTTAGATTTCGCCGGATGTAAACAGCGCCATTGGGAAATTGGGAAAGCATTTTATCACACCGATCTTGGTGTGGTCAGATGCTTTGAGGGCAGAGGAGAGATCTAGGGTCTAATAGACCCCAATTTTTTCTAAAAAGAGTACTTGTCACTACCTATTGCTATCATAGGGGATATTTACATTCCCTGAGATAACAATAAAAATGATTAAAAAATAAATAAAAATGAAAGGAACAGTAATTTTAGCAGTAGACCTCCTCTGTAAATCTAAAGTGGTAACCTGTAAAGGCTTTTAAAGGCTTTTAAAAATGTATTTAGTTTGTCGCCACTGCACGTTTGTGTGCAATTTTAAAGCATGTCATGTTTGGTATCCATGTACTCGGCCTAAGATCATCTTTTTTATTTCATCAAACATTTTGACAAAATAGTGTGTTTTAGTGTATTAAAATTTAAAAAAGTGTGTTTTTTCCCCAAAAAATGCGTTTGAAAAATCGCTGCGCAAATACTGTGTGAAAAAAAAAAATTAAACACCCACCATTTTAATCTGTAGGGCATTTGCTTTAAAAAAATATATAATGTTTGGGGGTTCAAAGTAATTTTTTTGCAAAAAAAAATAATTTTTTCATGTAAACAAAAAGTGTCAGAAAGGGCTTTGTCTTCAAGTGGTTAGAAGAGTGGTCGATGTGTGACATAAGCTTCTAAATTTTGTGCATAAAATGCCAGAACAGTTCAAAACCCCCCAAATGACCCCATTTTGGAAAGTAGACACCCCAAGCTATTTGCTGAGAGGCATGTCGAGTCCATGGAATATTTTATATTGTGACACAAGTTGCGGGAAAAAGACAAATTTTTTTTTTTTTTTTTTTTTGCACAAAGTTGTCACTAAATGATATATTGCTCAAACATGCCATGGGAATATGTGAAATTACACCCCAAAATACATT